>NC_133907.1:10787843-11099207 GCF_964199755.1 Larus michahellis | reverse complement strand
GCCAGGAAATAGTGACAGCTGGCAACAGCATCAAACACTTGTTTGGGCTTTTTCCTCAATACATATATGCTTTGTGCTCAGACCAACAAGGAGGTGAGCCCCTTGATTTAAAATAAATCCTCCCAGAGGAAAGAAATCCATCTGTCTGGGAAATGTTAGAAAATATTTCTGCCTTTATTTCTTTTTTTTTTTTTTTATGAATACAAACTCTAGTGAAGAAATATTCCTGTTTCCATTGGAAGGCAGTAACCAGCAAAAATTAATGTACAGTATCGAGGAATGCTTGGTGCAAATGGACCAAAAAGGATTCCCCACAGAGTATCTCTACATACAGAAAAAAAGGTTGCTGCAGTTGGAAAAGACAGTCTGGTTATTACAGGGTTTTTTTGCATTTAATCTCCCAATTATAAACAATCAATGTGATTTACAAAATAATTTACAGAAAATGATTGGATTCATCATTGCAATAAATTACTCGGTACGATGCCACCAGTGTTGAGAGACGATACAATACTTCTGACACCGTCAGCGCGAGGCGAGTGGTTTCGTTTTTGCATTGGAAATCAAGGGACAGACCTACAGCTCCTCTGGCTGGGCTGTCTCAGATTCATCCCCACCAGGGACCTCTCGGCAGCTGTGGTTCCACCAGCTTCATCTTCCCAAGAGGCCAGCACCCCAGACAGTCTGTGGTTACTTGGAGCAGCTACTGCCTTGCGCTGCCAGAAATGACTCAGGCCTGAAGTCGTGCAGGGCTCTGCGAGCTCCAGCCCTGCCAGCAGCTGGAGAGGCGAGCGCTGGGCACGGGAGGGCTCCTTTCCTGGTTACAGCTGTAAACCAAAGGTCACATCTGCAGGGTTTTGGCACAGAGAAACAGGGACTGTGGCAGGGAGGGAGCAGGGCAGGCAGGTGCAGAGCCAAGGCTGGGGCAGACCCAAGGGGCTTGGGCAAGACAGGGTCTTTTCTTGACCTCTATCGTTCTTTGCAGGACTCAAAGCATTGTGTTTTTGAGGTTGCTGCCTTCAAACCCTCTGAGGTCTGAAGGCGCCATAACGAATTCATATCTTGTTATGAAGACCTATAAATCTTTTATCAGCCGCTCACTCTAAGATGAGGGAGTGGCACTGGACTGGACAAATATGGCATATCTTAAATTAAAGCTGGGTCACGATGCTCCCAGCACGTGGGTAGCCCAAGGTCTTGGTCCAATCTCTGAGGCTCGGGCTCTTCTCACCCTCACAGGTCTCTCCCCTTCATATGTCCTTCCCCCCTGTTTCCTTCCTAATAGGCATCCAGTGGTCATCTTCTGACTGCTGAGAAGCAGTAGTGGGGCCAGTGATATTTTGGGCAGTGCTGCCCACTGCCAGCCCATATGGGGGTGACCCCATCCCATTAGCTGAAATCTCCTGAATCCCATGGTCCCCCAACTTCCCAGTCCAGGTAGTGAGGAGGCAGTAAGTGGTGTAAGGAAGGATTTGGCAGTGGTTGCCCCTCTGGGCCTTGTGGTGAGAGGGCGGTCATGGCACGGAAATAACAAAACCCCTCAAAAGGCAGAAGGATCCAAATAGTGGAGAATCCCGGTGGAGCAGACTTTGCCCCAGTATCAGCTGAACAGATTTGTTAGACCTGGCTGCGGGGGTTAGTCTGCTGGAGGGTGACACCATGCAAAGACCTGGGACTAGCCAAGGCTGAGGAGTGGTTCTGCCAGTGCTGCCTAGGCAAAACCCTTGTGCTTCACCTGCTGCAGTGCTCCTGGGGGAGCTTCCATCTCCATCAAGTTTGGCTGGACTGTGGACTGTCTGGGGGGCTGGCATGGCTGCGGAGGGAAGCCCTCCATTCAAAAAGCACAGAGAATTGCTTGTTCTCAGGGTGTGGTGTGTGCTGAACCAATGCTGAGAGGTAGCAATGGGGGAACAACCAGCTGCACTGTCCCCAGCTGGTCACTGCAACCTCTCCATGGAGAGAGGCAGAAATCTGGCCCTTCTTACAAGGACTGAGGGTTTCAGTAAGGCTTCAACCTTAGTTCTGGTACTGGGGGCTGCCCGTGGCACATGCTGTCCGTAGCTGCAGGAAGACAGCTTTTGGTGGTGGTGGACTAGTCCAATAAGCAAGTCCGTGTGTTAGTGCCCAGTGACCTCTGGATGGCTTCTCTTTTCACAGTGGCAGAGTCAATTTGGGCGTTTCTCCCACACGGTCTTCTAAACGAGGCCAGCTGGTCTACAGATTGCTAGATGACCTCCTGTTTCGTGATGGCGGGTTGCGGGATGGAGGTGGGCTGTTTTGCCACGGTTGCAATGGCTCCGGGCAGCAGCTTATATTGCTCTGGTCCTGAGCCTGCAGGTGGAGATGGCTGTGGAGTTTCTGGAGTAGCTACAGAGAGAGAAATAAAATTAGAAGAGTTGATAGCACTGGGAACTGCCCTCAGTCATGTCAGGTTCAGGTGTAAGCAAAGCAAAGGCTCTGTAGCAAAACCATAGCTCCTAATGTTTGCTGCAAGGCAGCCCCGGACACAGAGACATGGTTAGGTGACTTGGAAGAGCCACAATAATGAACACTGAATGAGGGGAACTACTGGCATTTTGACCTGTACTGGCCACTTTTTTGGTCAGCTGATGTTGTTTCAGCCCAGATTCCCAAGTGGTGGCCCCATGTGGTGGACCAGATTCTCCTGTGTTTTTGCAGAGGGCAAAGTGAGGTGTGTCTGAACCATTCAAGGGAAGGGGAGCCTTTCCACTGATTTCAGTAGGCACTGGATGGGATCATTCGTCCCTACATTTAAGGGCCTGATAAAAGTTACAGTCTGATACGGAACATCTTGTTGAATCAGTTAGTCTAGTTTAATCTAATCTAACCCACGTCTCTGTTTGTCTTTCCCTCCTTTCTGCATAGGAATTTCTCACACACTCATTACCAGAGACTCTTGTCTTGCATGGAAATTTGCTTGCAAGGTAGAAACTACCTCCACAGGCATGCTGGAAAGCTCTCAGTTTCTCCTGGGAGCTCACCGTCCATCTGGCAATACTCACACATCTGCCCATTGTGCATCTGAGGAGGCATTGTGTTGGCCACAATGACGTTTGTTCCCAGGTTCTCCTGGATCAGATGAGGGTGCAGGGGGTGGTGAGCATGCGGCGTTTCACTTGATGAACCTAAAAACGTGCATATGACATTAGTTGCCACGATGAGAGAAGGAGACAGTTCAGATGGGCAGACCCCCGGCACCACAATGTCCAAGGCTTTGTGCATGATTAGTTTGTGCGTATGTGATCGGAGCACACCCTCCCCATCTTCCCCCATGGATGCCTTGGGCTCACTAACCCCTGCCTGCAGCCTGCTTTTCCTCTTATACAGGATTATATTCCTCTCCTCCTGAGTCACACCTCCATGTAAAGAATATCACAGTGGTAACTTTTCATTTGTTTTGTCTGATTGGATGCTCCCAGTAGAAAATCTGGGACACTCTTTCAACCTCACCTTTCAGACCCTTTTGTTTTGATGCCTCCCTTCTGACATAGAGGAGGATTAGTGAAATGGCTGGCTGGTAGGAGTTTGGGGGTTGCACAGCAAGGCTTGTCTACGTGCAGAGGGGACGCCTCTCCGTAAACAGATGCACAGCTAATGCATCTCTACAGGTGAGAAATGAAGGACCCTTTGTTACTACTGCCAAAGATGGGGGGAGATGACTTTGTGTGAGTCAAGGGCTGGCCCGCATACAGACTGTCTCTACCTTTTTCAAGTAGGAAACAGTGGCTATGAAGGTTCTTGAGAGAAGAGTGATCAGGGAGCACTGAGAGGCTTCTTCTAGGACCCTCAAGTACTCACCTCCTAACAGCATCTCCTGCAGCAGGTTGTCGATCTTGGCCATGCCGAAGAGCTTGACAAACTGTATCTGCTCTATCATCTGCCAGGTGATGCTCTGCAGCACAGGCAGCAGCAGCAGCAGCTCCCCGAAGCGGCCCCGTGAGTCATATTGCCGGTCATTGATGTAGTCCTCCAGGCTGACTTGCACCTGGTACCGCATCCGCTTGATTTTGGAGGGGTCACTCAGTCCTTTGGCATCTGAAACAACCCACAGAGCAAAATATCCAGGCTGCGTCCCTAGGAACTACCCTTCAGTAATAGTATGAAGTCTGGGTGCAGGCTGAGGTGAGCTGTCTCTCATTCTGTATCATCTGCTGTAATGGATGTTTTTTTTTCTCTTCTTAGGCTGACTTCTCCCCTTCCTCTAAGAATAGTTTGGCCCAGAGAGGAGACCAGGCAGCATTCCCACAACTCAGGGCCATTATTAGTCAGCATAACCCAGACTAGTCCCCTCTGATGGTAACCATCACCAAGCTGGAGCGTACCTGGGTCAAAGAAGATGATGGCTTTCAAGCAGGCATATTCATTGTCATCTATCTGCAGCTCCTGGAAGGGAAGGACCAGCTCGTCGAGGATGCGGATGGCCACACGGTTCACCTCCACCAGTTCAGGGCAGTTCCGTGGGATGATGTGGTCATTTCCTTTGGACAAACAACACAGAAACCATCACCATGTCATTAAACAAGACTTACCAAGGGTGGCAAGGAGTTCAAAACCCAGGTAGCCAACGCTGAGATAATTTTGAGGGTGGAGGACTTAAGAAGTTCCTCCTCCTTCTCTGGCTCAGCCTGGTAGAAATGCCGATCTGTGTTGCCAGAGCAGCCTCTCCTTACTCAGGAGTCACTCAAGCAAGGAAACGCTGCAAGGAGCGAGAGCCTTTTTCTCAATCACACCACAGCCTGCATACACAGACCTGGGAGGGCAATGTGAATGTTCATAGTCCCCCAGCTTTGCCATGATGTAGATGATAGCCAGGCCTAGCTGCACCCAAAGGTTGTGCTAAGATTGCTAAAATACAGAAAAGATCAAGCCACCCCCCTGCAAAAAGGATGGCCACAAACACTGAACCACCCTCTCCTTCACCCCGGCAGGGAAGCTTCGCAGAAGCAGATGGGCCAGGAGCAGAAGCGCACTCTTTACCTAGCAGCAAGACATCCTTGAACACCATGGACCTCTTGGCAGCTCCCAGTAACAGATGTTCCCCTGCGTGTGCTCGCAGCAGTGCTACCTGCAAGGGCAGGGAAAAGCTATTTGGGTGATGCACGGATAGAGACAAGGCTGTGATTTCACATAAGCAAGAGGGAAAGCCCAACATTCCTGTACTGCACTCAAGGATGGGGAGTGAGAGACCCTCTCATGTCACAGTCAGGCAAAGTGGTCAAAAAATGATTTATTACTGTGCATAAACAGCTATAAATCCGGCAGAACCAGTAGATAATAGACAGCACCTGAGACATCCCATCTTCACGGCACATGTCACGAACACAACCATGCTAGACTGTCCCAGCACCTCACACCAGCAGTGGGATGTGTTCACTGTGGGCCATTTGCAGACAGAACAACTCCTACCAAGTGCAGAACCAGGGACCATGCTCCAGCCTGGGAAGAGGTGAGAAGTACGATCTGCTGCTGTGGGCAGTTACTGTCCCTCTGGGCCGTGCCCACCTCCCATTGAAATCGCGCTCATGGGGACCCACGTCCGCCCGGCTGGTGGGGTCACCCTCTGGCCATTCGTTCCCTGCGCAGAAATGGGCATTTGGGCCGGGGAAGACAAAGGGATGTTTTTCTGCCCTGATGTTAATGATTGAAGTGTTTCTTTTTACACCCTCCAGTGGCTCCTGAGAATGTTCTGTATCTTTTGCCCTCCTTCGGTTAAAAATTTCAGAGATTTAGGCAGAAACAGAAGTTAACAATTGGACAGCCTGACACAGAGGCTTCTTAATGTCCAGCCAGGAGCCTCTGCTGGAGAAAACTATCATTAAACATTAATGGAGAGATTCTGAAAAGTGTGTCCTGATGGGAATGGTCCCCTTTGCTAGTGTGTTATCCCTCAGCATCTGACAAAGCCAAAAGAAGTCCTACACTACCAGAAATACCCAGAGAATGTGTGACCTGTAGAAGAGAACTCTGGTTAGAAAAGGTCCTGATGTCTGAGAGGGATTTTTTTTGCAGAGGGTAAAAGAGAGTTATGGAAAATAAACAGAGTGGAGGTCCTTGCAAAAAGACTACACACACATGATGCTGGGGAACCTTTATCTATATGCCAAAATCTAGCCTCTCTCTATCGCTATCCAAACATGGGTGGGTGTGTTACCTGAGCTGCTTGTAATTACCAGAGCTGCACAAAACTGAGCTTTGCAGGACATCTATCTGATGAAACTTAGAGAAGGATAGAAAAACTGTGAGTCCCAAGGGGAGCAAATCCCTCATGCAGAAATTTTCTGCCTAGTGCAAATTCAAGAAAGCTCAGTTTGGAACCACCATTTTTGTTTCCATAAAATTTGCTTGTTTGAGCAGGGTTAAAGTAAATTACTTCAACAAGGTAAAACCATCTCATTTGATATTTGTTCTTGCAGTGATCAACCCGAGAAACATCATTCCATTGTGAACTAGGATAAATGTAAAAGTTGTAACACAACAGAGTACAACTTTAACTTTGAAATGAAACGGCTTTGCCCCACCAAACCCAGTACTTTGACATTTTGGTGGAGAGGGATAATGAGGGGTTCGGTATGACCTTTCCTATAAAAATGTTGGCAGAGATGATTCATTCTCAGGCAACGTTTTAATGGCAATATAACCGTGTTTTCCAACATTAAATGTTCCCACTGGGCATGTCTTGACTGGCTCTCGCGCCCCTTGGGCAGCTGGCTTGCACAGAGTTTTGTTCATTCCTGCTCGCTGGTATTTCTGTCCTTCCTCCCGCACTCCCCTGAGTGTCTGCTGCCTCTGTTCTCACACCATCCTTCAAAAGCATGGATGGCCTTAATTGATTAGTTTTAATGCAGCACAGTCTTTCCTCTCAAGCCCTTTGGGACTGACTGGGAACTGGCCATGACGGGGGATGGCTGGTCATAACAGAAGACCTATTTCAGTTGAGACGAGGCTGTGGAGCATGCCAGGAGCTGCCTCTCCCCTGTGGGAAGGCAGGGTTCAGACAATGTCACCTTTAGGTTTTGTTTTCTTCTTTGAGAAATTTTGCAGCCCCACAATTGTAAAATGAGCTCATGTGGAAATTGCTGTAATTTGCAGAGTTATTAACCAGGTTTAGTGCCTCTGTTCCAAATGGCACAAGGATGCAATGGGTTATGCAGAGCTGCCCCGAGCCTCCGCTAGACTGCAGCCTGTTTGCTGTGTGAAAGTCATTTGCCGTTGGAGTGCTTTTTGGGTTTCATAATTTTTGAGTTGTGTTTTGCCTTAGGCGTTTAACAGATTTCTTACCATTTTAAACAATTTAGCGCTTGCACACAATAGAAAAGAGGGAATGTGCTCCTGTGTTAACACCACTGAATTCCCCAGGGCTCTGTGCTGCTGGGTGATCACTGAAGAGCTCAGATTTAGGATTTAGGGGGTTTTGATCAACTGGATACTCTCACTTTCTGGATATCCTTTTTCTTCATGATATAAAAATTACCTCTAGGTCAATAGGGCTGGAGACTGATCCTAGCTGAAGAGAACACATGCTGGTTTTGTGACTGTACACGAGGCAGATTGGAAATACATTCCTACCTGTGACAGGACCTGGGCTGGCCACTGCCAGAAGTGCTGTTCCCTGCCAGAAGTGTTGTCCCTTCTCTCTGGAGCCCCCCATCATGCACATGTGCTGTTCAAGGCTGGGCACATGTCATGTGCTGCAACATCTGCTGCAGACCTCTGAAATTTAGACTTACACAGGAGATACCTCCTTATATCTCTCAGGCTGCCTGAGATCCTGCAGTATAGTTTTAGGGAGGACATCAAGCCCACTGTGCTTATCTTGGTTATGGAACCAGCAAATGTAA
Source organism: Larus michahellis (assembly GCF_964199755.1). Taxonomy (NCBI): domain Eukaryota; kingdom Metazoa; phylum Chordata; class Aves; order Charadriiformes; family Laridae; genus Larus; species Larus michahellis. Next base: position 11,091,348 of record NC_133907.1, on the reverse strand, counting down.
TTTTCGTAATTTGTGTTAAATGCAAATATATTTCTGTTTTTTAACTCTGAATAGAGATTTTCTTATTGCCTTGGGAGCAAACTAGTGTTTAGTTTCACTAATTCCACACCAGGAGAATGGATACAGACATATGTCTGGGCAAGAGGCAGAAAGAAAGGTAGACAAGCAGATTTGGTTTTAAGTCTTGAGCTGACCTTAGGCTAGAAATCTGTCCTACTAAGTCTGATTACCCTAAGTATTTGTATAGTACTTTGGGTTTTCAAAGTGCTGCACAAATGATAATTAATAAATAATTGACTGATAGACCCATGCAAAATGCGCACCTGATTATGTACCTAATTTGAGCTCAGTGTTATCATGACTGTGCTCATCGACTGATTAGCTGCCCATGCAAATGGCCTGCGCTGGCATTGTATGGATGCCGTTCCCAATCAGCCGCAGCAGTCAGGATAACAGAGCGAACAATGCACATTTTCTTTGAAGGTCTCAGCTGCCTGGCTCTCCTTCGGCTCCCTGCTGCCTTTGACGGGGCAGAGTGTGGTGGGGTGGAGGGGGGGGACTTGCCTGGTCATCCAGGGGCAGCTCGCAGAAGGCAGGGATGTACTTGGCCCACTCCACCAGCACCAGCAGCTGCTGCTTCATAGATTCGCACACGTCGGAGATGTTGGCAATCTTCTTCCCTCGGATGTCTCCGTTGATCACAGGAACCGGGGATGATATCTGGAAGGAGAGAAGAGGTCCTTCAGCTTTCAGTGCCACAGAGGAAACATAGACAAGAAAATCCCCAGCCCATGGGTGGCAGACTCCAGCATCAATGATTACTTTTTCTGTTGCACATCCAGCCCCCCAAATATGTGGCACAACTTATTTAAATTGAGCTCAACTTGGGGATCTGTGAACATGAAATGCTTCAGAGCTGAGGCTGTGGATCATCTTGGTAAATTGTCATGCTTTGAATAGACTGGAAAGCACAGAAGAAATGTTTCTAAAGCCAAATTCTTCCTCCCACTGAACAAATGTGCTCAGTCAAGACCCAGGAGGGAATAGAGGGGCCCGTGTAGTAGCCAGCCTCATCAGTAGCAAGGACACGTCCACCCAGTGCTGCTGCACAAGCTACTTGGTCCCACCAAAGGGCGGAGAACTGCTCCACCTTGCTCCAGAGCCAGTGCTTGGCCAGACCTGCCTCGTCTGCTTTAGACAGGAGACACACAGACTCTACTTCTTCTCTCTGAGTCAGCGTGAGCACGAGAGGTCTCTGCTGAAGGTAGCTTCCCAGGTCTGACATTGCTTTCTGTGAGCACCAGGTCATTAATATTTGACATTACCCACTTTGAAATGCTAAAGACAGGCTTTAAAGACAACGATCTCCCACCTCCCCCCAGCTTTTAGGCTGTTTTTGGCAAAACTGCGCATGTACAAACATGCCCACAGCACAGGTCAAATTTTGTGATTGCAAGGGCAAACGGGGCCACTTCATTTGCAAAGAACAAGCCTGACAGCTCTGCAAGTACAGTCACACAGAGCTGGAAAGAACATCTCTCCCAAACCACGCACCCAACCTCCTGCCCGGTTCTCATGCATAGCTGCTCACCCAGCTCACCTAAAAATTTGCCCTTAGTCACTACTTTATCCTCATGCTTCTGTGAGCAATTAACTCAACCCCATCACTGCCCTCTGCCTGCCCTCTCTGCTCTTGTACGACATCAGCTCTTCCTGTCCTGTTCCTGCCAGCATTTTCAGCTTGGACCCTGCCAGCCTCCCCAAGGAAATGGAGTTCAAATGCCACCTGCAATTTTTTTTTTCAGGTTGCGTTACCTGGAAGTTTTCCAGCTCTCGAGCTATTATTGAATAAATAAGATTGTAAAAATCTCACCATGTATTACCCTAATCAGAGAGCCCGGAAGGCTTAGCAAATAAATAAAGACCTCTGAGTGAGTGACCCGAGATCTTGGAGAAAGCAGCTCCTCAGCAGTATCTCGTTCTAATTAGCTAGGCACATAAAAGTTACCAATTACTGTGCTGGAGCCTGCCTTGTTTAATGAGTCTCTCTGTGCTCTGTGGGGGAGCAGGAGCTCCCCTGGATTTGTCGATGGTTGTAGTTTTTATCAGCAGACCCTGCTCCAGACTTACATGTGATGCCACTGCAGGATTCAGACTCCTGGAAATGTCCTTAGATCTGGTGACTTGAGACCCCATTATCTCACACTTCTGGGAGCAGCACCAATATTATTTTTATAGGGTATATAAATATGTTACAGCCTGTGTAAGACCAGGTGAGACGTGGAGTGAGATTGGATGTTTCTTGCGTGCAGGATTGGCCCGTAGCCCTTCTGGCATATCCCCTCCTGGGAAAAGTGGACCTTACAGCCCGAGCCCTAGCATGGAGCCCAGAGCACGGCACATCCTGTCCTGGAACATCTGCCTGGACAGTCTTCAGGGTAATGTGACCCCTGAAGCAAGGAAGAGCGTGGACTGTCAATTTGAATCCCTCTTCATTTTCCCCAGGAAAAGGAGCACTGCTCTCCCCAGCTGCCATGAAGGGTGGCAGCTCTTGCCTCCAGCACAGCCCCGTCCTCATCGCTTATTCTTGCAGACAAACCCACCCTGCAGCCACTGCTTTCCCATCCCCTCCTGTGTCCTCCCAGACAGTGCTGCTCTGATGTACACCATTTGCAACATCCAGATTCTTAAGTCAGAGTCATCCTTTCAAGTGAACACTCTGGGAAATAAGTCTTGGCAGTATGCTCGTGGAAATGGGGAATTTCTAGCAAACACTGGAAAGAATATCTGCATAAAACTGATTCCTCATGAAACTCTGCAGGAAGCCAGAATCCAAAGTTCCTAACAAGGAAGGGAGGCTGCTTGTGCGAGGCCAGCCCCTCGGCTGGCGTAGGTGGCCACAGCTCCTTGGATTTCAATGATTCTACCCTATTTTCTTCCAGCAGGCTCTCCAGCTTTCACATGTCCCATCAAAGCAGAACAGATTATTGCATATTATTATAACTGAGTTCTGGACCAAGGAGCACTAAAGGGGTGGTTTCAGGTAACAAATGCCTTTGAAAAAACAGTGTTGAGTTGGCAGATAAGTTACTTAGAAAAGAAGTGGTAATTTGAAGACTCAGCTGGTAAATACTCAACTGGCTCTACTGGCCAGATAGTGCCTGATGCTTTTGTGTTTGCCAAAGAAGAACGAAGAGATACCTGTTGTGCCAGGACTTCTGCCTGCAGTAAGACGTTGATGGAGGGCAAGCTGCTGTCTTCGTAACTTGATCTCCGGGTGCTGATTCGGTCCCGTTCATTTTGTACAGCTGCAAGAGAGTATTCTGTCTGAGCGGCAGGTCGTTCATGGCAATGCACACCAAAAACTAGCACAGACTTTTGGCGTTCCCCTTCCTTAGCTGCAGTTTCCCAGCTTCCCTGCCTGGCAGGGCAGAGATGCAGCTGTGTCTGGTTTGTGATGGGATGCCTGCGAGAGCTGACTACATCTGGTGGTTCTGTTTTCACATTCACTTTATTAGGCTTTCCTGGGAAGGGGTCATTTCAGAGCCCAGGCACCTGGTTCAAAGCCTGTAGAGTTCAATGGGAAAGTTTCCTTTCCAAGGATCTGGCTCTGAGGTTTTTGATTTCAAGATATGGGGCCTGAAACGGTGGCCACGCTCACACATGCAGCCCAAAGCTTATGCATGAAATGGAGGAGTCAGGTATCTGCATGGCTTCTTTGTCTGTCCACATGACTTCTGTGAGCTCCAGGAAGCTCTTGCACTGTGTATGTGCCGTTGGAAAACTTCCATCTAAGCTACAATAAGGAAGGAAGTGCAGAATAGCTCCTCCTTATCTATCTGGAGCAACAGAGCTCTCTCATACCGTATTGTAAAGAGACTCCCAGGACAGGTTTGACACCATCCCAGGACAGGTTTGACCCCATCGTGCCTCCCTGCTTGGTCTAGTCTTGAGGATGTGGGCTTTGAGTCTTGAGGTGGCAGCAGCCGGAGCAGGAGGAGTGGTGCTGAGGGGGAGGATTTGCCTCTCTATCTGCCACAAGGGCTGGCCGTAACTCACCGCAGCCACGCCAGTCAAAGCCATCTGCTCAAACAAGGTATTGATCGATGGCAGGGGAAACAGAACAGTTCCTGCCTTAGGCTGGTGGCTCTCTGGATTAATACGTTCTCAATGTATAAATCTGCCTGATAAAAAGCAATAATGAGGCTGGGCCAGAAGAAAAGCCCTGCAGTCAGCGGCTGTAAATAGGAGCTCTCAAGGTTATGCTGCTTGTTATCAGTAGCAGGCCCCCGAGTTCAGTCACGCCATGATGTTTTCCAAATGTTTGCTCAGTATTAGCTGGTCATGCACCTAATGTAACTTCTATTGAATATTAACAGACAGCAGCAAAGCTCTGGGCATGGGATGAGCGGGCGCTGCGGGGAGAGGAGGATTCCTATGTTCTTCAGGAAAAGCCAAGCCAAGATCCTTGCAATACCTCATCCCCTTTAACAGGGAAGAAATATTCCTGCTCAGAGGTGTTCCCACAGGCCAGTGTTCCTGGGGAAGCCACCCAGGTACTGCTGGTACTTCCCTGGTGTCTTCAAGGAACCCTTTTCTCCTAAGTTTCTCCTCAAGGGGGTGTGAACTGCGGGGAGCACAGGTTTAATTTCTCTACGTGGAACAACAGGACCAAATGCTTCACAGTTGTCCCTTTGCAGACATCAATGGGGTGAGCTCTGCAGGGTGCCAGGCAGCTCCTCTGCGCTTCTCCTGGCAGTTTGTCCCTCCACCAACAGGGCCACCAGCAGGACCACCAGTGGGGCCGCTAGCAGGACCACCAGCAGGGTCACCAGCAGGGTCACCAGTGAGGTCACCAGCAGGGTGACCAGCAACCTCGGGTTTCCTTGCCACTGTGAATATTCCTGAGAACCAAGCAGGGATAAACAAGGGGTGAATCCTGTCCTGTTGTGTCTGAATCATGGGGACCTGGAATGGCTGCAGAGGCAGAGAGGCAGGGAAGTTGGTGGGGTGAGCCTGGGCTATGCAGGGGGGTGGATATCTTTACTCATTTCATATGGAGTTAAATAGCCAAAATGCTCCACCTTGCTCTGGGGCCTTTCTGCTGAGACTGATGTATCAGATAAAACTAAGGTCTCTGCAGAGAAGCAGCAAGAACCTATATGCACATTAGGAAAAAGAGGGGCAAAATGACAGTCGGACCTTTGCTGGACTTGCCCATCTACCTGTGGATTTCATAGTGACTCTGGCGCACTCTCACGAGCTTGTCTTTGCTGGCATTTTGAGAGGTGCCCTGAAATTGAATTGGGAGCCCACAGGTCCCCCTCCCATGCCTTGCCCTCAGCTGTTGGGATGATGGCTGCTTGCAAAGACTTCGCATGGGTGGGAGCGGGGCAGGTTGGGCACATTCAGGGCTCACAACTGGAGGCCAAAACTCCCCTTAAATCCCCCTGTGATGTCTGGATCTGTGCACAGGGGAGCATTGTGGAGGGAAGACAGGGCTGAGCTGGCTGGGCAAGTATGTACACAGCAGGGACCGGCCTTGGGCTGCGAGGGCTTAGAGCTTCCTCAAACATATGCCGCCAGCGTGACTGCTGCTGGGGGGAGTGCAGGGAAGCCACACCATCACCCACCTTCCTTCTTCATTCCTGCTCGGAAGCACTTCTTAAGCCTGCAGTATCGGCACTGGTTTCTTTTGTCTTTGTCTACCACACACTGCCTGTTAAACCTGGTAAGAGAGAGAGGTGTGAGGAGCAGGAAGTCAGAGCCTGAAGGCAGGACAAGATACTCCAGCTCCAAGATATGCTCAGAGCAGGTTCCCAGAGGCTCACCCTGAGAGAAGAGCCCTGGTCTGTGCAATTTCCATGCTTGCTTTAACCTGAGGTTTCTTCTTTGCACCGAACATCTCAGCCCTCTGCTCTCCCTCTGGATGTTCAATAAGGATGGGCTAGAGCTGACAGTCACACGCAGGAGCTCAGGCTGCTGGTCTTACCCACTAAGCACTGGGCACAGGATGCTCATGATGGACTAAACAAGCCCCAGTGAAGTTAAAGGTGTGAGCCAGGAGGGTCAGAGCCAACTTGGTAGCTTCTATTGTAAGTTAGATCCCAGTTAGAACAGCGGAAGAATGCATTTATTCTGAATTTTTTAAAAAAAAGCATAAAAGGTTGTTCTTGAGATAGTCAGGTTAAGAAGTGCGTTTACGTCCCTGTGTCTTTCCAGGGCTGTGTCTGGGATCCAGGCAGTTCTGACCCCTGGACAGCATCGCTGGTGTGTCTACAGCTCTGCAGCCACCTGCGCTTCAGAGGGGACTTGGGAAGCAACCAGTTCCTTCCCTCCACACTTGTATCACCAAATCCAACACACATGGCGGGGCAAACATTGGTCTCCCATGTGTGTGGCTCTTGTATGTAGCACAAGCCTGGTGGCCATTTGCAACATGCATTTCACTTGCAAATTTTCTCTAATTTACTGCAGATTAATCAAGCTTGCAAAGTAAAGACAAAGGAGTACAGCGCTGGGAAAGGGCTCTCAGCCATGCTGAGTGCTGTAGCTTTTGAAAAGGCTTGTTTCTACCATCCTTTTAAAAGCCCCAAGCTAAGATTTGCCCACATGGATGCCTGAAAGCAGCTTTTTAAGCATTTCTGTAGCACTTACATAAAACACTTTGTCATCTCCAAAGAACTGGGCACCTTGGCTTTTCCCACTGGAGCTGTAGGGAGGGGGGTCCCTGGGCAGCCAGCTTCAATAACGCTGGGGTGCAAGTGATAATGTGCTTCATGTGCACTCACAAATCAAGGGCTTTCCGTCCCTCAGATTTTAGAGTCGTGTTGCTGTTCGTGCTCTCTAAGTGGCTGTCAGGCCATCAGGAGTAACTCACTCAAAAAGCCCAAGTGTTTTAGACAGTTTGAGCTGAGGATTCCTCGATTTCCCCTGCGACTCTCTATGTCTCAGTTGCTCAGAGCAGGGAGCAGGCAGGTCACAGCCACTGGTGGCACAGGAGAGCCATGAGCTACCACCAATGACACAAGGTGCAGTGCACGAGTTGCAGGAGCAACATGTGTGTCTCATCCGCAGAGACGTGCATGCCGTGCTCCCCAGCTTGTGTCTTTAGATGTTCTTTTACCATGTAACAGGCAGTGACAGCATTTTAGGTAGATGGCAGACACACTTCCATCTCATGGTGGAGAAGGGAAGGGAGGCCATTGAAGTGCCCCCAGGGCGAGAGCGGGGTTTGTGCTGCACTCAGAGCACAGAGCAGCGAGGTGCTCAGCCCCTCTAATAAGGTTTCCCCCCGGCACCACTTTGCTCGCTGGTTGCATCCATGGTTGGCCACATCCATTTGCAAAGAACGCGAGATTGGCCCATAAAGAACAGGGTAAGACCTCCCAGGGTCTTTCCCCACTGATCATTGGAGGGCAGCCCCAGAGTGAGGGATGTCTCTGGCCCGTCCCAGCTGGGGGTGAGGTCAGGGAAGGCGATGGAGGATGCAGGGAGGATGAAGAGGATGAAGGACTGTGCTGCTGTGCTCTGAGGGCTTTGCCATTCAGCTCCTAGGGACTGTTTTATCTCAGCCATGCGACTCTGTCCCCTCTGTCCTTACCTGCAGGAGTACATGTGGTTCTTCCGGACGCTCCTCCTGAAGAAGCCTTTGCAGCCATCGCAGCTGGAAGCCCCGTAGTGCTTCCCTGTGGCGCGGTCCCCGCAGATGGCACACAGCGCGCTCACCCCGATGCTGTTGGAAGTGTTGAGGTTGGCTGCTTCTGATGGAGACGTGTCTGCTTTGGGAAGGGCACAGGAAGAAGAAGACAGTGAGACAAACAGCCAACATTTCCTAACTCAGTTTCCAGTGAGAGACTTGATTTTTGGAGGAACCAGGCAGCTGCAGGCAGGCTCTGGAGCAGGGGCCGGTCAGAGAGGTGTCAGAGATGAGTGCTCTGAGTGTCTTAAGTTACTGCATTTTGAGTGTGCAAAAGCTCCCCGTGTGCCAGGGTGAGACAGCTCGTCCCAAAGGCCTGACTCCAGTGATGCCTTCAGACAAAATGGAAACCCATTTGCAGGAGTCACAGAGCAGGGCCAAAATTCCTTGGAGGTGTGCAGACGGTTTGGGCTGCAGTAGTGTGGCCAGAGAAAAAACTGGTGCAGAGTTAAAGCTGAGGTATTACAGCTCAGGGTGAGCAGCTGAGTTATTAGGGACGTGTTTGTGTTATAACCCCAAAAGAGCCCGAGACAGCCCTGAACAGACGCTGTTAGAGAAATGAAGTGACCAGCTCCCTTTGCTGAAGAGCCTCTCTACCAGGCATGGAGCTCCAGCCTGCATGGCCATTCTTCAGGAGAACAAGACTTTAAGCGCACAAGAAACTCAAACAACTTCATCTGTAAAACTCACATGGGCAAACACTACAAGGAAGGACTGATGAAGCTAACCCAGAAAGAAAGGGTGAGGCTATGTATGGAGGCTGTATGCTGGGTGTCTTCCAGAGTCTAGTAGCACCACAGCTGAGATTGGTGGGTCTTACAGTCCTTACAGGCCAAGGAGGGCTGGCAATTGCAGGGCTCTTTTGGGAGGGTGGGGAATTGCAGCAGCCTCTGTAGCAAAGCACATCTGAAAGGCTCGAAACCATGCAAGCCCTACACTAAAACCCCTCCAGCAAGCCAAACAAACCTCAAGGCTGAAGGGATCAGCCCTTAATTCAGTTGATCTAATTGTCTCCTCCCATGCACATTTTCCTGTATCAGCACGGGCACATTCCCCTGCCTCAGTGGAAAGCCCGGCTGCAAATGATACCTGGGATCTACAAAGCCATAGAAACCTGCTGGGATTTTAATACTTGAGTCTATCGGTCCCTGGTCTCTGGGTTTGGCAGGGATGCAGTTAACTCTCAGCCCAGGAGGGCCACAGCTGCTCCCACTCAGCACCCAGCAGAAAGAGGGCTGGGTGCTATAAAAGGGCTGGTCCCAAGAGGAGCAGTTGGAGCGTGGGTGCTGGGGGAAGCTAAGGCAATGCTGCCTGGGGCAGGGATACAACTTTAGCATTTATTTTGCAGAGAAAGGGATATTGCAGCAGATGCTGCACAGCCTCCTCATGCCACCCCTTGCCGTGAGTAACCTGGAGTGGATCCTGAGAGCCCCAGCAGCGAGCCGGCACGGGGGATCCTGAGCCAGCCCCTTCTCTGCCTCTGGCAGCAGCTTTCATTTCCTTGCCTGCTTTCTGTCTTTCTCATTCCTTGTGTCCCTCCTGTGTTTCTTTCCCAAGTCAGTTTGCTGCCTCTCCGTGTCCTTGCCTGGCACACCCTGTTGTGCAGCCACACTTCTCTGTGTGCAAAGCTCCTCTCTCCACTCCCAGAGCCCTGGGCTCCTCCCAGGCCTGCTCTGGCTCTCTCTCAGCCCTCTGAACTCCAAAAACATCCTTCCTCTAAATGCATCCCAGGGGCTCGGCTCAACGGAGGTCATTCCAGAAGGAAAGTTAGATTTCCAGTTTCAGCTAAACATAGGACTTAGAGAGCAAGAGCTGATCTGCCTATAATCTTGTTACTTGTATATCTGTGACGGCTGAGATAAATCCTTTTTTAGCAGTCTGTCATGCTGTAATCAGATGAACATAGAACAGGAAAAACTGGCACCATTATCAAAGAAATTACAACATCTTAGTCTAATAGCCAACCGACAGTGAAATTGCCTAGTGGATCATTTTCCAATTAAGTTTATTTTGTAGTCCAGAAATGTGGGCTTCTGGCTGCTGCAGTGAAGTGGGTTTAGCGGGATTGATTTGGAGTTAAGGTAAATAGAGGAAAGAAGGAATCCTACTTAAAATTTGTGCTCTCGTGGTAGAGACTTGTATTAGGAGGATAGGAACTCCTTCAGAGGTTCCAGTCTGAGCACAGGATGCGTTTGGTTTGTGACAGCGTCAAACTTGGTCACTGCTGAGCAGCCACCTCTGGGCTGGAGCTGTGCGGGGCAGGGGCCGAGCTCTCCTGTGGGCCTTGGCCAGAAAAGGAGGCAGAGGTTTTGCAGGCAGTTGCCAGCGTGCCAAAGCAGCCCTGGAGATGAGACCTGCCCCGGTCTGGAGCTGGGCAGAGGAGGAGGAAAGGTGCTGGTGCCGCCTGACCCAGCTGACTCATCCACCCAGAGAGCGTATTTCATATTGCGCCTGATCTTGTCATATAGAGTTATCATATCCCTCTGCCCCATGGAGCCCTCAGTCCCGGGGGGGGGCGAGTCGCAACCCCCTGCGCAGGAGCTTGTGCATGTTGGGTGGGAGAGGAGCACAGAGAGGGAGCAAGACCTGGGCTTTCCTGGAGGGTCTGGATGGGCATCGGCAGAGACAGAGGGGGCTGCTCTCAGCCCCGACACCCCCAGGTGGGTAAGGCCAGCCTGGGGAGCGGAGAAGGGGCTGAGACCCAGCGTGGCAGGGGGTTATTGCACAGAAGAGCTGCTTCGGCACCACGCTGTCACGTCCGTGAGAGAGCAGAGCTGTATACCGGGGAAGACCCCAAGACAGGCTGTAAGGGGAGAACCCACACTGCCAGCACAGCCCCCTCAGGACAGGGGTGCTCTGGCAGCCTCGGTGACGCAGCAGGCAGGAGGAAAGGGCTTGAGGGGTCACTTCTGCAGCGTGCTTCGTTTAGTCATTAACCTCGTATTTAGAGAGACTTTAGGGGGGACTTGGAGAGGAATCTCCTGTTATCTCTGAGCATTTGATCACCGGGGCTCCTTGGTCCCCAGATGGGTGGGCCAGCATTGCAAATCCTGGTGGGTTGTGTGATCCCATCCTGCTGAGGGCACGGGAACACTTGTCTGTCCCCACCAGGTCCCCTCTTCCCAGGGGCTGAGCCTCCTGGTCCTGCAGCGCTGTCAGGGAAGGGGATGCCACCCTACACCCCAGCGCTGATGGGTAAGGACCGTGTTGCAGGGGCAACACCTGAGTCACTTTTCCTAGTGATTTCCACCCTTTTCAGGCACAAATGGTTTTCTGCTCTGGGAAAAACTAGCTCCAGCTGCTGCTGGGGTGGGACGGGCTCTCTGCTCTGGAGCCATGGGCTCGGTCGTCTGTCCGGGGAGCTGTCAGTAGTGTTTCGCTCAGAAACTTTTGTCTAGTCTTTTCTCTTGGCTGGGGTCTGGGGGAGGTGAAACCCCCCTGTGCTCAGCCCCAGCCCCGGTCCCTGGGCTGAATGTCTGGTGGGGACCTCTCATTGCACCCATCTCCTGGCATCTGCCTATCTCCAAGGTGTCTGAGCTGCAGGGCACCATCCCGCTTACGCCGAGCACAGCATTGCTCCGCCACCTCTGTTTCTCCCTGGGGAAAGCAGAAACCCCCCAGTGAGCTGCTGGGAGCCCCATGGCTGACACCCCCGCCATGCCTCAGCCCTCCCCGGGAGCATTTCAGTGGCCGCCCCAGGGAATTCTCCTCCTGCAGGCCTCGGCTCATCCCACCGCAATGGAGGGGAGAAGACGGAGGGGACTTACCGCTGCCCATAGCCAGCACCTGCATGTTCTCAAACTCCAGAGTGGTATACGCCGGGTCTAGCGCTGCGCTGTAATCTGCCATCTCCATGTCTATTAGGGCTTTGGAAAGGCGCATTATCATCAGCAAACACGGGCCAGATTGTACCGATTCCCTTGTCCAAGTCTATTGGCCCTTCTGCCTCCCTCTGCCTTCACTGCGTCCCCTATCTGTTGTCTTTTATTTCAAATATTTCTCTGAAAGGATTTGCTGAGCCTCAAGGCCTATACTCCCCAGAGGGGTGGAGGCAGGAGGCAGGGGGTTAATCTTTAATCGTCTCACCCACTGCCGAACGCTGCTAAGCTGGTTTTTTTTTTGGTTTTTTTTTTTTTTTTGGTGGAGCAGCAGTGATTCCTGTTGACTGTTTATGATTGAATCTCGAGGCACTTTGCCGATCCCGGCTCCCAGGCATAGGCAGCACCGCGGGAGCAAGCACTTGCCACCCAAGGAACACCTTCCCGGGCTATTGACCTTGATGCCGGGCTGCCGGTGTTGGTCTTAATTGTACCTGGGGTGGAAAAGTTGGAAGAAGCCCCACCAGGAGAACAAGGTTGCTCTTCACTTCTGTCATTGCCTTCTGCTCTCCACCGTTGGTTGCCTTCTCCCCCTGATTTTTCTCTTCCCTCACTCCCTCTATCCCTCCCACACCTTTTGCTTTTTCTCCCTCCCTGTCAGAGAAGGTCATTGCCTGCCTGGCAATTTACACGTTGCTATGCAAAGTAATGACATACAACTCCTTTTACTTCCCTATAAACTGAGTTTTACAGGGGCTGGATGCGCTATAAACAGGTCCCACTCTGCAGCCGTGCCCAAATGGCAAGTGGGGCCAGGGGGTGGCACAGGTGTCCTGGGCATCGCTAGGACTGCTCCTGTTCCACCACCAGAGCCACCCTGTGCCGGACATCCCCTGGCCTTGGGTTTTGACTGACATGTCTTAAAATTTTCATTAGGCAGTTTACAACACAGCAGAGCTTTACTCTGCAGCGAGATTTTTCCTTCTGCAGGTGCCAGCTCTGCCTCCTTACCCAGACCTGGGGTCTGACCCGCTGGTCCTGGGCAGGGGGGACTGGAGCAAGCAGCAGAGCTGCCTGTCCTCTCCTTGCTAACCTGGGTTCTCTCCTCCCCAGCTGACCCTGGGAACATCACTCCTCTGCTTTAGACAGGGCTGAGATGGTTCAGTGTAATTGCAAGATCAACAAGTGGGAATTTAATCAATCACTGAATGGCATCGGCTGGATGGCGCAAGACATTCAGCAATTAATGGTTTGGTATCAGCTCGCTCTGCATTGAAAACATCCCCGTGATTTCGCAACCAGCTGCGGCTGACTGAGTCCACACACTGCTGATTTAGGCTCCCAACTGGCTTGTATTTGTGCTTCCCAGGCACCCCAATGCAGCCCCGGCCCCGCTGGTGCCCCAAGCCGCCCTGGCCACAGTGGCATCACTGTCATGACGTGACACCGAGGTCTCTGGCTCCACAACAGCATGTGCCTTTGGGCAGTGATGCTAGCGACGATTTGCTATTTACAATTTAGGACCCCAAGGGATTGTTCAAGCAGCCATTGCCCCCAGAAACTATGACCTACGCAGCACTTCCAAATAGGTCTTCTACCCTAAGGCTACAGGTCTGCAGGAGCGAAGCTGAGCCCAGGGGACAGCCCCTGCATTCGCACTGGGGACTGGTGACAAACAATCCTTTGCTGCGAGGAAAACAGTCATCCGGTCTGCGTTCCCAAGAGAGAGGCCAGAGCTCTCCGCGCTCACGTGGCAGTAGCTCTGCCCTTCACCAGGAGCAGTCCTGAGCCAAAATTTGTTTTTGCGGTGCGCACACTGGGATGGGGATGCTAAGGTAGAGCATAGCCCCCGCCGTGGCCTCGTCCCAGGGACCTCCATCCCAATCCTGGCCGGGCCACGGTGATCCCTTTGATTAGATAAGTGCTACAGACACTAGGTCAAATATGTGCAGGATTTGCCGCAGCGTCTAGTAAAATATTGTAAAAACACGGCCTGTTTTGCTCTGCTCAGCAAAACAAACCTTTTGCTTAAATCGCCTGCTGAGCAAAAAAGGATGAAAAGGCCATTTGCTCCCCGGGCAGGAGGGATTAAGAGGGCCAGGAATAGAAATCAGAGAGGCAGCGCGTGCAGGAGAGCGGCAGATAAGGAGCGGGGAAGTTTGGAGAGCATTAGGTGGCTCACGAGGCCGGGACTGTCAATGGGACGTGGCGCTTTCCGCCCCGGGGTCGTGTTGACTATCGTTTTCTCACTACCGGTGTCTTCTGTCGGTCGCTGGTGCCCCTTTCCAAATTCCTTGTCTTGGTGTGGAGGTCGAGGACAAAACCAGCCAAGGACACCCCCTGCTTCCTTTGTCCTGGAGATGGGCTCATGATGGAAACGTGTTGGTTGCTCCCTGGGCACGGTCTGCTGCAGGAGACAGTTGTCTCCCCAGGGATGTTCTGCCTGGGGAGTCTTCATCTCCCCGTGCCATCCCTGCGTGGTGGGCTTTGGGACAGCTTGCCCATGTAGTCATGGCCTGTACTAGCTAACAGGACCCCTGCCGCTGTTTTAGGTTGGAGATGTTCAAGTCAGCAGCTGGTTGTGGGGGTGATTCAAACACTGCTGTCCTACAGAAGATGTTTTGTCATTTTTATTCCAGAGACAACTCGTAGCTGACAAACCCCCACTGGAAGGCGAAGGTTGTTCCCAGACCAGGTGCTCAGGGGAAGCTGAGCTTTCAGGCTCACTCCTCGCTCCTCCTGTCACCCTTTTCTGTGCCCTCCACCCAGCATTTCCTATGCCAGGAGATGGCTGCAAAGATGACCATGACACGGCATGAAGTGTTCTGCATCAAGCTTGTTCCAGCACTCTGCCACCCTCAAAGTAAAGAAGTTCCTCCTCATGTTTAGATGGAACTTCCTATGCTCGAGTTTGTGCCCGTTACCTCTTGGATGTAACAGGCATCCAAAATGAGGGTCAGGAATAGAGTATTAATAGAGCATTTATGGTAGGGATGCCATCAGCTACCATGCTTGCTAGCTCTTCGTGTCAAATGGGTTGAACAGGGGTTTGTAGGATCAAAGGATAACTGTGGTTGGAAGGAACCTCAGGATCTCTACTCCAACCTTCTGCTCAAAGCAGGGCCAGCTGTGAGAGCCACATGGGTTGCTTGGGGCTTTGTCCAGTTGGGTCTTGAACACCTCCAAGGATGGAGACCATACAACCTCTTTAGGCAACCGATGCTTGACTGTCCTCGTGGTGAATAAGTTTCTCCTTAGACACTGTCTGAACCTCCCTCATTTCTGTTTTTATGCCTGTTGATCTCCTCCCACCGTGCACCCTGTGAGGGGCCTGGCCGCATCTTCTCGATGCCCTCCATGTGGGTTACTCTCCTGTGGTTCCTGCTGGCCCATTTCTCCAGCCTGCTGTGGGACAGCAGCCCTGCCCTCCCGTGTATCAACAGACCCCCCCCAGCCTGTGGACTTTCTGAGCATGGACAGTGGTCAGGCTGCAGCAGGAGCCTGGGATCCTCCTACCCTTTGCTTTTCTCTCTCACAGCTCTGCACTTTCAAGAAATCCCGGGCAGAAATGCCAATGCCCAGAGCCAACAAGGACCAACCTCATCCTACATCAGAAATGCCACCGCTGCCCCTTGCAGATCGCTCCTCCCATGTCACTCACAGCTCCAAGGCCACTGCAGGGCTGGAGTGGCTTTTGCTTGGCACACTCATGAAGCAGAGATGGGCTCGGATCTGAAACCTCTCCAGAGCAGGAAAGCCCTGAACAAGGTCAGGGCTCAGCCACCGCCTTTTGGCCAAGCGAGCTGTTAGGGAAGGACAAAGCCCATTTACAAGACAAAGAACAAAAGTCCCAGGGGAAGGTCGCCAGTGTAGTCATCTCCACACATGCAAAGGTCCCTTCTGCCTTTTTTTTTTTTTCCCCCTTTGAAATTTCAAATTCCAGTTTGTGGACAAAGTCCTGCCTATCTGAGAATATAGATCTCCGACCACTGACCAAACTCCACTCCAAGCAGTCCCGAGAGCTGCTCTTCCCCTTGCCCACGGATGCCTCCGCTCAGATCCCAGATCTGCTGGGATCGCGCCGAAACTTTTGTGCCGGAGCAGAGCACTCATACAAGCACAGAGTGGATTTTGCACGTTTCAACCTTAACCTTAACCAGCAGCTCCCTTTCTTCACGTGGAATGGGAAGGACTATCAGGAATAACCAGGTAGGAGCCTTATCACCTCCAATTCAACTGGGCAGCCATTGCAGATAGAAAATGAGAAGGAGAAACAAGGGCTTCCATTGTGCTTATACCAGCAATTTTAGCTCATCATTTAAATTAGGGAAGGGGAAAAAAAAAAGGCAGCTTCAGAGGGGATGGAAAACGAGAGGGAACATGAGCTTGTGGAGGCAGAGACACTCCATGTGGTTAACTGATAACTCCAATTTGCCTCTTCCCTCTCATCTTTTCTGATTCTCCCAATTAAGCTCCACTATTCTCATGCTAATCATTTCTTGACCTGTTTATTCTGCATTAAAAAATTAACAGAGAGCAGTTTACTGCATGACTTGCTCAGACAGGACCACGACAGATCAGCAGGCAGGCTTTAAGCCTCTGTGCAAGACTTTTAGGTCCAGCAGCCAGTCTGCACAGCTCGAGGATGAGGGTTTTTTTCCTGTTTTTGAAGAACAGCTTTTTCTAAAGTCAATATAAATCCCCCTCCCTTCGTGCCTTGAGTATATTTGCTCTGTGGCTATTTCCAAATGGGAAAGATAAAGCCAAGGGCTTGTGTTTTGTCAGACTTTTTGTAAACAGGGATATTTTGTCCCCGCTGTCAAACCCCTCTGCCTTCTGCCTCGGCGTGCCATGACTCTGAAGCAGAGTTGTCAGTATGTTAATAAGCAGCTCCGAGGAATTTGGCAGGGACTGGGGGGCTGCAGGTCAGTGCAGCTGAAACAAGCCCCCAGTTCAAGCGGCGGATCTTTGCCTCCACTCTGGGCAATCATATGACAGACACACAGATGGGGATCTGCTCCCGTGTCTGTCCCCAGAATGTCCCCAGCAGCAGTGAGAAGTCTCCAGGAAAACGGATGATTCAGCAGAAGTTGTTCAGGGTCTGTTTGCCCCTTGCCAGCTGCACACAGCACATCCCTGCCCCAGCAAAACGCTTTGTGGAGGTGAACCAGAGAGATCCACCACCTCCATCCAGGGAGGTGGATCAAAAAGATCCAGCCCCAAGAGGCAGGAGGTGACCAGACCACAGCCACGTGCCAGACCTGTGTCCAGGAGAAGACGCAGGCATTTTATTGTCCTGTTCAACAACAAATTGCCCTTGGTGACTTATTTTCCCCAGCGCTGAAGCGCCTGTTGCTGTGGTTGGGATAGATGCTGTTTGGAGCTGGAGGCGATGCCCAGGACAGGCGATGCCTGAGCAGATGCCGGACACACTGTCACTGGTGAGCTTGTGACATGTAGTGGCACCCTGGGCTCCCCAGCACAGCTAAGGGTGACAGAGGCAGCTTCACCGCAACCTCAGGCTATTTCTCAGCAGTGCCAGAGTTATCAAAAAGCAGCCAAACCAGCCAGAACTGTCCAGGCCCCCAGGCCATAAAATCACCGTATGGAGAATTAAGGCAGTTTTTGGACGTGGGGAAGAGACGCTTCAAAGGAGGTAGCAGACTCTGCTTGAATTCCTCTCCAAAAGCAACACGGGCATTTCAGCCAAAGCTGGGATGGATGTTGGAGCTGGAGGTAATTACTGGAGCTAAAATAAATAGCTGCTATGCAGAAGTGGTAGGGAAAGAACTGCAAACATGGGGACAGACAGACCATTTCAGCATATACTGCTCTAGCGATAACACTCTGCGTGCCTTTCATCCCAGGACCAGAAAGGGGTTTATTATCCTGCCATACAAAGGCTCTGAACACTTGAGGAAGTAATTATTAGTACTCTTGGGAGCTGTTGTTTTGCAAGGACAGTAAGTTTGAGCCATTCTCAGAAGGGCAGCTGTGCACAAAAATGCCAGTGCATTTGCTGGAGTGGATTTGCAGGCCCTCTGGCTGCACTGCAGCCCTTGGCAACAGCGTCTGTCCTCTGGGACCCGCAACTCGGCATTTGTGACTCTGGAAACCTGTCTGCTGTGTTTTTATGCAAAATCACGCAATGAGCCCAAGACCAAGTGAGGAAGAGGAACTGTTAGATTCATTTTCTTCCATTACACCACAGGCTGCAACTTGGCCCAAGCTACAGCTCCCACCACTGATCCCGCTTGCCCCATCCAAACCTTACATGGGGAGCATTGCACTCTATCCAAACCCCACCCCAACGGACACCCGGACGCTTCCCAGCAAAACATCTCCTGCCTATGTGGGAGCAAATCCAGAAAAACTGTGACTTTGCCACGCGCTGCTCCAGGTTCACTGTCTATGCTGGCAGCTGCTCAGCTCGAATCCAGTGGTTTAAGCCCCATTTAAATTGGGGATCAGAAGCCATGGGGAAGCAGCAGCGCTGGAGTGGGGCTTTGCTGCCAGCAATAAGCACTTATTGCCTTTCTTGCCTGGCCAGCTCACGCCTTTAGTATGGCAGGGATCGCAGCAGCCCATGTCTGGACCTGGGGAGAACTTGTTTAGCAGGTGGATATGATCCCTTTGGAACTGAAGTAATCTTGCTGCTTCCCAGGGAAAAGAACCCTACTGAGCTCACAGTCTGGCAGGCGAGCGAGTCTCTCCCATCACCCCTGCCAGCTGTTTGCAGGGCTTTTAGGTTTCATCGACTTTACGTGTTCATTATACACACATGAAACAGCCCCTGAATCGTTCCAGCTGGTGGAGCAATAGGTAGAGGAGGAGAGCAGCCAAAATCAACAAAGGTTACAAAGCAAGTTTTGCTTTTTTAAAAATTTCTCTTCTCTTCTCTGTGGATGCAACAGCAAGCCATGGCTGGAAGTGATCTCCAGTCGCTGCTGGGGCTCGGGCCCCGCTAGAAATTAAGGCAAAAGGCTGCAAAGCTGCTGGGGGTGTGGAGGGAGATCTGCAGGGCGGCGAGGGCGGCAGAGGGACGGTCTGAGCCCATGTCCCCGGAGGAGGGCAAGTCAAGGGCTCCTCAAGGGCAAAAAGCATCTTTCTGAATGCAACAGCCATGGGCTGCTCCAGCTGCCCTCCTCCTGTGCCGGGCGGGCTGGCAAAGACAAAGTTCAGGGAGCTGAAATGTGGGGGAGCATCTCAGGAAAGGGCCACGTGTGTGTCTGACGGGAGGCAGCACGGGGAAGGCGGAAGGCTGCCGTAGGTGGGAGCACTGGTCAGGTCTGAACTGGGAAAGGTAGGCTGGGCATGGAAAAAAATAAGAAAAAAAAAAAGGGGGGGGGGGTGTGGTAACTTAAAATTCGAGAGATTCTGCTTTCTGGAGTCAAAAGGAAACAAGTTAGTGCAAAATGCTTTTTCTCTGCAGGAGTGTGCAGGGTGCCTGAAGAGCCTGTCTTGTCCCCAGTGTCCTCAATTGCCAGAGCCCAGCAGGTGCCAGAGGGGTAAGTGGGAGCAAAACAGTACTCAGGAGCTCCACGTCCACCAGTTTCACAGCCCTGCAGCCCATGGCCACCACAGCACTCTCTGATGCTGTCCAACCATCCTGTCTACTGCCACACAAACAAAACCCACAGGAGAAAGCAAGGTATGGGAACATCGGAGCTTTCTACATGCAAGGGGACAAGGGGAGGGGATCACATGTCTCCACAGTCCCATAAACCCATGTCCAGGACACTGCAGTGCCAGCTGCCTGGCTCCTGGCTAACAGACAACATGGCAAACTGCTATTTAGCCTTTGTCTCCAAGACAGGATAACAATATTATTTGTCCCTTTGCATTCCTGCAAGGCCCAGTGCCGTTGGCCTCTTGTATCATAAAGAAATTAAAATATATTATGACCATAAACTACATCATTTGAGGAAATGAACCATTTCTAGTAAACATATCATGGGACGCTGAAGCCATGAACTTTTCTAAATCAATCGCCAGCTGATAAAGTGCGCAGGTATTTGCTGGGAGCAGCTCGCAGCACGTGGCTCCCAGCGCGGCGCTGACGTGGGGAGCTCGTCCCCCGGGATGGTGGCTCAGGCTACAGGCTGTCCTAGGAGGCACAAACCCCACCACCGGCACAAGCCCTGCTTGGGGCGGGAGAATTGCTCAAGCAGGAGGAGCCCCAGGATTTTTGCTGTGCCCCGGGGTCGTGCCAGGGCTGGGGTGGTGTTTTGTGGATGAGGCTTCACGAGGCGCAGCGCTCCCAGGGCTGGGGATGCTCGAAACATGTCTGAGTGCCTGCAAACCCCCCCACAGCACCCTGAGCCCAGTCAGCATCACCCCTGCCTCACCTCCGTGCCTAGGGCCCCGGGGCTGAGCACGGAGATGGCCACTGGGGGACCTGCACTGGAGGTGGCCACGGAGGGGGACCCAGAAAACCTTTCTAGTAAAAGCTCTATGCAACCGGCAAGGCTTGCATTGAAACTGTTTTTCTCTTAGTTGCTTTTAAGCTTTCCTCATGAGGGCTGGGTAAGTCCTGCTGCAGACCTCTTTGGCTAAGGAGCAGCAGCAAACAGGGCAGGACCAGGGCAGGATCCGTCCCCGGGCAGCAGTGCCAGACACGGGGAACTGGGCTGAGAACGACCAGTTCGTTTCCCAAATGGTGTGGGCAGTCACCGGGGTATCTGTGGGATGCCTGCCCGGCTCCACCACCTCTTTCCTCAGGGAGCCGCAGCACCCACTCCACCGTGCCACCCGCATCAGGGTGTCTCTCTCGAGAGCCCCAGAACCTAGCCTGGGGACGCTAGGCATCGCCACCCACAAACCTGGCACGTTCATGCTGCACAAAGCCAAACAGAAACCAGAGACTTGGGGGTCCCCTCAGATGGGGACCAGCAATAGGTATGTGGGGGATGAGCCTATTTCAGCTGCTCTGAAGCCCCCCTGGACACCCCATGGTGGGGTTGCCGATGCCCTTCATTCACAGAACCTCTGCAGCGCTGGCTACGCCGCTACTTCTCTCCCTGGTGCGAGTGCCAGGGGGAGCACGGGGGGTACCTGGTGTTTCCTGGAGCAGGTCGTATCTGCTGCCATTCATCTTCCAGGGACGCTCAGCTCTGCGGGCAGAACTAGGGGAGTCTCGCCCTCGGATGGGGCCGTGCAGCTGGCAAGACCCCCGCGGGCTGCGGGGCAGGAGCCATGCCCGGGAGCTGGCTGTGGTGCGGCGGCAGGGACCAGCTAATCCCTTAATGCTGGTCACAATGAGATTTGATGGGGAGCAGGAGTTTTTGCCGCAGAGACACAGGTTTTAAAGGGTTATGGCCACTACCCGGAGGGGAATTATAAGGTGGCTCCAGGTTTGTGGCCCGGTGCCCGGCAGTGATGCCTGCTGCTTTCTGGGCCACCTTTCTGAGGTGCCCTCACCCTGGCCTCTGGCCTGTCGCTGCATTTCTGTGGGGCAGGGGGTGCCTGACTGCACATGCAGCTCTAAGAGGCTGCTCCAGAAAATGTGCCTTGATGTGTTTAACAGCGGGAGCGGGTCAGACTCCCTCTCCGGGGAGAGGCTGGCCACTTTCACTTTAAAATGTTTCTATATAAATACCCAGAACACCATATCCTTGAGAAACAACCTTTGTCTCCCCTCCCAGCTGCCATCACGACATGCAGGGCCGGGAGAAGCGAGGACGGAGCAGGGTAGCAGGGGGGAGCGGCACACGTGGTGCTCCCCATCTTTGGGCAGCCCTGGGCTTTGTCCCCTGCAGAGCCCGCAGAGCATCTCCAATGGTTCAAACCACCCTGGGGCATCGCTGCTGGAGCCTGCCGGTGGCTCCCCAGGCACCTGCCTGCTCTGTGCCAATGCCCTCCTCTCCCAGGGAAACTGGGACCTGGAAAACTCTCAGGATTGAGATTTCTTAATCGATTGTGCACATTGGTGCTGTCAATGGGGAATCCAGGAGCCTCCACGTCCCAGAGAGCCCGAGATTTTGGGTAGTGCCTTGCAGGCAAGCCCAGCAGGAAGAAAAGGGATTTTGCAACTGCCAGGCTACAAAAAAACCCTCTCTGCCACCAAAGCACTCTCTGCTTTTTTTTGGGGAGATGAAGCTGCTGTGACATTCTCATGTCGACTCATTTGGCCCCGGTCCAGAGGGGAGCACAGAGGCCACTGAGCACCAAGATTTTTCTCCTGTGCGGGGAGTGATGTGCTGGCGTGTGTGGCCGTGCTTAGCCAGGAGGAGGGAAATTCAGTGAGGGATTAGAGTGGCACTTCCCTGGGTTTTCACAGGCCCGGAGCAATGAATTCAATGCTGTAAGGGAGAACAGGACACCTTTGCAATGCAGCCCCGCGCTGCACGGCCGTGATCCCAACCAGGGCGGGGAGTGAGTGTGGCCGTGCTCAGCCTCTGTGCCTGGAGGAACTGCCTGCGGGGCCAAGCCCATCTGAAACACCCATTTTCCTGCACTTTCCTTCCTCCTTGGATGGCTTTCCTCCTGCCAAGTTCACCTCTGCTTTCGTTGTGCCAAGGAGTAGAGAGTTCGTTCCTGCCCTCCAGAGATGTCAGACCCCAAGCCCTGTCTCGAAGGCACGAGTCTAATGGAGCAAAACCATTCCGAAACAGTTCCCGTCCTGTCTCCGTGAGTCTCCGCTCCCAGCCCGCGCTGCTGGCATTCATACGAATTAGTTTGGAGCACACAGGGCTGCCAGCAGCTTTCAGAAGGCTCCTGATGGATCAGGGGTGGGAAATGACCCAGCTGGTCCGTACCTCTGCTCCGTGCCCTGGAAGGGCTGTGCTGGTGGCGGGGGCAGATGCCCAGTGTGACCAGGCAGGGCCAGGAGAAGCATCAAGGACAGGACTGGCTCTGAACTGGGCATAACCCCATGACACATCCCTTCACCACTCTGTTTCCTCATTGGCTTTAATGCCTGTAACAGGGAAACACACCCAGGTCAACAGAGGTTTCTCCCAGTCGGTGGCAGTCCCCGGTCACACACCCATGGACGAGCCATGGCAGCACCCAGCTCTGCTTCCACCAGGGTGTCCATGCGGTAGCAAAGCCACCACCTCCATCCCACCACCATTTAGTCCTTGAAGGCAGCAGACTCTGGGCAGGGGAGCAGCCAGGGCTGTGGGTCTGAAGCCCGGCTGCTTGCCACTCCTGCCTCCTTATCCCGCCCTTCATTTCCCGGTGCCACCTTTGCCCTGCCAGCGCCAGACTCTCTGCATGGGCTGGATCCCCCAGGCACCCATCAGTGCCTTCTCTGCTCCTCCCTGCTGCGGCATCTTGACCAGCGTGAGCCTGCCCGTCCTCAGAGCATGACCTGATCCTGCTCACGAGCGGTGGCGACTGCAAACAAGAGGCCACACAACTTGCTGGATGGGGACCCACAACGCAGCAAGTTGTTTTTTTTCCATGGGGTGGTTGCTCTTTTCTGCCTTCCACTGAGCCCCGCAGTGTTGCCCTGTCCATTAACCTGACACCCTGCCCAGCCTCGCAGTCTGTAGCCAAATTTCCTTGGGCGACATTGGCACCAGTGAATCCTCTTCCCGGGCTGGGCTATTGCTTTTCACCAGGGGTGGTGGGGTGGAGCCTGCCATCCTGATGGACATGATGGGTGGGATGCAGGACTTGTCTGGTCGGCTGGAAGCGGTGGGCAGGCTGGCACGCTGGAGATGAGGAGCAGCAGCAGCTTTTATCATAGGGTGTCAAGGCTTTGGGGACAAAATGACAAGCCTCCCCTATGAACAGAGGGGGAGAGAAGTGGACGAGCGGGTCGGGAGGAGCCGGGCTCTGCAGCCTCCACGAACGGTGCTGGGCCATAGAACGGTGCTGGGCCATAAACGCAGCGCGGTGGCTGTCGTTTATGTGTCGGCAAACACATCGAGTGGGCTCGACTATTGATTCTGACTGCATAAAAGCGTGTTGTGGCACTTGTTCAGGTTTGCGCAGGTTTTACAGCTCTTGTTCTGAGAAGTGCCCATGTATTTGGTTTTGCTCCTTCCTTCAGGTCTATCTGTTGACATTGGCTCTCTTAACCAGAACGTTGGGCCATGCCAGGAAGCTGAGTGTACGGCTCTCCCCGTGTTTCCCACTTTCCCAGGAGTTATCTCCTATAAAATCTCACACACACCCATGGCCAGGACAGGTTTCTGGTGCAGAGGCAAGTGAAAGGTGCCTGCTGGTCCAACGTTGGTGGGATCGGGTGCCCCATACTTGGTGGCAGGAGCTGAGCCACCCATCCTGATGGATGAGTTTGAGGGTGGATGGGCAAAGCCATGGGTAGGGTCCCTCTCCCAGAGAGGGAGAAGGTGTCAGAGCTCCCAGGGCATCATCACAGAGGAGATCATGGTGACACACAGCAGGTGGCGCATGATATTACTCATTCCCCATCTCTAGTCCTCTTCCCAGTGGGAGATGCCAGCACCAGCTGAGCCTGCAGGGACATCTTGGTGCTGGCATCTCAGAGGGCTTGAGCCCACAGTGATGGTCCCCATCTGCCTCTCAGCAACCGGAGCTCCTAGTACCACAGGGCCACAGGCAGAGTCTCTCCAATGGCTGGAGCATTTTGGGACAGAAAGTCTGGTTCAGCCATGCAGACCCCCAGCGTTTTGGAGCCAGGATCCATCTGCTTCCCGTCTGCTGGTGCCTTTCCATGAGCCTCTCACTCTGCACGGAGCTGCTCCTCTTGCACGTTCGGTGCGTTATCCAGAGCACGGCATTATGTTTTGAGGCATGTATTTCCTGAAGGGATTTGATGGGTAGTTGCTGTTGGTGCTCAGGCTGAAGCTTGGGCCGGAGCCGTTCCTGGGAGTGATTGCTTCTGGGACCTGGCTTAGCTCGGAGGCCCCGGTGGGAATGTGGTGCCTGTGCCCAGCGCAGGCGAGCAGAGCTGTCAGCCCTGGCTCCACGATACAGCCACTACCTTGAAACTTGCCTTCCATGAAAATTCTGCAACATTTGCCGTTTCCACAAAGATTTCTGCCAGAAACCTTGTTTGCTTGAATATTTGAGGAAAGCAAACAGAGAAGGAACCTGAACACAAACAGTCGCAGACCTTTTTTTGCAGTCTTTGCCCCCTTCTAACCCCAAGCCCACTGTCAGTGACACTTGCAGGTGTGTCCCCTGCCTGCCATACCCCTTGGCTCTGCCATGTGTGCTGCCTTGTCCCCTGCACTGGCCTTGGCCGTGCTGCAAATATTGTTGTATTTAAAGGAAAATTGTCCAGAGCTTGCTGTCTGCCGGACCACCACCACCACTCACCACCCCTTGCACTCACTTTAAAGAAAATCGGGTTTTAGTGCCGTTTAAGAAATGTCGGTGGAAGAATAACCGCGCACGTCTGACTTGCAGACCTACCCCTGCCCTGCGGAGCTCAAAATAGCTCTTGGGCGCTCCTCAAGCCTTCCCCAGCCTCGCGCTGCTCGCCTCCCAGCGCTGGAGCTCGCTGCCGGCTGAGAGCAGCCCTCTGTGCTCACTCCCCTGTATAAAAATCCCTTTGGGTTTTCCAGCGCGGCCGGAGGTGAGGGTGTGCTGCTGGCCAGACGAGCGGCAGGGGTGAGGCGGCCGCCCCGGCGCGGCGAAGTCGCAGGCCTGCGGGGAAGCACAGCCGCCCTGCAACACCCGAGCAGCATCCCTGCGGCCCCCCGCGCCATGGGGAGCATCCCCAGCTCTTCCCCAGGCCTCTTCCCTCCACCAAGCACCAGCAAACAGCACTCGGGACCAGGCCACGGCAGCTAAAGCAGTGATTGTCCCTTTTCACCGCATCTAAATACCAGTGCTTATTCCTGGGTGCAGCAAGACCCTGCTCAGCTGTTTCTTGCCCCGGTAAGTGCTGACCCAGCCACCCCCAACAACTGACGGGGACGGTCCTAACACCCACCCATCCCGACAGCCTCCGGGCCACAGACACAGAGCCCAAGGAGTAATCAGAGGAATTAAATAGCAGCTGACATGAAAAATCGAGGGGGGAAAGCTCAGTTTGGGCCGTATCTAGGGGAAAGCTATAAAAGATTAGACCCATTTGGCAATGAAAAATAATTGCTTTGCAGTGAAAAATAAAAATACTTAGAAATTCTGCCCCCTTTTATGTTCTTCAGCTGAAACTATTCACCACATCTGACCAAAAAGCCTGAGCAGCTCTGACGTCTTGCATTTTTCAGCGCATTTCCAAAGCTGCTTTATGGAGCCGGCCCCGATCATGCGCCAGCCCCTGCTGTAACCACCGGCCCCGGGAATCCCCGGCTCCAAGAGCTGTGCCCGAAATACGAAGGAGCGGTGCTGCCTGTGCTGGGATTGAGCGTAATTGCCTGGATTGTGCCCAAGTTTCATCAGGAGGATAAAGATGGAGCTGGGGGCTTGTCGCCTCCTCGCTGCCTGGGAGGGGCCTGTCCCCTTGCCCCCTCTCCATCCCCTACCCTCTCACACACCCGTTTGCAGCCTCCTGCGGGGATTTTGCACCAGCACACCCGGAGGAGCCCTTTCCAGCTCACAGCCCATCCTCAGCGGGTGCAGGTGAGGATGCTGAACCTGCCCCCAGCCCCATGGCACTCCAGGAGCTGTGGCATCACTCCCTTCTCGCCCAGGGACCCCACAGGGTGTTGGGGACAGGCCACCTTTGTCACCGCCCAGCAGGGCATCCTCCAAGTCCTTTAACCAAGGCACAGGTCTGATGGGAGGGAAATAAGTGCCCCCCAAGGTATGGTTTAGGGAGAATGCCAGCGGCCTTTGGGGGTGAGGGTGGATGGGGAGGGCTGCAGTAGCTGCAGTGGGGGGGACACCTCACTCTGTGCTCTTGCTGCTGCTGCAAAGAGCGGGATGGAGCTGCTCACCATCCTGAGGCCGAGTGCTGGCACCCGTCTTTCCCCTTGGAATCTAGCCCAGGCTTCAAATGGATGCTGAAATGCTGAAGCCTCCGAGATAGATGGGGAGATGGAAAAACAAGAAAATCTTTCTATCGATCAAGGGAAACTGAAAATAACTGTATCACCCCCACCAAGGCTGAAGGCTCATCTGGTGGAGCCTGATGTGCACCCACCGGCTGAGCACCGGCAATGCCAGTGCGATGCCCGCTGGAGTGGCCCGTCGCAGCTGGCCACGCGGGCAATGCTGGTGGGCACAGCTGGGCTCAGCGCTGACACCACTGCGTGGAGCACCCCTGTTGCTTTCCAAGGGAATAAACTTCCCGGTGACCCTGGGGCGGGTTTGGCCACCACTTTTCTCTCTGCCCCATGGCGCATCCCGGCTGCTGTGCCCACCCTGCCGTCAGCCCATCCCCATCCCATCCCATCCCCGCGGCGCTGCAGGCTCCTGGGGAAGCCAGACGCTGCCCAGTCCCCCATCCCCGCCAGCCCTTCCTCGCCTCTATTTGGATAACTTTTTCACCTGTTCTATTTATGAGGACTCCCCTCCTTCTGCCAACACTCTGAGTTTCCTCTTGCTTTGCTCTGGGAGCTCCATCTCGCTTTTTTTTATTCATCTTATTTTTCTCCCTCCCCCCTTGCCAGGCCCCACGCTCGGCAGCCCGTTCCCGCGGCAGGCTGGCCGGCAGCGGGTGCTGGCCAGAGCGAGCCTTTGTTTGGCCACAGAAGCAGATGGGGAGAGTGGCCGCGGGTGGGATGTGCAGCGATTCTGCTTGCCTCTGCCCCGGCTTGGCCCACGGCTCAGTCACTGACCCTCAGGCTGAAAAATTAGGAGAAAATCAGGATTAAAAAAAGAAAAAAACAGGAGAAAATTAATGGCAGAAATGTTCGCCTGCCTGTGTTTAAGGTCACCGGTGTGCCAGGGCTGGCAAGCGGCTGCTCGCATTAGAGCCAGCTGCAAGTGGGCAGAATAACTTAATTGTAAGTGATTAAAGAGCTTGTTCAGCTCCTTGCGTTGCATCTGTCAGGCAAAGGCTGTTGCTCGCTGCAGAAATGAGGCTGGCTTTGCACCCCCGGGCAAAGCAGGACACAGGCACCCTGGATTTGGGGACACCCAGACCCAGCCACCCGGCACTGCCATGTCCCCCAGACTGATGGGATTGTCACTTGAGCCTCCCCTTCTCCTGCAGATGAGGCACAAGTCAGTCCCTGTGAGCTCGGTGGGTCAGGAGCCATGTCCCCCGCAGCAGCAGAGAGGGAGAGGCGTCCCTTCCTGCACAACGCCTGCCTTGGGGCGTCAGCCTGGAGGATGCTCAGCACCTGCTTCTGCTGGGCCAGCCCGCAGGGGTGTCCTCGCTCCGGGACCTGACCCTCTGTACGTCGCAGAGGCATCAAGCCTTCCTTCTACCCGCCCACGAGCAGCCTTCATTGCGTGGCTCCTTGCACATCGTCTGAGCAGCACCAGCTGGACACAAAACCACAACCTGCACTGAACAGACCAAAAACTCGGCGTTTTTGTGAGCCCGGCTTTATGCGAGGCCCTGTCCTGCTGCTGGCTCCTGCGGCTCAGAGGTGATGGGAGCTCCTCCAGAGCCCCGGCTGCTGTGGGCCTGGGACGGACAAATGGGTGACCCACTAAAAATGGGTAAAACTTAGCATTTCGTAACTGTTTGACTGTAGCTCCCTACTCCAGCGCGGCCCAGCAACACTATTGCAGATCCTATGCAACACCTGTATGTTTCCATCGCAATGGACCGTGGACTCACCAAAATGCGGATGAGCCCCGCATCTGGCCGTGGCTCACCGTGGGGCCAAAAAATCAAGTGATCTGGAGAGTACTGAAGTGCTGGGGGCTGGGGCAAAGTGGCATGGGACCTCGCTGCAGCATGGATGCCCAGCACAGGGAAGGGTTATGGCTGGAGGTGGTACCCGTGGGAGGATGCAGGCCTGGAGCAAGAGAAGCCACCACCCAGAACAGGGGCCTGGGAGCCCCACAAACCCTCTGGGACCTGGCTGCAGCACATGCAATGGCTGGTGGGGCTGGGTGTGCTCATGGGTGGGATGCGGTAAAAGGGAAGCGGAGCAAGATGTGAAAAATACAGTGAGGAGAAGCAAGGCAGCGTGATGGAGAGCCATGGGATCTGATGAAGAGCTACAGGGTGTGATGGAGAGCCGGGGAAGCGATGGAGAGCCATGGAGAATGACGGAGAGCCACGAGGAAGTGATAGAGAGCTATGGAGAGTGATGGAGAGCCACAGGGATGTGCTGGAGAACATTGTAACTGTGAGACCTCCTCTGCCGAGGCCTCACTCCTCACCCTGGCCATGCCCAGGGAACTGGGGTTCCCAGATCACATGGGACCAGGGAAGCTGCAGCACAGTTGGACCCATCCCGCGAGTAACGATGGGCTGATGGCAGCCCCAGGCCAGGGGACCTGTCCCCTGGTGCCCATGTGCGTTTGTTGGCAGTTGGCGTCCGGCGCAGCCAAGGAGAGCTGTGGCACAGGGCTGTCCGGGGCTTCTACCCGCTGTGCCACCCGGGCAGCCTGGGCACAGGCCTGGCGGGCATCTCCCTGCGGCCGGGACGCCCCGGGCAGCGGCATCCCACCCGATGCTCTGCACCGCAGGGACCGGAGGATGCCGTTTGTCCGGGCACTCCACTCCCTGCTGGGAAACCTGCCCGGCATTACCACCAGCCCGGCCCCGGGCGAGAGCAGCGGCGCTGGCGGAGCTGTGCCCGCTCCCGCAGCCCAGGTGTGCCACCGGCCGCCCGCCCGCAGCCTTTGCATGGGAGCTGGCTGCGCGTCCTAAGGCAGCACGTCACCTCCTTCCTACACTGCTTCCACTTCTCTGCGAACCCTGCAGCAGCCCCTCTGCCAGCGGGTCGGACCTCAGCCACGTGCCTTCTTCTTCCAGCCGAGCAGAGTGAAAGTGAGAAAATATATATATATATATGTATATATAGATCATATAAAAAAATAATCAAGGACCCTTTTTTCTGCCTTCATGCCTTTGCAGGTGCCTGAGCCGGCAGGGGCCGGGCAGCGCGGTGGGGCCAGGATGTGGGGCCGGGGGCTCTGCCCGCTCCCAGCCCCGCTTCCCGCGAGCGACGCCGGGGCGGCAGCGCGGGCGATGGGAACGCTGTACTCACCATATGGAGCCTCCATCTTAGCGCTTAGCTGGGTGCTTACATTGACCATGTCTCGCCGGCTACTGCTATGGGGACTTGGGGCGAAAACCAGAGGAAGTGGAGGAATAAAAAGAAATCTAAATAAATAAATAAAAATGTCTTTCACTGAGGAACTAGGTGAAGGCAGGAGGGAGCGCGAGAGGCAGGGCGAGGAAACCTGCCTCTCCTGTTATCTTATTGATTCGCTTAATCAGGGCTAATGTGGGTGGAGATGTTAAATAGTAACCAAGCTCTTATGGAAACCAATCTGCAAGGTGCCGTTGCTGTAGCTATAGTAACTGCTGCCAAGCTAGAAACTCAAACACGGCTTTTACTGGACTCTTTTGGGGCTCCCGTTTCCACTCGGTGTCAAGGCCGGGGCAGCCGCCGGGCTGGGGTTCACCCCCGGCCACAGGGGGAAGGGGGGGGACAGATCCAGCCCTGCAACGCCCCAAGTGCTGCCAGTTTTTGTGCCATCGCCCACCCGCGATGGGAAAACCAGGGCTGAGCCTGCCAGTGGGCGAGGGGCTAAGCCTGCCAGTGGGCAAAGGGCTATGGGATGAGCCAGGGGGGCTAGCACACGCTGGCACAGGCAGAGCAGAGCCCAGCTGAGGCACAAGGGACAAAACACCCTGGCCATGGGTCAGGGCTTGTCCCCCGCATGCAAAACCGGAGGGGTCACTTGGGGATGGGGAGCCGTAGGGATGCTGCAGTGGGATGCAGGGCAGTACCCTGAACACGGGGCCAGGGCACAGGGCATTTGCAGCTCCTCCTCAAATCAGAGGGACCCACAAGATGCCGTGGCCACTCATGGACATCTGTTCTCCCTCCTGGACTGCAGCACCCACGTGAGGCCCCAGGGACCTGATGGTCCAGAGTGTGCAGCTACAGTTCTGGACCTTGAGGCAAAGCCTCTCTGCCCCTGGTGGCTCCATGGCAGGAGCAGCCCCTGCTCCCGGGGGGCTGCGCTCAGGCAAGCAGGGCTGTGTGTTGCTGACATGATGCCAAATACTTGGGGATCCAGAGCTGGAGCTGAAAAAGTGATCGGCCGGCAGCGCAGGGCCTCCTGTACATCTCAGGAAAGGTCTGGGCTGGAGAAGGCACCGAGGGGTCCCTGCCAGTCCCGGGACCCCCAGCACCCCGGCTATCGAAACACTGCATCCCCCAGGGGACAAAATTAGGGCTATCTGCTCCTCTGGATGGGAAAATACATCCCAAGGGAGCGTGCAGCGGGGTGGGGGTGAGCGGGGAGGGGGCTGCCGGGGTGCGGTGGGCTGCGGCGCAGGAATCTGCAGCCAGAGGCTCAGACCCAAGGCTGGGAATGTGAGGACCCCCTGGTTTGCTGAGTGCTGAGAGGTCCTGGAAAGGGAGAGGGAGTGGATAACGGGGTCCTCAGTAGCACTGGGGGTGAGGCAGGGCAGTGGGGTGGTGTGGGGCAGCCTGGGGGGGACAGGGTGCTCATGGCTCTCCAACGTCATCATCACCGGGTGTCCCGGCAGTGCTGGCTTCTCCCACACGATGGAGCAAAGCGCCCGGGCATCTCCTGCAGCCGTGGCCCATGGCCTTGCCGGGGGCTTCTGCACCCCTTCGCTGGTTACCCCCAAAACCAGAGCAAAGGCACCGGCTCGGTGTTACCCCGAGGCTCCAGGCTGCGAGTGAGGGAGGACGGACACGAGCACGGGGGTCTCCAGGCTGCTTTATTGGGGGGCTCGGAGACGGGGGCCCTCCAGCCGGAGGGGCTGCCGTGAAGCAGGGGGCACGCTCAGAGCTCCCCACTGCTCCTCCAGCCACTTGCCACGAGGGAACGTCTTGGTGTTCGCTTACACCAGCCTGTGCCTTAGCACAGGTGAGGGGCAGTGGGGAAAGCCCCCCGAGCCCGCAGAGCAGGGACCATGCCAGCCAGCCCCGCTCCCTCCACACACCCCCAAACCGTCCCTATTTCATTAAATAGGGACCTGAACCATCCCTATTCCCCCCAAAGTGGGAAGCAGCCGGACAATGCGAGCGCTGCCGGAGAGGGGTGTTAAAAAAGCAGTTTCCTACACGGCACTAGGGATGAAGCAGGGTGGACTGCCGGGCTGCTGGGGGGGTCAGTGTTATAAATAATTCTGGTTCACCCCGTCCCCACTGGCGGGGGCTTCCTTGCAGGGCTGCAGCCCTAGAACCAGCTGACTTGGTTGGATTTGAGTCCAGTGAAGCACATGTTGTTGGAGCAGCCCCCGCCGTAGGTGGGGGGGCAGGCTGAGCAGGGCCGCCCCACTTTGTATGGCGCTTCTCCCAGCCAGTTGCCCCTAAAAAGAGAGGAGGGCATCACCTCTGAGCGCCATCACCTCGCTGCCAGCACCGGAGCAAGGAGGGAGGATGGCACGGGGTGGGAGGCTTCCCTCCATGCACTTACTTGATGGCGTAGTTGCAGACGAGGAGGACGGCGTGCCGCCACGTGCTGCCCCACACCTGCACGTTGGCACAGGTGCTGAGGGCGCAGCCCAGGCGGCTGGAGGATGCCCACACCATCTGCGCCGGGACAGAGAACAGGCACTGTCGGTGACCGCCCGCCCAGGGGTCCCACCTCCGCCCGCCCAGGGGTCCCACCTCCGGCCACCCCGGGACCCCAGCGCAGGGCTGCCTCCCACCAGGGGATGGCATCCCGCCTGCCCACACTTCTCAGGCTGGATGCTGTGCCCACCACGGGCAGTGTTTCGTCACCAGGGGGTGATTTCTCACTGCCCGTCTTTTGCCTGAAGCCTGTGCTGCCCTGCAAGGGGCTGCCCTGCCACGCTCACTTAAATGAGCAGCAGAGTCTGGGTCACTTCTCCAATTTACCCAAATTAGTTCCCAAACCTCACTGGTAGCTTACCCTGCACACAGCGAGGTGAAACAGAAGCAGAAGCTCCTCCTAAAGCCTCTCTAGGCTGAATTTCTTCCTTAAAAAAAATGCGTCATCTTGCCTACTTGCAACCCGGAGCATCTCCATGGACGAGCCGCACAGGGATGCAGACGCTCGGGTAAAGGCTGGAGCCGTGCAGGGGAGGTAACTAGGGGCTGGCACTGCTTCGCCACCGAGCAGGGGAGCAGAGGGAGGTTTTCCAGCTTGTGCCAGCCAGGCTGCCGGCGAATGTGCCGGGGGACATTCCCAGGGAGCCGGACATGGCTGGATGCTATAGAGCCTCTCCATCACACAGGAAGAGGACTCACGCTCAGCAAAAGCACAAGGGTGCTTTTCATTTTCTCTTCACTACCTTTGAGATGCCAGTGGGTTAATAAAGAGAAAAAGGCCAAAGCAGGGAAAAAACCTTAAAAAGAATGAAAACGTCCCAGCCAACTGGCCAGAAGGTCCTAGCTGCACTTGAGCAGGCTGTGAGCCCCTGGGACTTCCATGCAAGCAGCCCAGTTCCCGCAGGGACCCAGGGTGGGAGGGCATCGCCAGAGGCTGCCTGCACCCCTCCGGCGGGCACGCTGCCTGCTGCCAGCCCTGCTGCCTGATCGCGAGCAGGCAGCTGCCAGGATTTGATCCCGGATCCCAGCTGCTGCTGGGAGAAGGGCTGCTCCCTGCACAGCAGCAGCCCAAGGCACTCTGGGCTGCCCCCTGGTTTGCAGTGAGGTCCTGGGGGGCTGTGGGGCGGCCGTGGGGGGGCTGTGGGGGGCTTCGGTGCTCACCTGCGTGTAGTGGCTGCAGACAGAGCCGCTGCATTTGGAGGGGCAGCGGGGGTTGCACTCGCGGGGGTGGGGAAAGGAGTAGTGCTGCTTCTCCTGGTGCCATGATTTCACCATGTCCACAACAGAGCGGTACCTGCAAAAGGTGCCCTGCGTAAGGTGGAGCCTCTCCACCTCGGAGGTCATGGGTGAGGGAGAGGAGGGGAAGAAAGTCTCCACGTAGAGGGAATAGGGGAGAGAAGTGGGATGGAGCGGGGGCAATGATGTCCTTCTGTCAAGTCCACTCATACCGAAGGCCAGAAGACCTGGCCCTTGCTGGAGGCACCTGAGCACTCAGCCGGATGGTGGAGATCCAGGACCCACATCTCCCTGGTCCGTGTGCTCGGCCGAGAGGGAAATAATGCCATACTCCCCAGCCGAGCAGCAGGCACCTCTGGTTTCCCACATTTACCCACTTGCGAGAGCTGGACCCTCCTCTCCCGGGGGGTTGATGTGCCTCTTGGTTGTATCCCAGTCCTCCGCAACCCCAGCTCAGAACCTCTCTGCTCCTCAACCAAGGGGCTGCTGCTCCTCTTCCTCCTCTTCCAGCATCGTGGGCTGTGGGGGGTCCCCAGGAGCACTCACCTGCCCGAGTGGATGGAGAGGTTCTGCCCCACGTATTTCATCAGCTGGGGGGGCCCGTGGTCCCACAGGCAGCGCGCAGCCCACGCCTCTGCCGCCCTGGCCAGCCGCTCATCCCACACCTGGCCAGGAGGAAAGGAAAAGGGCAGGCAGGGATTTTGGGTGCCCAGAGGAGAGCAGAAACCCACTCCTGTGGGCTTCAGGGGGTGTTTCTGAGCACCCATGGGTGTCCAAAAAATATGGCTCACACATCGGGCTGGGAAAAGCCTGCAGGAAGCAGGGCAGCGCGTCCAGGAGCGATGAACCGCCCCAGCTGCCCACCACAGCTCCTGGGCACGGAGGGCGCCCACTGCCCAGGCAGAGCACGGGTGCCCTGAAGCAGTGCAAGCCCTGTGTGTGCATTTCCCTCCGGGAATGAGCTCCTTCTGCAGAAGGTGGAGCGGAATCCAGGGGGAAAACCCACAGCCATCCCAGCCCTCCACCGCAGCCCTGGCCACAGAGTAACTGGTGAGGACAGCTGGTTCCTTCATGCATTATTTAAAGGTTCCTCACCCATCCTGAGCTGCCTTGGGGAGACGCCTGAGAGAGTTATTTAGGAAGGCAGGAATTTAGGCCGAGCAAGAAGCGGCGCAGGATGCTCCCAGGCACATCTGACCTGCTGTGGTACCCAACAAGCCGAGCTGCCGCCTGTGTCTCCCAAACCCACATCCAGGGACCTCCCAGCTGCTCCATCAGAGCTCCGGTCCTCTCCCTGGGAGCAGAGCAGCACATGGCACCTCCTGCGCCAAGGGTCCCACTCTGTGCCGGCTGAAATCCCTCCTCCTGGTGGCTCCCCATCTCTCCTCCCTTCAGGGCTGGAGCTTAGGAGCTCCAAGCAGGGTGGTGACAACCTGGGGAAGGCTCTGCCCAGGGTGGCCCTCGTCCAGAGGAGGTGCCCAACCTGGTGAGGCTGCTCAGTCCCTCTCCGTCTCACTTCTGCACATTTATTTTCCCCGGGGCTGGCATCCCTGGGCACACTCCTGCACCAGCTCCCAAGGGACCCTGGAGCTTGGGATCACGCCGTCCCTCCCGGCCACCTGGGTTTTGGTTTGGGACCTGCACTTTTCATGCTTGTAACCACCTCCCTTCCCCTAATGCTACCTCTGCACCTCAGCTGGACGGATCCCGCCATCCTGCAGCCAGCAAGCTCCCAGGCATCCCAGGCACAGGACCAGAGGTGGCACCGGGTGGAAACACCACCCTGTTGGGACTCCATCCCTTGTGCGCAGGGGCTGCATGGGTCTGCCCTGCACCAGGGATGCGAAACGTCCCCTGAGACAGCCATCCATCTGCGAACCCGGGGCAGCACCCTGACATCCCCATGTGCGTGCCCTGTCCCCCCCAGGTTGGGTGCCCACATCACGGGCGAGCCCCTCGACCCCACGGCAGCAGCCAAGAGCTGTGGACCCCCAAACACCCCGCCGGAGCCCGACTCACCATATACTCCATGTTGGCGGCGGGAGGGGACACCTGTGCCCGCACTTGGTTGTGGTAGTCCAAAATCACGCTCATGTCGCGGGGGGAGAGATATCGCTTCCGACGGCTCCGGGGGACCCCCACGCCCCACAGCAGGTCCGTGGCTCTGCCCCCAGGGGGGGACAGCAGCTCGGTGGCGTTGGGCAGCAGGAAGGAGCTGGACTGCTGTGTCATCCAGAAGCCCAAGGCGGTGAGGTACAGGTGCAAGTGGAGCACGGCCATGCTCGCCCGGCCAGCGGGATCGGCCGCTGGCTTTCCGCTCCCGCACGGAGTTAAGCGAGGACAAGGCGGATCGCCAGTCGCTGCTGCCGGCACGTGGATCTAGGAGGGAAACAACACAGGCACCGCTCAGGTTTGCGCTTCACATGCAAACACCACTTCCCAAAATAAGACGGAGATAAATTTTCTTTTTTTGTGCGTCCTTTTCAAATTAAATTTTTAAAATTAATCTCTTTGATAACTTCCTTTATCACAGCAAATTCCCTGGGACTGGCAGAGAGATGGCAGGCGAATCGGTTTTCTTGTTGTTTCTTTAAAAAAAAACCCAGCACCAAAATCAGTACAAAATCTCCCCCGTTTTTTCACTTATCGCACGTACCTGCCAGGCAGCTGCTAATCAGGAGCATGCTGAGACTTTCGCTGCAGCCGCCTGCCCTCTGACTTCCCAGGCGTTTGGTGTGTTGAGTAAATCCCCAGCACAAAAGGAAATCTCATAGACTTTTAAAAGCATCGACAAGAAATCCTAACGACTCTTTATCTCAGAGAAAGAAAAATAAACCACCGTAAAACCGGAATAATTAAAAAAAGAGAGAGAAAAATGCTGGAACATCTCCTCGTCTGTCAGCCGATGCACCTCCGAACATCCCTGCCAGCCCTTCCCCGGAGCAGCGGGGAGGATGTTCCCCCCACTACGTACCTTGAGGACTGAGCCAAGAGCAGCCGAGCCCGGCGGTGGCGGCAGCCGGTGGGATTGACCTTTGCAAACAACCTGCTGGGGCAGATGCGGGGGAGAGGTTTAGCCTAGTCCCGCCGGGCAGCCCGCCGCCGCATCTGACGCAAAAGCTGCATCTTAACTCTTCCCCCGAGGAATGTCCTGAAGTTTGGAAGGAGCCCTGCTTGGAGATTTATAGGCTGGTGGATGCATCCGCGCGCAGGGGCGCGCACGCAGCACGCCGAGCCACGCGCGGTGCCGGCGGGGGGAAGCCAGCAGAGCCCCCAGCGCTCCTCCAGCGGGCAGGGGGGGGCTGCTGCTCGGCTGCTGGATGATGGGGTTTCCAGCTGCCTACGGGGAGAGATTCCCAGAATCGTCTCGTCCCTGTTCATCCCCCCCAAGCTGGGGTCTCGCTGGGAGCGGTGGATAGGGAAGTGGATCCAGGTTGGCGAGGGATGCGGAGGGGGTTTTGCCCCAGGAAGGTGGCAGTGGGGCTGGTGCTCACCGGGAGACACGGGGTCCTCCTGCTTTGGTGTGAGCTGAGCAGATGGCAGAGATGTCCCTTGGCAGGAGTGGCTGGGAGGGGATGTCCCTCACAGAGCTGCATGTCCCCCGGGCCAGCAGCTCTCCCTGTTAGAAATGAAGGCGCTTGCTGGGTGGGTTCCCCAAGGACTGGGGTTTGCGGCAGCCTGGGGGGGCTCTGCCCATGTCCCCACCACTGACCTGGGCTGACGATGCCCAGTCAGGGACATGTCCTCAGGGGAAAAGAGCCCTTCCTCTGGGGGCTGTGCTCCCACCAGGGCTCTGTCCCCAGGGAGGGGAAATGGCTGCAGAAGTCTGAAAGCTGTAGACAATCCTGCAGCATCAAGAGTGTTCCCCTGTAACACCCCAGCGGTCCCGATGCCTGGGGCCAGCTGAATTACTGCAGGTCACAAAAATGCAAGCCTGGCAGGCTGAAGGGGCTGCTTGCAATGCCCCTCATGCATCTCTCCCTCCCGCCGCGCTGGGAGCCAGAGCAGGCGGCTGCCTGGGAGCCGTGGCAGGGCTCGCTGCCATCGTCACCCCATGCCACAGTGCCCCAGGGAAGCAGGGTGCTCACCCTGCACCTCGCCAGGGCACAGGTGGGTCTGGAGCCAGGATTTGGCTCTTTGCTTGCATGAAGGAGACCACTGAGGCCAAATCCCTGCTCCTGAGCTGGCGGGAGGCACGGAGATGGAGGCACACACCTGAGATGGGGGAAAGCTGGTGCTCAGGCAGGGAGACAAGGATGCTGCTGGGGAGGAGGGGAGGAGAAGGCAGTCCCACAGTCCCCCCAGCAGCATCTTCTCTTCTGCTGCTTCTCACCCTCACGGGGATAAGAATTGAGGATCCCAGCAATGCAACTCCTGCCCCTGTTGGGACTGATGGCACATCCCAGAGCTTCACCCACAGCCCCCGAGACCCACAGGGACACAGAAGCCGACCAGGATCTCGGGGAGGAGCAGACGCGAGTGTGGAGTGGGAATAACGCCCAGGTTCTGAGCTGATGTGCTACAGCAATACAGCCTCACCCTGCTCTGAGCCTCTGCTGAAATAGTCCCCCGTGTATATTTTTCCTGGCATCTGCACTCTCGTAAAGCAACTCAAGATGCTGCGGGCCCTGGGGAGCGGCTGGAGACATGTGCGGGAGGGATATTTCCATCCACTCCCCACCCAGCGGGTGGGATGATGATTGTGCCAGCGAGGAGACAGGGAAACCGCTGCCGAGGCATCTCCAACCCCTCGGGGCGGAGAGGAGCATCATCCCGTGTGCTGGCATGGCTGGGCACGCTGTGGGGACCGTGCCGTCACACAGATGCCAGCACTGGGCACGCCGGGGTGTCCGGGTGGCTCCCAGAGCCCACCAGCTTTCCAGGCTGCCTGTTGTAGGGGGTCCAACCAGCTCAGCTTCACCTTCCCAGCAGCAGCCCACCCCAAAACACCAGTCACCTCTCCGCAGGCGCCCGGTAAAGCACCATCCCCGGTTTGCTGGCACCCCGATTTTATGTTCACCCGTATGTGGGGGTGAGTGCCAGCTCCAGGGGCCGGCAGCGGGAAGGTCCTTCGTACCACACCGGGACGGCACACACCGGGGCTGCCTCCCTCCGCTCAACCCCAGCTATCAAAGCTCTCATTAGCGAAACTGGTGAGGGCGGTTTCATTCCCAGCGGATTAGAAAGGCAGACGGGGACACACAGCAGCGATCTCGACTGGGCAGACTGGGGACGTGGTCTGGGCATACTGGGAGGAGCAGCAGCCGCCAAGCGCACACCGAGGTGGGAAGGGCACCGGGGCTGTGCTATGGGGAGGGTATTTTCCATGATTTGTCATTTCACAAAAGACAGAGCCCTGAGCAGCAAATGCTCGTCCAGCACCGCAAACTGCAAAAATGCAAATTCTTTTCATTTAAGAATTTTGGGGTTTTTATTTTTTTGTTTCCCTGGGGCTCGGGGCGAGCAAACCCACTGCAGCTCCCGCTGCCACGCAGCAGCCGAGCCACACCGAGCCTCGGAGCGGAGACAAGGCGAGGGTTTTGTCTTGGGTGCAGATTGAAAGCACTGCTTAATCAGCACTCCGCGAGACAATCCAAATTCCAGGAACTGGAAGGGGTTTGTGTCTTTGCCAGGCGTAATATCCTGCAGCCCAGACTGGCCCGGCTGCCAAAGCACACGGTATCTGCAGCGAGGACCTCGCTGGGAGCCAAGAAGCACACGCATTCGGCTGGATACAGCAGCCGTGCCGGCAAATTCTCATTTTAATCAGCATTGGGGAGAAAAAAAAGAGATAAATCACTGGGTTCACGGCACTCTCTTGGCAGAGATGCCCACTGATGCTTTTAAGACTGACACACATAGCAGCTCGCCCCAGAATAAGCCACGACGGGGCTCGCAGGATTCCTCTGTCACGTTTGCTTCTCCCGTCTGTTGGCTTCGGGCATCCCCCATCACCCGTGGATCAAGGCGGCAGGTGGTGACATGAGCCCACACAGGACTGAGCAGGGCTTTGCCCTTTGCTGGGGGACGGGATGTGCTGTTGGTCCCTGAGCATCCCTGTGCCTGGAGGAGGTTGGTGTGGCTTTCCATAGCAGGAGCCTTCTCTTTACTGGGGTAAAATCAAAACAAAAGCCCCGTTTGTACAAAGCAGTTTTCCCAGGTAATGCACAAAATTTGTTGCTCTAGTAAAATACCCCCCTCTTATGAACTGGCAGAAAGGCTCGTTTTCCAGATTTGCTGAAAGCTGTTCATTTCCCCCAGTCCTCCCCCAAACACCACCAGCGGCTCCACCTACCACAGTGCCCACCCTGGCAGGGAAGGAAAGTGGGGCTTTTGATGGCTTTTTGTGTTTCTAGAGCCCTGTAGAGGTCCAACACACCCAGAGGTTGGTTCCTGCTCATGCGTTATCAAAGGAGATCTTCCTTCTGACTCTCGTGGTCAGAAGATTTGATCTCCGTATGTTGTGGTGTGAGAAAACCCAGGCTGAACTCCTGCACGTTTATTTGTGATCTCCCTGGAGTGAAACACCCCGTTGAGCTCTAA
Source organism: Larus michahellis (assembly GCF_964199755.1). NCBI lineage: Eukaryota > Metazoa > Chordata > Aves > Charadriiformes > Laridae > Larus > Larus michahellis. Next base: position 11,051,536 of record NC_133907.1, on the reverse strand, counting down.
CCCAACCGAGACCAGTCCTGAGGTCTGAGGACTTCGGAGTCATCTTTCTTGCTAATTAGGAAATTAACTCCTTGTAAATGTTGAATCCCTTTCTGAACCAAGCTGAGCCTTGGAGGAAGGGGTGCGGAAAAGTCAAATCTCACGCCGAAGAGGTGACCTCCCAGGCTGCGCGAATCAGGGGGTCAATTCCTGGCTGCCAGCAGAACTGTGCCTTTCTTGGCCAGAACACAGGGACACCACGTTGGGATGGGCTTTGCCAAAGGATTCAGCCTTTCTTCATCAAAATTAAAGAAGTTTGATAAGTATTAAACCCCTTCTCCCTGATATCTCAGACATCGCAGGAACAGAGCAAGTTTCTCAAAGGAAATTTCACAATTTTAATGAGAGGGAGTGATTTTGTGATATGTTGTGAATTTTGGTAGCCCGAATTGTTCCTATTATTCACTTTTAAAAGCTGGGATGGAGCGGAGAGCCAAGGTGCAATGCACATTCACCTCACTCTCCCTCGTTGTCATCAGGTCATCCCTCATCCAGCCAGGCCATCTCCACACCCAGGAACCTGCTTTCCCCGTGCCAGTGCGGCACAGTCACACCAGGCAGGAGGCAAAATTGAGCAGGGGGAGCAAACCTCTGGAGGAAACCTGAAGCAAGATAGCCCAGCTGCATTTGCCAGAGCCTGCAGGATTATTTATGAAGGCTTCAGTTATTGATGTCTACTGGATTTTTTCCTGACCCCAGGCCCATGTGAACCCTGCTGCTGGAGACTGCCTCCTAACCCGCTTGGGCAGCAATCCTGTCTCCTGGGCTGCATTTCTGCTGTTTGTGGCCAGCTGGAAGCACCAGCCATACACTTCCAGACCATTGCAGAAGAAGATTCCACCTCTGCCAGGGCTGCGATTAGGGGGAGGAGGGAGGGATGGCAGAAGGGAGGAGCGCCTGAGCCAGCTGCGGGGAACAGCTCATGCCGGGGGTACCACGCGTGTGACCCTGAATGTGCAGCCACGGCAGCAGGGACCACAGCGGAGAGATCAGCAGGACAGGTTGGAGAGGGCCAAGTCTTCTCCAGCCTTTATCTCAACCACTTAAGGCATCACAGCTTGCCTACAACAGCAGGCTAACATGGTGGCAGCATGTGCCTAGTCCAAACTCTGGGGTTCGGAGCATCTCCATTAATAAACATGAGATGCTTCACCACTCCCTCCTACTCTCTCCAATCACCTCTCTGATTTGCAGGACTGTTTGCAATCCATGGATGTTGCTGTAAAATCCATCCGCGGGATTGTTCCTGTGCCAGGGGCCGGCTCATCCACCGACAGGGACAAGCAGTTGCAATCTCTGTGGTCGGGACCACGGTCCTGGAGCCTTTCACACAATGCCTAGTGCCTGCCTCTGCATTAGGTGCAACGTCCTCTCTTAACCCACTGTTTCCACTTGCATATTTGCTAGGACATGAGAAAAACTAAAAATAAAGGTGAAAAAAACCCACCCTTTCCCATTTTACACATAGTGATGCTGCAGGGAACGGGCAGTCGGGAGCAGGAGCCTGCACATGTGGGTCCGACCACCCAGGCTGGGCTCGGTGGGGTGACACAGAGCTGCTTTGCCCACAGCCTGGCTACCGACCCACTAGCCAAAGGCCACCTGGGCATCACCCCAGCTCTGCGAGCTGTGAGTTGCTCCTTTTACTGGTGCAACTGGCCAGGTCCTGACAGAAGCCTGACCCTGGGAGTCTTTAGTGCTAACAGCAACCATAGCTGAAAAAGCAGCAGGACTAATGCTTTTGTGATGCAAAGTGAAAAATGCTTGTTTTGGGGTACTAACTAAGGCGTCCATCACGGCTAATGGGATCCTATGTGATCTCCTTGGTCAGTAGGTGGGTATCAGCCCCCCCACCTCTCCCCCTGTCCCTGCGGCACCGTCAGAGCTGTGGTCCCCACCAGCAGCCCGCGACTGCCTGTGAGGAAGCTGCAAAGGCCACCGGTTCCAGCCAGCACCAAGATATAATTGGAGCCTTTGAAAGGCGAGAAATTTTTCCGCCGGCTCTAGAAATAAATGTCTCTGAAGTTGAGTGCTGCGGACGGTAGTTTCTCGCAAAGGTATTTTTTACAGTAACTGGGCTAAGTTTAGAAATCCACTTAAATAGCGCGGAAGCTCCTCTCAGCACAATCCAGAAGATAGTTAATTCGCTGTTTGCTAACGATTTGTTTTTTAGACCGGCACTGTGGGTGCGTGATGGTCCTGCTGCTCTCTGCCAACGTGAGAAGAATCTAACAGGTCAATGGAAAGAGGGGCCCATCACACCACGAGCCAGCCGAGACCGAGATAGACCCAAACCTGGGCGCCAAACATCAGCCGTGACCTCCTCACCAGCCCAGGCTGGGTACCGGGACCCCCCACCCCACAGCAGCCTCGTGCCCAGCACCCCACCGCCCCCATCCCCACTGTGCACCCACAGCCCTGCCCGCAGACACGGACAGGAGCCAGCAGCCCTGGACACATGACGATGGTGGGGTGGTTTTTTACTGTGCTTATCGCCTGCTCTCCATGTGGTCGGCTTTCAGGCTCAGAGGTGGGAAACCCGTCGGTCCCACCCCGGGGTCCTGGTGGGATTTCCCCATCCCACAGGGCAAAACCAGCCTGCACGAAAGGCATCATCTGGGGCGAGCGGAGATTGTCTCTTTCCTCGGCATCTGATGCAGTAAGCGCTACCTGTGCAATAGTCGGGAAATGCTGCAGCGCCGGCAAAGGGGTGGATCAGCTGCCGGTCGGGGGCAAGCGGATCACAGCCCCGAAAGCCCAGACCCGGCGAAGTGAAGTCAGGACACCCTGGCAGCCTTACCGTGTAATTTTCTTGCTTGGACGGGTGTGTGCCGCAGCCTGACTGCAGCCCCTGTGTGTTCAGTCCGTTCCCTTTTTTTCCAAGACCAAAATTAAGATAGAAACTGAGCACCTGGCACCGTTTCACAGGCGGGTTGGTCATGGCTGCACAGGGAGATCTTGTTCCCGTTGCTCCTCTTCTCGGGGGTGGCCCCGGTGCTCACATGCCCGGGCCCCCACTGCAGCACTGTCGGACACCCCCCAACCATCCCCACCAGCGCACGGTTCGCTCTCTCCAGCTGCAAAATGTTTTTTTTCTGCAGAAAAATGTTGCTGCTGTTTGTTTGTTTGCTTGGCTCAGACTAAATAACAGTGGGGCTAGATGAGATGCTGCTTTTCCTCCCCAGCTCTGAAGGAAGCAGGGAGTGCTTGCAGTGGTTTATCATCCCTTGGGATGTTGGGATGGGGTCTCCTGAAGGTGTTGCTTCTCCCCAGGGTCTGCCTGGGGCATGTCCAGCAGGGAGGAGGCCGTGGCTCCGGTGGGTGGTGATCTCTCACAGCCTGGCCAGCTTTAAAAGCAGACTCTGGTGAGCGCAGTGAGGTGGTGCAGGAGGAAAGACACAGCACAGGAGCTCCCAGGGGCGTCTGGAGGAGATGGGGAGGCTTTGGGCAGGAAAGACGAGCCCATAAGGGCTCTCGGTGTGTTAACAACTCTTCACAAGGCTGAGAACAGCAGTGGCTCAGCTCTCCTGGGACTTCCCGGGGAGGCCATCAGCGCTGTAGCAGAGAGAGCACCTAACGGGTGAGACGAGGGTGTAATCCTGAAGCTTTTGGTCTCATGAGTGACATTGGGCAAACCGCTTTCCATACATATTTCTCCATCCATACTATCATGCTGATCACATCTACCAGAGGGCTTTGAGGGTTGCCGATGACCAGCACCGCCTCGGAGCTGGTCCTGCCCCTCCAGGTGAGCAGGACAGGACTGCACAGGATTTCTGCAACATCTGCCTATTTCTGGCATTGAAGCTGAAATGAGCTTCAAATACTTTTCCGCACTTTCAAAATCTCTCGCTGTACCTGCACACCCCTAGATGATCTGAAAGGTCCCTTCCAACCTAGGCAATGCTGTTACTCTACGATTCTATGATCTCGGGGCTTCCTGGCTTCTGCCCGCACAACGGGAGCATCTTGATGAACACTTTGTATTTTCACCCCTCCACTCTCCCGTAAAGATTTAATGTGAATCTTTGCCAAGAAATCTCCCTTTTCTCATGGGACTTACAAGCTTTCCCACATCCAGATGGCTGGATCCAAGCCACCAGGTTTCTCTCTGCCTAGGCATGAAATTTCGCAGGTTCAGCCACGGAGGCTCAGATGTTTGCAAGAGCTATTTTGCTCAAAGCTGGACAAAGGCTGGTAAAGGGGAAAACGAGAATCTTGGCATGCTCTTTTCTGCTCAGTTTCCTCAGCCTTCACCCAAGGACGACTGTGCTGCCCTTTAAACACAGCTCGAGCAGCCCCTGCCCTGGCACACCAGGCAGGGATTGCAGAGCCCTTAGACATACCATCACTGATGCCTTGTCTCAGACTTACCGAGGCGTCATCTACTCCTCCTGTGTCTTGGACTCCACATTTATTACGACAAAATGTGCATGTTGGGGGCCTGCATGCACTTGACCGTCCAAAAAGCAACCTCCCGAGGCTGAGACAAGCACATACGTGAAGTATAAAGGAATGGAAATCAAGAGCTCTGATTCCACAAGTATTTGCTGGGTGATTTAATGAAAGGAGCTCCCTAGGATCAGCCTGTGCCAGATGCTGAGAGAAGCAGCTGCAGTCCCCGAACTCACTTAGACACCCTGTCTGCCACAAGTGATAAATTTTGTTGTTCCAAGAACATAAAAGCCTGTGAGGAAGCGTGCAGCTGGAGGTCCTGGCGAGACACGTCGTGTCGGTGGCACGGCATCTCTGCGGAGCTGTGCTGTGCTGTGCTGCAGAGGCTGGGAGAGGGTCGCGCTGGGAGATGGGCACAGCCATGGTTTTGGGATGCAGAGGCTCAGCAAGAAGAGCCAAAGGTGGTAAGCAGCACACCGATGCCTCCTTCCCAGGCTGGGCCATCCCACAGGGTTTGGAAGTGGAAAACAAGCAGCAAACAGCACAACATCGTTATAGATAATCTGTGCCCAGAGAAAAAGAGGAGAACCCGTGCTTGCAGAGCAGAGCCCGTACCAAATCTGCCCTGTCTTTCAAGTGAAAGAGGCTGCCCTCTGCCAACAGCCCCTTGCCCATGACCTGGTGCAAGTGTCAGTGCTCGCCAGTGCATGTGCTTGGGGGATCGTTACCCCTCTGCTCTGGGCATGAAGGCAGAGTTGGTGTTATTTCATGCTGGGATATATTTCCTGGCCTGTTGAGAGGCTGGGTCACTGGCCACAGTGGCCACAACGAGGGTTACTTGCAGATCCTGCCCTGTGTGATCTTAATGTCAACAAGAAGCCCATGAACTCTCTTAAAGTATGGGCTAACCTGCCCGCTGGTGAATTATTCCTGCCTGAAGAGCTTGAAACACGGCTGTAAACCTCAGAGAGTTGCCCACCAGCCTAGCTGCCGCACGGCCAGGGCTCTTGGTGCCGGGCAGGACAAACGGCACTCTGTCCCCTGCCAGTGCCACCAGCTGGTCCCCACTGCTGGTGGTGGGGAGCCATCCTGGGGGGCTCCCACCAGGAAAGGCTCCCCGTACAGGGAGATTCCTCTTTGCTGGCCCTGGGGAAGGGTTTGGTGTGTCAGTGCATGGCCTGGGTTCCTCAGCCAGGACACGGTGGTGGGTGGACACGGACGTGACCGTCCCAGCAAGGCATGGCTCCCTGAGGTGCATGTGCTTTGATCTGCCAGGGATAAATGAGGCTGTTTAAAACACACTGGGAAAACCCCATGTATCTAGGGAAATATAGAAGGAAATCTGATTCCAAGCAAGGCCTTGGAAGGTCCAAACCCATGATCTGCAGTTTAACTGAACACAGCCAAAATGGGAGCGATTGTCTCCACATCTCTCTCACCATGGAGACACGCTCCCCGGGGTCTTTTCTGCTCTGACCAGGGGATGTGCTGACACGTGAGTCCCTGAAAACCCTAGGAACTGGGACACCTCATCTGAAGATAACTGTCTGGTCTGAGGATGGTCTGAGTCCTGGCAGCTCCGCTGAGCCCACGTTCCCCAGTGCCCGCCCTTTGATGTACAGAGGGAGCTGGATGCGGGATTCCTGCAGCTCGTCAGTGGCTCTGTCCACTCCTCAGGGACACAGAGGTCTGATGGTGGCTTGAGCTGACACATCCCTGCTGCATGACCTTGACCATGTGGCACGAGTGACAGGGAGGAAACAGGAGTGGAGCTGGGCACACACCAGTACTGGGAGCACAAGCCCCACGGGGACCAGGGCTTGTGGTGTCTGATAAGGACCACAGCCGATAAGGTTCATGCTGCCTCGTCCTCCCCACTGCCGCTAGTGAGATTTAACTATCCCACGCAGGCAAGCCTGGTACAATCCAGCCTTCATCCTGCTAACAGATGTGCCGGTGCCAGCTCCCACAGAGGCACCTGGTAGGTCGGAGCTCAGTGCTCGGTGAGGGAAAGGACAAGAGCCCATCTGCCCCGCGGCTGGCGTCTCGCAGGACAGCAAACACTGAGCTCACCGAGACAGATGTTGCCTTTGGCACATCCCTCTCCCCGCTCCGCTTCCCCAGCAGACACGGAGCGTGGTTTCACCCCGGTGTCCTGTCTGCTGCCCATGTGTTGCTGTGGAGCCGAGCCCGCCGGGGCGGTGGGGCTTTCCCTGCCTTGAAAGCACAGGAGGTGAGAGTTGTGCCGGAGCACCGGACTCCAGAAGCTGGGAGGGGGACACCCACGGAGCCTCCCCCAGCATCTTCCCAGAGCCAAGGGGAGAGACACCCTCAGGGGCAGCACACAGGTCCCAGCTGGACCCTGTTACAGCCCCAGCGCTTCCTTTTCGGCTTGTCAGCATGCAGCTGCGGGTTCCTGGCTGACAGAAAGGGAGGGTGGCATTGCCCGGGGGGCCATGTCCGAGCAGGGGGGTGCTGGGTCAGGTTGGGGCTCAGGAACGAGCCTAGCCTCATCCTTCTCATCTGGTGCTCAGCTGTTTCTAGTTTTCCCTTCCCCTTTTCTTATTTAAGCCGGTGTTTTCATGCTGTGCTGATAAGAGAGGGGGAGCTGGGAGTGCTGGTGAGTGGTTTGGTGACTGGTTTGGTGACTGGGGATAGCTGTTGGGTGCCCTCCTTGCCCCCTCCACTGGCTGCTACACAGACACCAGGGACAGAGTGGCCCAGCAAAGCCCTCTTTCCAAAACCAAGACCTTGGACCCCTGTAAGTGGGTTGGGGGGATGTTGGAAACCAGAACTTGATAAATTCATGGAGGCATTATATGATATTATGTCTTCTGGCATGGGTAGTTCACAATGTCTACCCTTAAATCTGCAATAGCAGGTCAGAGACACGATGAGCTCTCAGCCTCTGTGAGCAGCTGATGCCCATCTGGAGTGAGTGGGATGAATGAAGTGGTTATAAAGCTAGAGTAGCAGTGCTAGGAGCAGGACTGGTGCTCTCCCTTTCTCCCCAGGCAAGAGCAGGACCTTTTTCTTCTGCCTGCTCCAGTAACAGAAAAGATGAGACATCTCTGTGAGTTCACGGACCGTGCTAAGGGGAAAACCTCCAGGTCTCCTCACCGCAGTGTTTTGTGTCTACCCGCCTCCCAAAGTGGGTCAGTAAATCAACAAGGCTCCCCTCTGTGCCTGCCAAAACCCCTCCAGCCGTCTCGCACAGATGACCGTTGAGGTGATGAAGAGGGTTAATTGACTCTGATAAATATTTACCTGTTTCTCTGGGTTTACAGAAACCTCGCCCCAGCCCCAGCTTTGAAGTGGAGTTCAAAGCCCCAGCAACGCGGACGTCTCGGGGAGAGGGAGCTCCCCCCAGCATGCAAAAAAGCTGCGCTACAAGGAGGGTATCTGCATCCCCCATCCTTCTCAGAGGGCGCCTGATGCAGCCATGGCACCTTCCATCACCTCACAGGGTCCTGCTCATCTCCCCGCACCAGGGTAAGATCTGCTTTGCCAATTGTTTGGAGCCTATATTAAATAAACAGCAGAAAGAAAGGCCTTCTTTCCAGCAAAGTGGCAGAACATGCTTCTCGTGTATTACTTTTTTTTTCCCTGACTTCTGAATGGTGTCAACAGAGATTGGGCTGAGTTGCACATCTGTGGTGGGCTCACATTTAAATAAACAGCTTGTCTGAACTGTACAAATAAACACGGGTGAAAAGAATCCTGTTTCTTTAAGTGAAGCTGGTAAATGCTCTGATTTAGTTGAAGCACTAAGATTTGGCTTTAATTTTATTTTTCACCGAACTTAAAGCTAAGGGAAAGAAAAAAAAAAAACCCACGTTGTTTGTTCTCAGAACAGGTAGAGTCCAGGCAGCAGGAGTACAACTTTCATCACCCATCTCTTCCTCGGGTTGTTGGTGACCCCCCCCACCACGCACTGTTGACCACCTTCCATACCTTCCTCCCACCATGGCAGGGAGCAGAACAGACCGCTGTATTCTGGGAGATGCTCCATTCCTGGTGGACTGGGATGTGCTTCCTCGTCGAGAGCTGAGAGCAGCCAGTCTGGCCCACTTTGTGTTGGGAAACTAGGCCAGACCATAATGGACCAGTAACGGCCCTGCCAGCCTCTTGGGCTTGACGGTAAAATCTCATTAGCTGCCTTAGGGAGGTGCAGAAGCTCCATAACAAATAGGTTTAATTTGCCGTTTGGGAGCATTTAATCCTAATGGCAGATCTCCCCCTACACCCGGTGGGACCACACAGGTACAGACAGCAAAGCAAGTGCTCCCAAACTCCAGTAGAAACTGAAGGGAAGAGTCCTGGCTGGGAAAAATGGTGATAAACCAGAGCCCAAAGCCCAGACACCAGTACAGCTTTGGGCTTCTCCTTGAGGCAAACTCACTTCTTCACTGTCCTAATCCCAGGGGTGGCTGACCTGGGCGCTGCTCAGAGCTCTTCACGTTGGCACATCCCCTCACCTCGCTGTCTTTCTGCCCATCTTGTCTTTCAGATGCCACCGGTGGTTGATGACCCCAGTGATACACTCCATGGCTTGGGGCACCCTTGTTTCTTCTGAGGAAGGCTGAGATGTGGGGCAGCCCCGCAGCGGAGGAGCGTGCCGAGGCGAGCAGGAGGCCTTCAGTGAGCCGAACACTGCACATACGTAGGTTAAAAAAAAAATTATTCTATTAATTTAGGCTTCCAAATTAAGACTGTGACCATCTTGAGTGCACTGGCTATCCAGCATACCCTTTGAACATCTTTTGTAATTATTATTTTAATCTACAGAGCATTTCAATACTCATTATGGTCAGGACAAATTCATAACACATTTTCAGCCAACACTTATAATTAACCAAGCCGGTAAAGCACAGATTAAATATTATGTATGTATATTATTTTTTTTTTAGTTTTACATTTGATATTTGTAATTCTATATTTGACTGAAATAGCCACAGCTCATGTTATGTGGTTGGCTGTACCAGTTATATAGTCAAGAAACCAGAACTATTAACTGTGGCCCCTGCAGGTAATCAACACAAAGTCACTTCCAAATTTTACACCTGAGTATATGACTCTGATTCTTTCCTGCAAACATACAAGCTAAAAATGCACCAGTAAAGTTTGAGAAGTTCATATTTCTGAATGTGAATGAATAAGCACAGACCATTTCCTTCCCATATTTGACCAGTTGCAACAAACAGCAGTTTCTTCATCTTAAAAAAAAAAAAAAAAAAAGGCAATATTTTTCTACAGTAGCTAGAGGGCCACCCAGCAAAGTTTTGGGGTTTTTTTTGTGGAAATTGTTGTTGTGAGATTTACATGATGTTTAATCTGTGATTGATAATCATTACAGAAAGGGAATAAGCGGAAATACCACCTTTAGCACGTGGCTAACAGAAAGGCTAATGGGGCTGCTGCCCAGACAGCGCTGCCCACTCAGCCTGCAGCGAAAAACCTACCCAGCAGCTACCCCCCAAAAACCAACGCAGCGAGAATGGAATTAATTCAAATACGCAGCTGTTGCGGGGGGGGGGGGGGGGGGGGGTGCGGAGGTGAGGATTTTCTTTGGCAAACACAGAAGGCGCACGTTATATGCTGTGCAAAAACCAGGGAAGATTTCAGCAAGGAGCTGCGCACGCAGCCACCACAGCTGCTCGAGGAAGTCAGGCAATTATAGATAAACATGACTAATTAAGACCATTTTATGCCCAAGCACATGTATACTTAATCACATGAATTCTGCTTTTTCATGTGTAATCTCATCCCCACTTCATCTGCTAATGGGCTGTGTAATTTGTATTGTAGGAAGAGTAACTATTTTACATCTGTGTGAGTTTGGGTTATTTTTAAGCTCTTCGGATCATTATCGTGTCCTTCTGCAACCTCACAATTGTCTCTGAAAGAAATTTAGGGAGGAGGAGAACAGAATTTCTCCCGTATCCCGCTCAGGGCGCGGGGATACAGAGGCGAAGGGACTTGCCTATGGCTGGAGAGGGGGTTTGTCAGAGCCCGACATTAAACCCAGCTCCTCGGAGTCCACGCTCATCACAAGACCATTCTCTCCTGTAAATTAAAACTCGTCATTAGTCTGCTCTGCTGCAATCTGGCCGCGCAGAACAAGAAATGTAAATATTTTGTAGCAGTAGGTATTAATTTGGAGCATTAGTAAAGTTTGCGCCGCTGAAAACTGAATCGGTTCTTTATTATGCTTTGCCCGGTATCCCAAAATATTTTGATCTTTGGATATAACCACCAAATATGCTGAAAATTCCCTGCAGCTCAGATCATACCCTCCCTATTCATTTGAGGGGAGCTGGAGGGGAAACGTGTGACCTGCGGAGGTTTTCAGGCCGGTACCAGTGATGGCGCAGCCTGTACAAATTCCCTGGGGTTAATTTCCACACCTTTTTCTAAAATTCTTGGGGTTTCAGGACTGGGAAAGAGCCTTCCCATAGGTTCGGGCAGACACACAGGTGGTGGTGGGTTACCATCGCCTCTCTTCTGTCTCTCGACTCAGCATCTCTGCCGTAAATAACGCAGCATCCACCCGCAGGAGCGAGACTTGCTCTCGGTTCTGCCCAGACCCATGGCCAGACCGCGGCTCGTGGGAAGAGCATCGCTCCCCAGCAGAGACGGGCACCAAAGTCTAGGACGATGTGAAAGGAAGGCTGCATTTCAAAGGCATCACTGACACAAAGGAACAAAGCACAATATTATTTCTTTCTTTATTTTTTTTTTTAAGCTGACAGTGAATAGAGAAGGCCGCGGAGCTGAAAGCATCTGGGTTGATGGACAGTGTCTCAGCAAAGGGCCGAAACCATCTTAATCTTCAAGCTTAAGCTTCTATTAGGCAAAGAAAATACAGCACGAATTACGCTTATGTAGCACCTCTCATGCAAACATCCCAGGACGCTCCACGATCAAACTCAAACACAATCAATCATGGAGATGTGAGCAGCGCTCGCCAAGGAAAACAGAGAGCAGGGGAGGCTGGGCAAGAACGGCCGCCACCAGCACCTGGCTTCCCAAGGGAAGGGCTGGGGGCTGGCGAGGGGCCCCCTGGGCAGGCAACGGTGGGTGAGCAGATGCCAGCGGGTGTGGGAACGGCTCCGAAGCCGGGGGACAATATGGGAGGAGAGGAGGTCTCAAATGGGCCGGTGGTGGTGGGGTGACTCAGCCCCACAAGTGTGCGGCCACAGGCTGGTGGCTCTGCCGGTCCCACCAGGCAGCGTGCTGGGCGGCGACCAAGGTCTCCTCCTGGAGCACACCTCCCTGCAGTATGGGAGAACCCACCCTAGCCCAAACTTGCATCAGAAAAGAACAATTGCTTCTGTTTTGTAAAAAAAATGTGTGTGGCTTTTCTCTCCTTCTCCTCCAGGCATCCTTCCTTGGCTGCAACAGAGCGCACCAGACCCAGAAATCTGACCAAAAAAGAAAGATTCCTATTGAGCACGGTCAAGAGACTCAGTTTTGACTGACTGAGCCGAGGATTCAGTTCAAACTTCTTGGTCCTGCTCCACAGCAAACCTCCAAAGCTTTGCCAGCTTATTCTTCGGTGCCGGGAGGTTCCCTTGTTGGGGCGCTCACAGCGGCTGAAGGGCTTTAGCAAAGGGATGAAGAATTAAACTCCCGTAACTCATTCTGCAAATGGCTTTAAAGCACAACCGACTTTTCAGTAGCGATCTTGCCACCTTCTAACATGCAATTCTTTTGAGCGTGTTCAGCAGGAAGAGCTTGTGCATAGTGGTCTCATGACACACCTGTGAGACTACTATATGATGCTACTGCAGCATATTCGAATACAACACCATTTTCTCAGCGTCTTAAGTGACAGCAGATCACGGTGCAGCACCACAAGCCTGAGTGAAATGTCACTGTCTTGCAAGAAGGTCTAAATTTCTCCACAGTGAATTTTAAGCACCCAAATTAGGTGCACAGTTGCCCTAGGCTCCTGGCAAGGGTTGCTAGGGTGGTCTTTCCACTGGCTGTTTGCTGAGACGGAGGCGACTCTGTTTCAAGATGAGGATCCTCAGTTCTGCAGAAGGTAGAACCGAATCACAGAATGGCCGGGGTTGGAAGGGACCTCTGGAGATCATCTAGTCCAAGCCCCCTGCCAGAGCAGGGTCATCTAGAGCAGGCTGGACAGGATCACATCCAGGAGGGTTTTGAACGTCTCCAGAGAAGGAAACTCCACAACCTCTCTGGGCAGCCTGTGCCAGTGCTCTGCCACCCTCAAAAGAAAGAAGTTTTTCCTCATGTTCAGATGGATCTTCCTGTGTATCACTTTGTGCCCGTTGCCCCTTGTCCTGTTGCTGGGGACCACTGAGAGGAGTCTGGCCCCATCCTCTTGACACCCGCCCTTTAGATATTGATGAGATCCCCCCTCAGGCTTCTCTTCTCCGCGCTACACAGACACAGGTCTCACACTTTCCTCATCAGCGAGATGCTCCAGTGCCCTGACCATCTTCGTAGCCCTCTGCTGGAGGGCTATCCATACCATAGTCTCACACCAGCGAGACACAGTTCTTTGCAATCACAGTGATTGACAGAATCACTGTAATGAGATAAATTAATTTTCTAAGCAATTAGAATTGTTGAAAATAATGAATAACTCAGTGCTGTCGTTCTTGCTCCAATGAGTAGTGAAATACCTGGCACCACGTGAACTCTGTGAGCAGGACAGACTTCCCCCAAGCTTGTTGCAGCTCAGGAGTGAGGATGCTCTTCCCAGGTGTGTTGGTTCTTGCTTCAAACCTCTGCTCAGGCGGCCGGCATCTCCTCATTGCCTCTCCAAGTGAGTGCCCTACGCTCCGGGTGACTGGGAGTGCAGGGACACAGCTCACCAACCGCCCATCAGCTCTGAAGGGGGTTCTACAGCCCCTAACGGACCTATCCCTGTGTCCTTTAGAGGCAAACTGGGATTTCTCAATGAAAGTGAAACGATTTGTTGGGGGCCTTGCTTCAAATTAAACTGAAAAAAAAAAAAACAACCAACCCAACAAATAAAAACAAAACAACCAAAGAATTATTTAAACAAATCTGGAAGATTTCAGCTTGCATCAGGCGGTGACTTGGTGAGGTTAAGGAAAAAGATACAAAAAAAGGGAAGGACAGCCATATCGGGCAGCCATATCTGCTATACCTGACAAATTATTGCAGTTTAGTAGGGTTTATACCTGTCGCAGCTCGACCGGGTGTCTGTGAGGGCTCTTTGGGAACCTTCTGCAATCCCCCTGGAACAAACCTTATTCCCCGTTTATGAATAAAAGCTTTTTCTGCAGTTTTAAAAGACCTAAATTTTGCTTCTGTGGTTCTTCACAGAGGAGGGGCGATCGGCTCCTCAGAAGGACTGTTGGCCTTGGCCGATGCACGTGGCAGCTAATGCATGGCCCGAAAGCAGAGATTTACTCTAAATCTGCAGGACACCTGGACCCAGCTGAGCTTTGCTTGCGGGAATCCACGGTTGACAGAGATAATCCTCAGACATTTCAAGCTGGGCTGAAGACAGACGCATTTCCAGCCCGTGCCGTCAACTCCATTCATCCGGAGCAGGTGCCGAGCTCGTGAAATCCTCCTGCCGGGTGGCAGACACCACCGCATGCTTCATTAGCCACCAGCCGAGCCGCTGGCCACCTCCAGCTCACCGGGGTGTCGCAGACAGTCTGGAGCTCCGAGCCCCACACCTGGGCAGCGGAGGGGAGGCCAGGTTTCAAAGGCGGAGGGGGGATTTAGGCAGACAATGCCGGGCTCTGTCAAACCCGCTCCCAGCCCCTCTCATCCTCGCTCCTCCGAGTGAACGCAGCCGCCCATCTTTTCTAATTCGGGGGAGGGGGGGGGACACACAACGCCATGGCTGGGAGTGCTAGACACGGCCGTGGCCGTCTTATTAAAACCAACACCTAATAAATTGCCAAACGCCGTTTACCCTGGATAAGCTCCGTCGCTGAAACTCTCCGTATCGGCTGCAGCCCCTTTGATGTGTCCTTCTGCTCTTTGATTCTGTGATTCTTTGAGCCCAGATGCTGCCCCAGCTTCGCTGGCCATGTCTGCAAACCAGCTCTGAAACGTGCCCTGGCAAGAAACACTTTCCCATCCCGTCTCAGATAGGATCTGCTTTTTTCCCCCCTGCCCCATCTCACATTTTTCTTATTTTTCTTCCAGAGGCCGTTGGGATGAATAAAGGCTCTTTGTTCATTCAGCCATTTCTCTGCTTGCTGATGCTTTTTTTTTATTATTTTTTAAGAACTAAGCTGAAATGACAGCGGCAGCAGTTCAGTAGATGACATAGGTCTGAAATACCACGGCGACGGCCGGTGCTTGGACACCACTTTCAGCTCGAAATATCACAGAATCATGGAATACCAGGTTGGAAGGGACCTCAGGGATCAAACATGGGCAGTGAAAAGGGGCAGGAGCATTGAGAGCCTCAGAAATACTTTTTCCCTCTCTCTGAAGCCCCAGGAAAAAAAGTGAAAAAATTCTACTGAATGAAGAAATTCTTAAACTTTCTCTTGACTGTCATGGTAGGACACTCTCCTTCAGGGGAGCTGCCGCCTTCCTCTAGAAGTACTGGATGCTTATGTGTAGGATGAGAGAAAGCAGCCTCAAGTTGTGCCAGCGGAGGTTTAGGGTGGATATCAGGGAATATTTCTGCGCCAAAAGTGTTGTCCAGCGCTGGAACAGGCCGCCCAGGGCAGTGGTGGGGTCTCCATCCCTGGAGGGATTTAACAGCCGTGTGGATGTGGCGCTGAGGGACGTGGGTCGGTGGTGACAGGGCACTGCTGGGGTAACAGCTGGACTCCAGGATCTTAAAGATCTTTTCCAACCTAACCTATGGCATAGATCCCACACCCCACGAGCCCCTCAGGGGTCTCTGCCGGTGCTCTGCAGGCGGTCAGCCCACCGGGTGACGGATCCGAACCGCTGCCGCCGTTCCCGTCCTGACAGGGGACAGTGGGGAAGGGACGTTTCTGAGCACACGTCTTACCCCGCTGTCACTGACACGAGCGCGGGCCCCTCCCGGTGCGGGACACGTGGCTCCCCTATGGATCCCCAACCGTAACACGGCTCCCGCATGGATCCCATACCATAACGGGGCTCCCCTGTGGATCCCACACCGTTACACAGCTCCCACATGGATCCCATACCGTAACAGGGCTCCCCTATGGATCCCCTACCGTAACACAGCTCCCGCATGGATCCCATACCATAACGGGGCTCCCCTGTGGATCCCACACCATTACACAGCTCCCGTATGGATCCCATACTGTAACGCAGCTCCTGCATGGATCTCATACTGTAAAGGGGCCCCCCTATGGATCCCATTCCATAACGTGTCTCCCACATGGATCCCATACCATAATGAGGCTCCTCCTACCATAATGGGGATACACGATGGATCCCATACTGTAATGGGGCCCCCCTATGGATCCCATTCCTTAACGCATCTCCCGCATGGATCCCGTACCATAACGAGGCTCCCACATGGATCCCATGCCGCAATGGGGCCCCCCCATGTATCCCACGCTGCAACGGGACTCCTGCATGGATCCCATACCCTAACGGGGCTCCTCTATGGATCCTATAGCGCAACGCCCCCCCCATAGATCCCATAGCATAACACGGCCCCCACACGGATCCCTTACCGCACCGCCCGCCCCCTATGGATACCACACTGTAACGGGGCTCCCCTATGGGTCCCACACCGTGCCGGCCCCCCGTGCACCCCACACCGCCCTGCAGGGGGCGCTGTCCCGCCCGCCGCCGCGCGGCAGTACGCATGCGCACCCCCGCCGCCGTTCCCGCGCGGGCGCCGCCAGGGGGCGCGGGGGCGGTGCGTGGGTGGGCGGGGCCGGCGTGTGACGCGGTACGGCGGCCGAGCGGGCGGGGCGGTGGAGGCGGCGGCGATGGAGCGGCTGGAGCGGAGCGGCCGCTGGCTGCGGGCCGGGCTGGCCGGCGGGCGAGTGAGCCGCAGGTTGCCTTGGCTGCTGCTGGCCATCGTCCTCCTCGGGTCCGCCCTCAAGGACGGCGACCTGGTGCCCGAGACGCCCATGCGGAACAAGCGCAACCCGCTCAACGTGTGAGGAGGGCCTGGGGGGCCGGGGAGGCCTGCGCCATGGCGGGGGGGGGAATAGTGGGGGGCGTGCCTGTGCTGGGCTGCTGAGGGGGCTAAGTGGTGGTTTCTGTTAGATCTCGCGGTCTTAACGTCTGCTACAGGCTACAGGGCCGTAAGACTTCAGAACAACTGGAGTTTCTTGCTCAGTTTCTATGGGAAGGGGAAAAAGAGGGGTTTTCCCCCTTCTTTAGCTCCCAGGTTATTCCTCAGGTTTGAGTCAACTGATAGTTATTGAACTGATTTAAAAGCAAGCTGAAGAAAATAAGTAGTTTAGCGTCTTATGTTAAACTACTTATAAGTAGTTTAGCGTCTTATCTTTTCTAAAAGCAGAGTTACTGTGGTCCTTTCCTAGTACTCGGGCAATGATTTAACTGGTTTAGTCATTCTTTAAAGCTACACTTGAGCATTTTGAAGGGCATGAGGAAGGCAATGGGCTGGGACAGTGCACGTGCACCATACCTGCTACAGATCAGAAAGTAAAGCTAAAATTGCTGTTTTCCCCTGTGACTTGGGGAATTTTGTACTTTATTGATTCGGATTTGTTATTTGGTGACGTGTGGGAGAGGAGCCGCTTTTAGTGCAATTGAAAAGAAAGATTGGCAGGAACACTTAAGAGAGTGAAGTTGATGTTACAGTAAAAACATGCTACAGTTCAATTTTCCCTTTTTAAATAGAGGAAGGTTATCTGTAGTGACAGTTCCTGAAGCAGTTTTTCTCCCCACAAATTACTTGCCTGCTGCTTTGCTGGCAGCAATGATATCAGCGGCCTTTTTTGCTTTTAACTGTCTCAATAAAATGAGGGTTTTATTTTCAATTACTGTTCCATGATAGCAGCTGTAGTTCCCACACAGATGCCCCCTCTACTGTAAAATGAAGAGTAATGGAGGTACTCCTCAAGATCCTAGGCAAGGCCCTGACAGTTTTTGTTAGGGTCCTAATGAAGATTCAGAACTCTATTCCTGCTTGGTTTTGTCTGAGGTGATGATTTAATGATGACTGCGTGTCTAGCAATAGCTCAGCCATAGGCCAGAATTCTGCCATCTCTTTTTTTCAAACTGGGATGTGGGCAAAGAGGGGGCTGCACAGTTCCCTTCTCCCACCAGCTGATAGGAAGCAAGCTGCATTGGGAGGTACTAAGGGGAGAAAGGTGATTGTAGACTTGGTCTCCCTAGCTTCTTAGTAAATTCACTTATACCTGCTCCACTTAAAGATTTGAAGAGGGCTAGTTACGCAATATTTTCTCCTGTTAAACAGCATATCAGCACATCATCAGATGATTTTTGAGATCTCGTAAGCATCATAGCAAAAATTTTCAAGGCAGTGAGTGAATTTAGAGATGGAAGGATCTGTCTTTGCTGAAGGAAAGCTCTTATCAACTGAAGGGACAGCAAAGGAACAAACATATTCTGCTTCTTCATTTATTTTATAAGGTGATAACGGAGGACAAATTTCACAGGCTGATTAGAGAAAAGAGTCATCCCTCCTCCTGGCTGTCTTATTCAGTATTAAGAGGGTGAGGTGGTGAAGCAAAGATAATTGAGATGGAGGAGGAGAGTCAGAGAAAGGGTTACTGCGATCAGGGTGGCAAGCTAAAAATACATTCTTTGCAGCTGCATTCTGAGTAGGGCAGAGTTGAGCGGGTTTGTAGGGTAAAAGCAATTGCAAAACTGATCTGCAAGTCTACTGCAAGTCTGAACAAGGGCTCTAGGTCTGAGGGAACACTGCCTGGGAAACAGTGGAAGTACCCAATTGAGGGAGTATTCAGGTTTTGGGCCCGAGAGAAATAGTGGGGAGACAGTTAAGATTTTAGCTATGCTTTATTTTGAAGGGATGGCACAAGTGTCAGATTTAGACAGCTCTAAGCACTGACCTTGAAAACCTGCTTCTTCAAGCACCACCACTTAGCTCAGGTCCTGTGAAGTTTCACACATGGATGTTTCTCTTGTTTTTTCTCTGGCAGATATTTTGTGAAGGTGGCTTGGGCATGGACGTTCTGGCTTCTGCTGCCCTTCATCACAGTCACTACCTATCAGTTTGCCAAGAGCAAGTTCCTCTATGGTACCACAAAGAGCCTTTTGATGGTGCTGCGGCGTCTCAGTGCACTTGCGGTGGGCACTGCCATCTGGTATGTCTGCACCGGACTCTTCATGTATATCGAGAATCTCACTGGCGCATGCTCTACCTCGGGTAAACTCAGCGAGCCTCGCCGGCTGTATGCCACCAAGCAGGAGTGCCACCAGGACAACGGGATCTGGAATGGTTTTGATATCTCAGGGCACTGTTTTCTGCTCTCGTACTGTGCTCTGATGATTGTGGAGGAGGTGGCTGTGCTGGAAGGCTTGTCCATAGACCAGAACTCTAAGCTGCGTGTTGTGATCAACGGCCTGTTTGTTTCCTTGTGTTTTCTCACCATGATCTGGGTGTTCATGTTTCTCTGCACTGCGGTCTATTTCCACGACTTCAGTCAAAAGCTTCTCGGTGTGCTGATAGGTCTGTCAGCTTGGTACGGGACATACAGATTTTGGTACTTGAAACCCTTTTCTCCTGGACTACCTCTTCCAAATATACCTTTGAGTTCAAAGAAATACAGTTATAGCAGATAAGTTTTAAAATTCAGTACTGGAGTAGTTGAATGTAGGAATGGTTACTGCATTTCCACTGTAAAGAGGAGGTGATGGGCTGGAGGAAACCAAATCTGTAGTAGCTGATGACTGGCAGGTGGTAATGAGCTGCTTCCTTGGGAGGAAAAAAAAAAAATTGGTATTGGAAGAGATCTGCTCTTGTTTAGGAGTTTCTGACTGGCGTTCTCAGCAAAGAAATCAGAAGTTGGATCTGTTTTATTAATAAATGGAGGAGCAGATCCAAGGCTGACAGAGGCCTTTGCTCTTTAAGAGCTTGACTGATCTCAGATTAATTCTCTCTCTTTGATTTATTTATGTCAAAATATCACTGATGATCCAAACCTCATACTACTTTATTATTATTTTTTTTTTAGTACTCCTGTTTGTATTGCCTTATGGGAAAGCTCATAAGGGTGCCAAGTGTTGCAAAAATATCAGTACTCATTAAAGCAGTATATAGCAGTATATGTTCTGCTGTGAAACTGGAACATCTCATGTTATCAAGCGTTAAATACATTGACTTGCCACAAATGCTTCTTAGCTGTCTACATTTTCTGCAACAGAGAGTAAATCTGAGATTAAATGTCTTAAGGAGACTTTAAGTGACTTTAAACTCATGCCTGCCTTTAAAGAGGAAATTCTTGAAAAACAGCCTTAACTTTCTCCTTGTGTGAAGTATCTATAATAATATTTTGTCATTTTATTCTTGACACAAAAAAAACAAACTCCTTCCAATTTTGCTAAAAAGTCAAATATGAGAATTGTGGTTTTAATTTTTTTTAAATCTTATGAGTTGCACACTTTGCAACGAGTACTTCGCAGTTTGTTTCTTCTAGAAGAACAATGGTATTCTGGTGTTAGGAACAAGTTAGCTTAACCTGCTGTTTCCCAAATAGTCTGCTTGGTAATGAATGAAACACATTGTTTATCATAAGAGCTGCAAAGCAGCGTGCTTGAAGCAATATTTATTCTTGCTTATCCAGTAATATCAATAAGCTAATTAATTTTGATTGCACATAAAGCTGTGGCCACTTTTGATGTGGCTGGAAACCCACTACTGAATAAAACACTGCTGTTGTATAATGAATAGGTATGAAATGGGATGGGTTTACTCATCATATCAATCAACCATTTAGCATAGTTTTTATCTTGAAAAGCTTTTTATTATTTCGTAAAGGCTTATTCATGTCACAACTGCACAAAATTTGTTTGACAGTTGTAGTGATGAACGAGACAGCCAACAAGGTCTGTGGGCAAGGCTGGAGGTAGTGTCCGCTAATCTGAGAGCAGGCTTGATCTGGCTGTAGCGTTTGACTCCAAGGTGATTATTTTGCTGAATATAGGGTGTGATGCACCACACTCTAATCTCGGCACACTTCTGTTTGCCATCTCAACAGCTCTCTTCCAGCAAGAGAGCAGTAGTGTTTGCAATAAATACAGCAGTATTAATTCCACGCTTGTGGTCTGCCTCTGAGGAGAGCTGAATTCACTTGAATTTCCACTGAATTCAGTGGCAGGTGGGAGTTGTGCGTCCTTAGAACGTACAAATCTCGCAGAAAGAAGCCGTTTCAGGAGGTTACGTATTTTCTGTCAAGCTCCTCCTTTTGTTTTTGCATTGAATTGCCTTTTAAGCTGACTCTTTGGAAAATTTGCACTGATTAACTCATATTGGGTTTAACTAAATTTGTTTAAACAACGCAAATTCATTTGCAGACATTCTTTTGATGTAATGTAAGCCTGCTCCAAATAGAGTTAAGCTAGACCGCAAGCCACTTTCACCATGACAAGGGATTATATACCCAGAAGGTTTTCTGATTCATTTCATTAGATTTAAGTTTCTATTTTAGGTTATCTTTATGTAACTTTGCTATATAGACATGGCCTTGAAACAGGAAATGCTGTTTATTGAAACCAACTGACTTGCTGAAATTATCTTCAGTTTCAGAAATGTTTTGTGCAATCACTATATGGATATTTCTGTCCACTTCTAACCAGTGTCATACAAACTTCTTATTATGGAAATAATATGGGATATGGTTATTCTCAAAACTTTTATTTAAACAATGAAAGAAATACACTTAAAAACTTTATCGGTGTTTGTGTCTTTGAGAATCTGTTTCTGATGTCCGTAAGGATACTGCCGCTGCTCTTCGTTTCCCGGAATGATCCAGCCTCGCGGTGTTTTTGTGACTTCTAGATGCATGATCAGACTGACATTGATAATTCCACAGTATTTGAATGAGTTAATATAGCACAGATTCTCAAAAGTACAGTGTGTAAAAAGAAACCAAACAAAGACAAAACAAAAAAAAAAGCCATGCCTGATAAAAGCAAGTTTCCCAATGTGTGCCTGTTACGCCAGGCAGCTGATTACATAAACAGGGACAGTTGCTTATTGTAGCAAAATGAAAGCCTAATCCATTGAAATATATGGAGGAATTCTCGTGGCTGTAATACTGCTTATGAGTTTGGAAATCTTGGCGTGTGCGTCTTTCTCGGTACCCAGAGCCCATGTGCCAGCTGTTGGCTTAGAAAGTTCCCCTGGGCTCTAGACCATTTCTTTGTGCTTTTTGACTCATATTTTGGAGTAAGTCTTTGCTTCCTTGTACTGAAAATGAAAGGTTGCAAATTTTCTGTTCACATATTTGCCATCACCTTTATCTGACTTCCTTCCCTCTCCCAAATACACTTTTATCAGTAAAACAAAAATGTGGCCCCTCTACGACAGATTTGCAGCTAAAGAGAAACAGCGCTGTGAGTAGTTGCATTTGATGTTCTCTGCCAAAGGCACGAATCAGCTGTCAACAGCTATTGTTAATTTGTTTCAGTTTTTTTTAAAAAAAGTGTAACATTTTAAAGATAAATTTTCACATTTTGAAGTGAATTCCAAAAGACAGCAGCTGTAATCACAAGAAACACTTGATCTTTTTCCTTTGTCCCTGGTCTTGTTCCTGTAGAGCTGTCTTTCTGTGTCTGTAGAATTACTTAGGGAGTTTTTGTCTCCAGCAAATTACTGGCATGTTACATATTTGAACGTACATTTGCTAATTTTTCACTGCCTATGTTTGTCCAGCCTGTTTTGCGAGCTCCGTATCACAGCACTTCGCAGAAGCAGCGTTTGGCCTGGCTGAGGTGGATGAGACCGTTCTCGGTGCCTTAAACATTTTCCTCTGCTGGAGCCAGCAAGGAAGGGAGTCTCAGCTAGAACATGGTGGGAAGATTAACCGGAGTAGGATTCATTTCACTCTTCACTTACCTGGGACGCTTTCAAATGTTTGCGTCACTTGGAGGCAAGATCAGGCAAACAGGAAAGTTTCGATCTTTCGTAAGAGCCATCTGAACAGTTTGGGCTTTAAACGTCTCTGAGACTGGGGTTGGATTCTTCCTCAAAGTCTTTGTTCAAAGCAAGCCTGCTCTTTGAATGCTTCGGTGGTGCTAAATAGTATTCTTGGTTTGCCAATTTATTTGTGTGTACTGAAACTCGGGTCATGGAGCGGCTGCAAAAGTAAAATCCTGCTTTCTTGACAAAGCGAGAAACACCCAGTTCTGCCCCGTGTTGCGCTTTAGTGGAAAATGTAGGGGCTGCTGTGATATATTAAATGCTTCGAAAAATCAGGCTTTAGTTGTGAACAGTCTATGGTCACTTTTCTTAGTGAAATAGTATCTGTTTTTTCCACCGTAGTTTAAAGCAGATCCCCACAGCTTCTCTGCAATCAGCCTTTTCCAGCTCTTTTCCCTTTTGATCAGCCTGCGTTTATCTCTCTCCACTCAGAAACCTGTTTCCTGGGACTATTTCTTTCATAGCTTCACCTCGCTTCCTGGAGTGCAGATTA
This sequence comes from Larus michahellis, assembly GCF_964199755.1. Classification (NCBI taxonomy): domain Eukaryota; kingdom Metazoa; phylum Chordata; class Aves; order Charadriiformes; family Laridae; genus Larus; species Larus michahellis. The sequence goes on along the minus strand of NC_133907.1, from coordinate 11,028,530 downwards.
ATAATAAATGCTCTTTACCTCTGCTAGATGCATGCTTTCTCTGTGTTTTGTCTACGCCTCTTTTAAGTGTTTTGCCAAAGCTTAAGATGAAAAGTAATTAATACTCGCAAAATAGGCTGTTGTGGCTCTGAAGTCTTAATTAACTGTTGTCAAAAGGGAGTTGGTCTGTCACTGAAAGTGGTGTTCACCTGGAAAAAAGCACAGGCTTAATTCACTGAAGCAGAACTGTGCCTGATGTGCTTGAACTCCTGGAAGGAAAGAGAAGGTAACGTGACGGTGCCACTTGGTGCGGCGGTAGAGTTAGCTTTGCCCTTTTCTCGGGAGCACACGCTGCACTTTGGTACACAGTGGTTTCACCCAGGTGTTTAGTAGGAAATTGCTAATTCATTTGACTATGAGAAGGGTACCTTAGGGCTTAAACAAAATATATAACGAGAATGTAGAGGTTACAAGTTGGGAAAGCAGAAATGGAAATTACTCTCAGGATTGAGGGCAGTCCCTGAAATTTCAGGCAATTATGTAGTACTGTTTAGTCTGAAAGATTATTTATTTTTAAACTACCCTCTGTCCATCACAAAACGCAGGCAATGCCGTGTGCCTTGTAACAAGCTGAGTAACGTCTCTGTAAAGCTTTGGCACTATAACATGGCACAGAAAATAAGCAGTAGGTGAAGAGCTTTACCAGCCTTTCAGGAGAGCTGAGTATCAAGGGAAAGAAGTATTCAGAAAAATGCCCTTTTTCAATCGTGCTTTTCCTGACGATGGTAGGAGATCTGCACTTGTACTGTGTGTCTCCCTAGTGGGGTAAGACTGAAGAAAGGAAAGTGTGGCACCAAAGTAAATACAAATGATGATTATTTTTTGTCTCGCATCTCTGAAGCCTTTTTGCATGTCCAGCCTGGGTTCGTTTTGCAGTTTTAGGTCACGTATTCCCTCGGTCACACAATTTAATGCATTTAATCTGTGGGAAGCGTTGTTGATGGCAGCACAATAAATAGGCATGTCCTCAGTGTAAATGTCAGCTCTCTTTGGAAATCTCTTCCCTGAATCCTGCGCAGCCTCTGTTCTGCGGAGCCTTCGCTCTCTCCTGGGGACGGGGAGATGAGCAGTGCCAAGGGGTTACGCGCGGCGTGACTGCATCAGTGACAGCCTGAACATCATGACTCAGGGCTGGAGAAAATTCAGCTGAATAGGTTGTGGCTCAAAATAGTTGATGTGATGGAGAAAGCCATGCAAAATTAATTGAAAATAAAGATGATGCTAAGGCCTCGAAGCCTGTTGGCCTTATATCCAAATACGTGAATTTGGAAATCCACGCCCAGCAGGATTGTGGGGATTCGGAATGGCACTCGGGGTCTGCCCTCTGTGTTTTGCAAATAATGGAAGTGAGCACGGATTTAATGTGTGCTTGATAGAGTGTCGTTCTAGACCACAGCTCTTCCCAGCACTGTGCACTGTTGCTCCAGCTTTGCCATAGCCCGACCTGACTGGTTTGTTTTTCAGAAGAATGGGAATGATAGAGGTTTGAGTTTTTTAAGAATTTCTTTTTTTTTTTGGTTGATTGTCATGATTTGAAAGTTAAGAGAAAAATCACGCCAGGGTGGGTTTTTGTCTTATTTTGTTTTCTGGGGATTTTTTTTTTTTTTTTTTTGCTTGTGGCCAAGAATCTTCCCAATTGCTGTTCTGTAGTGGTTGGTTCCGAGGGCACGGAATGGAAAGAAATTGCTTTTGGTAAGCAAAAATAGAAGAGTGTTCCAGGAGGCTTGCAGTGGAGTGACATGACCTTGTGATGTAAAGAGCATGTGCAAAACAGCGCGTAACTCTGCAGAATGCTTAATTCTATGTCAAGAAGTGCCTGCAGCATTATAAAGCACCCTCAGACCTGGTTACGCTCTGTTCTGATTGCAAAGTAGCTTTATTTGGATAACTCTCCTGGAGCTAAAAAGGATTTAGGTCGCGGGAGAGATGAAGTGCTGGTAGGAAAGGGCTGAGACAGGAGGCAATGAAAGTAGGGGGTTGGATGCTGTTATTTTTACAGAAAGGCTTCTGAAGCTGTCACTGGTCTGTGCTGTTAAGAGCTCTCTAGCAAGACCGTGTCTCCTTCATTTCTTAGCAGTTCTTTCTCAGCAGGTGGAAATGGGAGGTGCAGAGCTTCACAGCCCCTGGGCTCCTGGCGACAGAAATGTCTCTGGAAATGGTCATCTATCCCCGGCTGTCTGCGGCCGGAGGGTGAACTCGGGGGGGTCCAGGAGAGAGGAAAGGGGTAGGACGGAAGAGAGGGGTAAACAAGAAAAGAGCGGAAAGAAAAAAAAGTCGATCATTGTGCAGAGGAGAAAGACAAAAAGGAAAAAGCCCCCTATCGTGAGCTCCCGAGGAGCGGGTAGAGGTTGACACTTTGCTCATCAATATTCTTCAGCATCGAAGTCGCGTGGAAACGGGAAGAATCTGCTTTGGCAACGGCGTCTGCCGTCTGCAGGTAGAGCCTTGGCGGGCAGCACGCAGGTTACTGCAGTCCACAGCCTCTGCCTTCGCCGCAGCTGCGGTCACAGACAGCTGGGCTCTGACAAAGCAACTCTTCACCTAAATTATTTATGCCGTGTGTGGTATTCTTCCTTTCACTGGGAGGCGTTACAAGCAGACTGTGTTCTCTCTGTTTAATCCTTCAGAGGAAAGCGTGTAAAATGGAGAGTAAAAGACAATGACAGTAAATATGTAATTTGGAAATCAGCATGAGGGAATTTGTTTGTCATGAATGTGCTTTATCTCAGAATACGAGTTCTAGTGTTTTTTTCACTACTGCTTAAAACTTTAGATTCAGTGTTAAAGACGGCTCCGCCTGAAAACCTCTCTGACTTACCGCTGAGGCCGTGCTTTAGGGGTATGAAATCTCTCCCTGTCCACACCACGCTCACGCAGATGTTTTTGTTCCCAGTCACACCTGTGGGTTTGAGCTTTTCTCTGGGCGCAGCCTGAGAGTCCCCATGCCGGGGACTTTTTTCTGTCCCACCACGGCAGAAGGAGCTTTTCTGCAGACTTGTGTAGTAATAGCGGCTTTGCTGATGGCGTGAAGAGATGTGAGGTTACCTCCTTATCCTCCGCCGCGCCACAGATAACTGCAGGTGTGGAGTTACAGTCGTTAGCTCTTAGGTTGTACATTATTTCCTGGATCTTTGGTTATTTAGTTTTTAACCCCATATTATCATATTTTATGTTATCCCTGGCCATCTCAAAATACTATTATTATATTATCCCATATTATTTTAATCCTATATACTATTATTATATTATCCCATATTATTTTAATCCTATATATCTCTGAGGAGCCTGAGGGTTTAGTTATTCGCACTGCCTGCGTTGTGGATCCAGTCGGGGTGGTTTTGGCTTAGATCTTGATGACAGCAGTGAACGCTACCAAACACCACCTGATGTCAAATATTTTTCACAAGCTTTAATGTTTTCTGTTTGCTGTTCTCAGGTGGGGAAGCCCTTCATATATTTTCACAGCAGAAAGAGGGTTTCCCTCGCTTGAAGGAACAGCTCTTACACCATCCCCCTTTCCTCCTTAGCCAGGAGACTGAAATGGCAGCGGGGTGGTATGGGTGTTTCTTTTCCTTCAGAAACAGAGCAAGACTCAGAAATTAATTTCTGAGAGGGCCACAGGATGGTCACTAAGTATTCTTAGAGAGCCCTTGATCTCGATTTCTTTGGCAACCTGTGACAGACAGGCTCTGTGGTGTGTTCCCCGTCCTCTGGCAAGCTCGGTTTTGAAATCCATTATTCTGCATGGAGAGGTCTTCTCCATCCCTTGAACAAGCAAAGGAGAAGGCTGCCAGCCAGCTGCAAGACCGACATGTACATTTTTCCATTTTTATAATTGAGTTTTTTAAGCAAAACCTGTAGGAGTAAAAAGATTTCAGAAGCTGTAGTTGTACAGATCTGACCATTGGGAGCCCCTTAAACAGAAGCTGGGGAGGGAGGAGGGAGTGACAAGGAGGGAGCTCCTCGTGGGCTCGCTCGGTGTCATGAAGCTCCGTCTCAGAGGTACTTGGAGTGGCTTGGACTTGACAACTAGCCCCTGATTTTATCCACTCTGATAATTAAAAGTTCCACAGCACAGACAGATTTTAGGGCCCTGAGGTGCCTAGAAGCACATTTGCCTCAAAACCACAGAGATTTTGAAGGGTAAACACTTGCTGGGGTAAATAAGTACACACATAGAGTAAAGCCAAAGAAGGCAGGCCCCTAACTGGAGCGGGATCGGGTACACAGGAGGATTTGGTGCAAGATACCTCATGAGCCATTCCCTCTGTTGCCTGGTGCGGCCAAACCAGCGCTTCGGTGGCAGCAGCTGCCACAGAATGGCTCAGCAGCAAATCCTATGGTGTCCCAGAGCAGAGGTTTGCTCCAAATAGTATCTCTGAGGTGCCTCACCCTCCAGCCTTACCCCTTGGGTGCTGCTGTCACCCCACGCCTTGCTGAGAGCAAACCCTGAAGTCCTAGAGTGAGAAAACAGATTTTTGCTGTCACTTTCATATTTCTGTGTAGGGAAAGCGCTTTGGGCAGCGAGCATTGGGCCAGCGCCTGTCTGATGGCAGGGCAGTGCGGTGGGCTCCCCTTTTAAATGGAACTAGAGCAGAAAAAGTCTGATTAGTCTCAGATCAGCTACAGCCAAAGCAACTTTTTATGACTGCCTGTAATCACCACAGGGCTGCTTATAGTAACTCGCTAATCTGGATCGATCGGGGTGGTGACATTCATCTCCCGGTTCGTTTCAGCGTGCTCTTGAACATCAATCCAGCCTCTGCCTGTCACAGTAATTGTCTTTTATCGCTCTCCCGGATTGCTTTTCCCTGGAGCAAAGTCCTGGTGTCTTTTCATTACCACGGCAGGGAAACAAGGCTCAGCGACAGGGAGTAGCACTGATTTTTTTTTTTTACTATTATTTTTTTTTTTTACTATTATTTTTTTTTTTAATTTGGTCTAAAACAAAGGCGCATTAGTGGATAGTCCTAGCTGAGAACCTGTACTAAACTCATCACTGCAGCATCTTTGGCTTCCCACGAAGCGACGCGGCTGGCAGCTCTCACGTGTTGCTCCAAACTGACCCGCGCCTTGTTCCAGCCCCTGCCTCTGGCTTCTTTATCATGGCTGCATCTTAACAGGGTGCTCCAAAGCAAATCCAACGCCTGTTTTCTCCAGTGTTTGGAGTTCTGATTTGCTCCATGATTTTAAATTTATTCTTTGCTTTAAAAAAAAAAAAAACAAACCCAAAACAACTGAGGAGCAAAGTGAGCATCAGCAGTCTTGCTAAACAGCTTCCTTCTGCCTCAGTTTTGGGCTGAAATCCTGGGAACGGAGTGACTATTTGCTCTTGTTCTCTCTGGATTTCCTGGCCTTGTACCCCCATTAATATTCCTTTCTACAGAAAAGGAAAGGAATCATCAGCTTTTGAAGATCACCAGGGAATGTGTGAGTAGGACAATGGACGAAGGTAAAAAGTTGAAATCCTAGTAAGGATTTCATGTCGGTGTATTTTTATAAATTATTCTGGGGAGTTTAGTATCAGCTGATGGACCAGATGAATTATGGTTATCCTGTGTGTTCTTACACCTTTTGCGTTCAGCAAAAGGGATGAGCTCAGGGGACCCTCTTGCCTCCCTCTTCAAAAAGAAGCATAATAACTATTTCTTCCAAAGTCATTGGTGCCGCAAAGCAAATACGTAACGGTTATTTGGGGGAGCGTGTGTCTGTGATGTTTCACTGGGCAGCTCGGCTGCAGGTGCCTGGTCTGCACGGGCAGATTTGGGTGGATTTGGGTCCTCACGTGCCAGTTTTAAGCGTGGCCCTAATCGCTGGGGGTATCACAGCACCTTTGCAGCTGCGCAGGTCGTTGTATTCCAGAAGTATGTCAGACCAGCCTACGCAATTGTGGCAAGCACAGCATAAATTCACGCATTGGCTAATCTCTACGTGCTCATCCCTTGTAATTCCTGCTAAATAGTCACAATTCCGTGGCTGCCAGGTTGTATCAAGAACCAAAGCTCCCGGGAAATCCTGCTGCTTTCAAATACATAAAGCTAATGTTTGAGTTGGGGGCAAATGCAATTCCTATGGCTTCAGCCACGCTTGGCATAACATTCCCGAGCCTAGAAATGCAGCACGGCTCACTAGGGATCACCGGAGTGCTTGGAAAACCAGCCAGAGGAGGTCTTAGCAGGCTGAGCGCTTACAGAAATGAGTGCCTTGGAAGAGGAATACGTATGAGGGGAGACCTTATTAATGTTTACAAGTATCTAAAGGGTGGGTTTAAGGAGGATGGAGCCATTCGGTGCTTCCCAGTAACAGGACGAGGGGTAACGGGCACAAGCTGGAACATAGGAAGTTCTGATCAAAATGAGAAAAAACTTTAGGGTGAGGGTGAGAGAGCACTGGAACAGGCTGCCCAGGGAGGTTGTGGAGTCCCCTTCTCTGGAGACTTTCAAGACCCGCCTGGATGCAGTCCTGAGTGATGTGCTCCAGGCAATCCTGCTTTAGCAGGGGAGTGGGACTACATGATCTCTAGAGGTCCCTTCCAACTCTGAAAAATTCCGGGATTCCGTATTATTTCCATGCAAGTTTTATACGAAGGCAATACATGAGAAAAAGCACAAACCACCTGCGCATCCCTCTGCCCCCGGGCATGCTTTGAAATAAGAGTAGAAGGATGTTGAACACATTTAGAAATGTGAAGCCGTTTCTCCTCCCGAATGGTTTATTGAGGATCTCCGTTTTCAAAGCATGAGTAGCAGTGAGGCCCGTTATTCTTTCCAACATGCAAAAGGCACAAGAAAGTCATCAACGTGATTCTGTGCAAAGTGTCCCTAAGAAAACACACAGCGAGGAAATGACGGAAAAGAGCCCCCGATGGAAGAGAAAGCCAAAGCGCCTTCAGGAAAGTGCTGAAAAGTTCTGAAAATGGTCGTACTTTTTCAGAGTCCGGATACGCTCAGTCGGTGAAAGAGGCTTTGCAAATCCCTGAAAGAAAACTCAAAGAGACAGAGCCAAAAGGCTTAAAACAACAATCTCCTTCGTGTGCCAAAATTCAGGATGGAAGTCAAAATGATTTATCTCAGGAAAAAAGTGCAGCAGTTAAAGACAGACGCTAAATTCTTTTAAAAAAAAGCCCACCAAAACCAGACGTAGAAAGTGGATACATTCTAAGAGCAGCTCAATAAAAAATATTCCTTTTAATGAAAATAATTTAAAAAATGGATACTTGAAGGATGCAAATCCACCTTGACTGTGACCAGCTACTGCACCCTGCTCCCAGGAAAGCCTCCGAGCACAACACAACGCCTTCTAGGAGAAGAGAGTCCGCGCTACCTGCAGGTGTGAAATGTGGCCGGTGAACAATTTGGAAACACAAACGTACAGGACGGATTATCCGAGTCTCATTAGTTAACCTGGGCGTCAGGAAACTTCCCGGGGTTCCCGTCTCTCCCACTGGAGCTGGCCAGTGCCGGAGGCGGCGTCGCTTCCCGGTGGGCACGGCTGAGCCCGTGAACCCCTGAGCCTCTCGCTGGAGTTGAATACTTAAACCTAAAAAAGGCATTTACAAGTTGACGCATATTTCGTTGTTGTTGTTGTTGTTGTTGTGGTCTTATTTCCTTGCAGTATACGTTTCTACTTCTAGACTATGGAATGTTACATTAAACAATATAATTATTCATTACCTTGCTTCAAATTTCATTACAGTTACTGAGGCTTCATCATAATTTCACACAGCACAGAGACACCAAACTAAACACCGAGCAGCCAGCACTAGATGTATTTTTTCTTTAAGTACCAATAAGCAAAATATCCCATTCCTCCCAGAGATCCCATCAGGAAGGAGGCTCCGAAGAAGGAGGGAGGTTTCCGCTTGACCAGCCTGAAGGCATTGGGCACCACTGCGGAGAGGAGCGTGGTATGTATATCTCCCAAAACTTTCCTGAAGGCGAAGCGTTTTTGTATCCTGTCGAAGAAGGACTGTAGGTTAGGTCTGCTGCCATCTTCCCAGTATTTCTTAGAGAGTCCCAGAAACTTGAGGCGGTGCAGGGTCGCTCCTAACAGGACATCGGCCAAAGTAAAGACGCATCCGCAGAGCCAAAGTTCACACTTCTGCCCTGGAGAGAGAGAAGCAAGAGAGAAGGTCGGGTTAAGAAGAAACCCTTGGGTGAACTCCTAAAGGCTTGCTCAAAAGGTCCACGAAGGCTGGAGCATTTGCATTAGACCTGGCGTGTTTTTTCTCAGCTCTCTGATGTCCCAAGAGATCAGACCCCATCTACTGGGCTACGTGATGGAGGATGTGTGGGGCCACCAAGGTGGGAATATGAAGTGATCATTTATAGCCCACGTGAAGATACCAACCGCTGCCTGCAAAATGGCTCTGTTGCCTCTTTCCCAAGTCAAGAGTAGCGGGAGATGGCATCCTCCCGTACCCAGGAGGTCCCTGGAAAAGGGCCCTTGGCCTCTCTTGAAGGAAGATGCGGTGCGGTGACCCCTGCTGCTGTGTTCGTGCTCGGGGACAGCAGCAGAGTTTGTCCTTGGCTGCACAGGGAGCTGTTTCAGGAGTCTCATGTTAACTTGTCCTATTTTAGGGATGTGAGAAATCCTCAGGAATCAAAACCGTTTGCTGGCCTGGCCTGGGTGCCCTCCCCGCGGGCTGCCGGGGAGCTCCTGCCTCTGTCCCCTCTCCTGCAGCAGGGACCCAGCTCTGGGACACCAAAACTGGCAGCACATCTGTGCCGAGTACCAGGTTTTTGGGACAGGCAGAGCTCAGTGCGAATGCTGGGTGTGAGGACGGGCACCAAAGCATTGACGGCCCCTGATAAGGGGTGACCCTGGAAATAACCTGACCAGGGAGATGTCTACAAATAAGCCAAGTTGCTGTTAGGCTGGAAGAAGTGGGCTCAGACCAGGATAGTGTTAAGCAGTCCCCGGATGCCCTTTCAATGCTAAGGAGCAGGGCTGGGATGCAGCTAAGGCAGATGACGGGAGGTGCAGGTAAGGAAGAACAGCAGAAGGGACACGAAACCTGTCCCCATCTAGCCTGAGCCCCCGGCTTTGCACTAAATCCTTAATTTTGGGGTCCTTCCATTGTGCTGTGACTGTTAACATCTGGGAGGGAGAGAGCGGCACCTTTAGTGTACTCCTGTGCACGCTCTGGTGCTGCCTGCGGGGCCAGGCCAGGGGAATTACTGGTAATTAGCAGCCCTCGTTTGTAGCCACCTGGCAGCCTGCCTGATCCTGCTAGAGGCACAGCCCAAATGGACAGATTGCCTGTGCCTAATTAGTCAATAAATGTTTTCGGTGACTAATGAATTGTGGGGGTGCTGTGGCTGGAGCCTCCTGGGTGCTCTGGGGACCCTGAGGATGCTCCGGCTGGGAGGTGAGGGAAGCGGGGCTGCAGTCCCTGTCTTGCTCCCGGGCACTGCTGTGGGTGAAGGAGAAAGCACAGGTGAGGATGGTGACTTTGGCAGAGGGCTGTGATCCAGCCCTGCTCCTCCTGGCTCTGGGCTTGCACCCACTGGTGCGGTCTGGACCCGGCTGTGGGTACCCCGGGGCAGAAGCACGGGCAAGGGCAACTCATCCCCGTTGCATCCACAGCGGCTCCAGCTGGGATCAGCCCATCCCAGCCCAGCAGGCGCCTGTGGCCAGGGGGTCGCCCCGTGCTTCCTGCGGCATCTCCCACCCTCCCCCTGCCCTGCCTGCATTGCTGCGCTGCGTGGCCGGCAGCCGGGGCTGCGTGGGAGGAGAGCTGCTGCACTGCGGCTCCTGGGAGGTTGCCAAAGGGCTGGTGCTTGTGCCCACTGCCGAGATCCCGACCTGGCCGTGGCCACAGCGGGGGGACTTTGGGGGCCCAGAGCAGAGAGCAGGAGCCACACATGAGGACCAAAGGCAGCGGAGCGACCGGGTGCCGGCAGCAGCCACTGCTCTGCTCCAGGCGCCCGGGACGTCCTCCAAGGGCACCTCATTAGGCTGAGTTCTGCTGAGCTGCGCCAGGTCTCGGATCCGTTAATGAGGGTGTTCGTTGGAGGCAATTAGGGCCATGCAGGGTGCCGCTGTGAATCCACCAGAGCTCTCAGCAAATCCCCAACCCGGTGCCTTGCAGGGCCCGACCTTAGCACCTCCGAGGGCCCTTCGGTGTGTCCCCGAGCGTGACGCACGGCTCCCCGCGGCCGAGGCCGGCCCCGAGGGCAGGGGCAGCTGCGGGGCCGTCCCCTGATTAACTGCGCCTGGGCTCTGCTCCGGACCTGGCACCGCAGCGCTGGCGGCTACCAGCCGTCCCGGGGCTGGGATTATGAACCCTGCCGGCAGCGGGGACAGGAGGATGACGGCGTCATCCTGGGGTGATGGCGGGACAAGGGATGCCCAGCTGTGCCCATGCATCCTTGTCTGCCAGGGCGCCAGGGTGGCTCTCGGCAGGCACCCAGCGGCGTGTATTTGATGTCGGGGATGGCGGGTGTCGCTCTCCCCCACCCGCTGGCGTTTGACGCAGGTCCTGTAAAGGCTCCCACCCCTCCAGGTCCCCTCAAGTTCCAAACAGATTTCCCTGCCCACACTCCACCGGGATGTGCCACGGCCCGGTGAATGGGGGGAGTTGGCTGTGGGACATGTCACCAACCCCATGCTTTTGTCAGTCTGTTCTCCTTGTGGTGCAAGAGCCTGGACCAGCCTGCTCCTTCCTAAACAAACCACTGGCAGCCCCTTGCTGGGGCAGAGGGGACCTGCCACCGCCCTGTGATGACTTTGGAGCTCCCACAGAGCAGCCATGAGGACAGGGGTCCTGCTGTCCCCTGTGGCAAGGGGCCCGGGGGCTCCCCAGAGCAGGAGTGGCTTGCCGGAGGTTAGTAAGACCACGGCTGCAATGACATCGGTGTACCCAAAAACAGGAGAGCCCAGCGGCAACCCTGGCCCCGCTGGTGGTTGCCCTGTGGGGAATGTTCATCAGGTGCAAAGCCATCGGCTGTTCCTGGTGTCGCACCTTGGTCTCGCGTGGAAAAACACCCCATAAAGCCAGCGCAGTGCCTACCTTGGTACTCCAGTTTCCTTTTCTCCAGCTCGGCCTCAATCTGGTCTAGCACCATCGCCAGGTCACCAAGGATCTTCTTCAAGTAGTTCACGTTGTCGTGCTCCAGGATCTTGGCCTAGGTGGAGAGCAGGGTTAGGACTGGGGATGGGTGGGTGGATGGACGGATGGACAGACGGACGGACGGACATATTTCCCTGTAACCATGCAGGGGCACGAGGCACCAGGTGCCCATGGCAGGTCCATGGGTTATGTCTCCCACCACCACCAGAGATGTGTGTGGTTTTGACCCACTTACCATGAGCTTCTTCTGCTTGGAGAGGTAGGGCTCCGATAGCTGTGGCTCCTCTTCATGGTCCAGCTTCATCAGGTCCGTGCTGGCGTTAGCTAAATGTCCTGGGGGGAGACAGACGGAGGGGGCTGTTTGGTGGGGCTAGGGATGGCCTTGTGTCTAGTAGCAAAGTACCTTGTCCTTCATGCAAGATAGTGTTGTGGCACCAAGAAAAACAGCCCAGAGAGCTAAAATGCGCCAAATTCATGGCTTGCTGACACCATGTCGTCATAGCAGTGGGTGGCTGGGGCATCGCATGCCCTCCTGAGGGCACATGGCTTCTCCAGCTCCCCCATCCGCTCACGGCAGGGCAGCGCTGGCTGCAGGGCGCAGCAGATCCCCCTCCCTGGCCTTGGCGAGTCCCATCTCTCCAGGTTTCAGGGAGGGTCCCAGCACTTCATTTCCTCTGCTGGATTCATATCAGACCTGCCAGCAGATCTCTGTCTCCCACTCTTTTAAGAACACCCCTGAGCTTCCCCATAACCCGGTTCCCGCAGCTCCAGCCCCAGCAGGTCGATCCTTTGGGATGTCTGAGATGGCTGCCCGTGTGTGGGGGTGCACGCGGAGCAGTGCGAGCAGGGAGCGGCATGGGAGGGGATGCTCCCCCCCTGAATGAAGCTGTCCCACCCTGGCTCGGTGTCCAGGGATGCAATTCGGTAGCGCGGAGCCCATTGGGACCACAGGAGAGACGCCCACCTTCCTCCCTCCCAGGGCACAGGGAGGGTGCCAAGGGCTTTGTGCAAGGGAGGGATGGAGGGAAAGGAGCAGAGTAAATGGAAGAAGGGAATACGAGATGCAGAGTAACACCTTAGGGACGACATAAATCACCCAAAGCTGGGCTAATCTCTTCCTGCGGGGGGACCATCTGTCTCTCCCTCCTTGTTCCCTCCAATAAGGGCTTGGCTCTGCCGACCTGCAGGAGGTGCCAGGGCTGGCTGGGACTGTACTTTGCTACAAAATGGTGAAACTCACTCTTTTCTACCACGAACCTTGAAGCTTGTGCTCACTAAGGCTCCCAGCTAAGGCTCTCCTTGGGCTGCAACTTGGAGGGAAGCCTGGATTTCACCCTGGTTTCATTCCCTATTCGCCTTGGGAGAGCCTGGCCCTTGATTCACCCTCTCCTTGGGACACAACTACGTGAATTTGCCTTGGCACCCACTGCAACAGGGCAGCCCAGGGTGTAGGGGATGTGCCGGGGAGGAAGGGCACTGCCAGCACTGGGACACCCCGCGGATCTGCCCACAGCCCCTCCTTTGCAGCGGCTGTGGAAAAATGCCACCAGGGAGGAGGTTTGGACAGTGAGATGTTTTTAAGGACCTCAGCAGAGCGCTGGGGCGGTGATGCGAGGCAGATGGCTCTGAAGCCATTGCAGCGGCACCCTTTGGGGAGGGGACGGGCTCTGGGGGTGGAGGTGACACTTAGTGACATGGGGAAAGCTCCTGTGCAGGGTGCCAGCAGAGGTAGGGCAGACCATGAGGTACATACACCTCAGGAACAGCCTGTTTCTCTTTGTGCGTGAGTGCGTCCTGTTTCGGAGGGACCATCTGTGACCCAGGGAGCTGAAGAGACAAGGGGGCAGGGGGGGAAGATTGTTTGCTATGGGTGCTGCTTGGGGTCGGAGCCTAAAGGAGGGGAGACACGTGGGGCATGCTGGTGCCCTCCTAACAAGGTCACGTTTGTGGCGAGGGACTCTCTCCAGAAGCGATCCTTGCCATTGAGTTATATTAAGCATCGTCAATGTTTCATGAGCACTTGAAGGTCAGGTACACAGTCTGATGCCGATTCATCCACTATCTGCAACTCAATCTGGCTGCAGTCACCCACCTTTGCCCTTAGAGCTACAGGAGGGAGAGGGGACATGTGGGACAGGGAGAAAATTCATGAGCTCTAGAAAAATCTGGGCGAAAAGCGTGCATGACCCACGGGAGCACAGACACCCCCAGGGCTAGGAAGCTTCTACAGGGTGCCTGCAGCCCCCAAACTAGCTCTGCTTTGCTGTTTCCCAGCTCTGTCCCTGCCTTCGTTGGTGGAAAGGGCAGATGAGCAAGAGCAGGGTGGCCAGCCATGCTGCGGAGCCAAACCGAGCCTAAAGGAAGGTCTGGGGGAGCCCTGGGCAGACCCACTGGAGAGGCGACTTACTGCGGATCTCAGCGGTGGCGTACTTTGGGATCATGGAGTCGGTGGTGAGCTCGGGGTGCAGGATGCAGCCGTGGGTGTAGGCGTCCATGGGGAGCGAGTCCAGCAGCTCCCGGTACTGCAGCACCCGCGAGTGCAGCAGGCTGCCCGGCTCCGGGATCAGCTGCGTGACGTTTTCTGCCAGGGCAAAGGGGAAAGCTGTTAGCGGGACGCTCATTAGTGGCTCGTTAGCCTGCGTGGGACACCAGTGCGCAGTCCTGGCCGGAGCTACCTCCGAGCAAGGACTCAACATCGTGCTCCCCACTTGGTTCTGCCCCATCCCCGCTGCTCATCCCGTCCCGGAGCGCAGCCAGCCCGTGCCCAGAGACAGCGAGCCCGAAGGACCACAGGGACATGTATGTATGTCACTACCCAGCCCCGCAGCCCCCGCAGCCCCAGGAGCTCAGCGGAGCAAGCCCTTCACCTCTGCAGCCCCTGGATTTGTACACTGTGGTTTCACATCTCTCAGAAGAGGAACAAAATCTTCCTGTTCTGCAGAAAAATCTAAACCACAGGGATGTGAGTTTGGGATCTGCTGAGTTACGCACTCATTACACCAGTGGCAATGAGGTGCCTAATTTTCTTGGGCTTCCTCGAAAATTCCATTCAAAATGGGTAATCAGGGAGATGATGACCGAAAAAGGAGCCCAGCACACGTTCCCTCCACACTCAGCCGGTGCCTCAGCTGCAGGAGCATCCCCCGACCCGGACGACTCAGCACCTCCCTCGCCTCGTTGGGTTTTATTCATGTTTTGCGGGTGGCAGTTTGTATCTTGCTCTTTTTATTACACTTTCAGCTCAAAATACACAGCAGATGACACCACAAGGAGAGAAATGTTGCTCTCGTCTCCCCCAAGAATATCAGGTCCACTTTTTTATGGGATCATAAATGTTTATGGCGTTTGCAGATAGCAGTTAATAGGTAGGGAGTAAATTTACCACCAGGACTCGGTACACCCGGTCGCCCACACGCCGTCCGCAGTGCAGGTCTCACCGTGTGCCAGCGTCTCGGGCTGAGTTAAGGCGCATCAACAGAAGGATTTTGGCAGACATGGCCAACGTGGCTCCTTAATTAAGGGTCTGAAATGACAGTTCTGCCCGGCCCTGATGCCAGTGGCAGGAGCAAGGCTGGGGGCACAGCCTGGCATTGCCCACCCGGCAGAGAAGCACAGCTCACCCTGTCCTGGACCAGGCAGCATCACACCTGTGGCTGGACAGGAGCCAGGGAAATTTTGGCAACTCCGGTATTGCAAACCTTCCAGCAGCTCCAATTTGGGGTAGCTCTGATTCGGGGCTCCGCTTGTAGGCTCCATAAAGTCGTTCCGACCGATGGGCATCAGCGTTACTGTCCCCTGAGCGAGGGGACGTGTTGGTAGCTCCTCCCTACTTGCGGGCTGCTCGCTGTCTGCCCTGCCTGGGCTCTGGCTCTCCAAACGGGGATTTTCCATCCAAGAAAAGTGACTGGCTGAACGAAAAAATAATAACCGACCTATAGACTGTGTGTGCTCCTTCCACAGGGCTCACAGCCAGCAGCCAACGGGCTGGTGCCGAGGCTGGAAACCAGCACATCCAGAGCAACTGCCCCATCCAGCAGCGAGACGGAACGACCATAATGAAATAGCGGCGTGCTGGCCGCCAGCCCACGTCCTTCAGCATGTTCCAGGGAGGTTTTTTCATGGGACGCCTTTGCACACCACGGCAGACCTGCACGTATGGGCTGCAGTTTCATATCATAGAATCATAGAATGGTTCGGGTTGGAAGGGATCTTAAAGATCATTTAGTTCCAACCCCCTGCCATGGGCAGGGACACCTCCCATAGACCAGGCTGCTCAAAGCCTCATCCAGCCTGGCCTTGAACACCTCCAGGGATGGGGCATCCACAGCTTCTCTGGGCAACCTGTTCCCGTATCTCACCACCCTCAGGGTAAAGAATTTCTTCTTAACATCTAATCTAAAATCTCCCCTCTTTCAGTTTAAAACCTTTACCCCTTGTCCTATCGCTCCACTCCCTGACAAAGAGCCCCCCTATATAGCGAGCCACTGACGGGCTGCGCAAAGCTGGCCCAGGGGGAGGCTCAGAAGGATGATCTGGGGGTGCACCTGTGGAGGAGCCCCTCGCCCCAGGCTCTGAGATGCATTGCCACCAGCCGACCCATCAGTGGTTTCTTGGCACTGCCAGGCCATGCCCTAGCGAGAGGCACCCTCAAAGGTGGCTTATGGGCACTATTCACTGCTTTTTTTGGGGGAAAAAAAAAGAACATTGCTCATCACACAACCTTTTACTGATAGCTGTCCTTCAGGGTGCATGTAAGTAACTGAAAAAGGCCACACTCACAGCCCAGGGAAAAACATAACTCAGTCAAAACACCTTCTTATAAAGGCATTTTCAAGCCCTGCACGTTTCTGCGAGGTGGGTGATTCCCCTTTGGACCAACACCGCAGCATCCTGGTAATGCTTCTGCCAGCTGGCGTTGGTGGGCGATGGCTCGGGGCAGAGCACGCAGCAGGGAGCGATGCTCCGGACCCTCTCCACTTCTCAGTGAAAAGGAAAGAAATTGTACCTGGCTGGAAAATCTCAATGACAGGAGTTTCCCAGTTCATGGGCAATGCTGTGTTCCCCTCCCGCTGGGACAGCCTGTTGTCACATATGCTGGACCACCTGCCCTTCCCAGAGACCGGGTGAAGCTGCTGCGCAGTGCGGGGACCACGGAGCGATGCTCCGTGATGCCCCTTGGTCCTGGGGCTGCTGCCAGGCAGGAAAGTGACTGCCATTCCCTGGAACCCGCTGCCGGCATGGGCTTCTCCTGACCAGTCCCATCCCCACTGCCCCGCCAGCGAGCGAGCATCGTGTCTCTGCCGAGCAGCACCACCGCGGCGGGGCCGGGAGAGGACAGCAGCTGAGCTGGCAAGATGCCCTTGCTTCGGGAGCTATTTTGAGATGTTTTTGATGTCTCTGTTGCAAGGGGGATGGATGCTGGGGCGAGCGTCGTGACGGCACAGCCCGAGCTCCCTGCTCGGCTTTGAAGCCTCCCCGACGGAGCGTCCCAGCCTGACAGCCCGCAGGGTGGGGGAAATGAGGGCGAAGGGACGTGAGATGCTGGGGAGAGGCTGCTTGCTGCAGTGGTCCTGCAAACAGCTGCCTTCGAGCACCGTCTCAGCATCCCGGTGTGCCGGGCTTGGCTGGAAACTGACCCCAGCCCTGCTCCGGGGGGAATACGAGCTTCCATCTCCTGGCTGTCCCTTTCTCTGGGCTTGTGTCACGTTATCCTCCCATGGTCCCCAGCATGGTTGTCTTTGGCTTTAAAGAGGCAGTTTTCTTGGAGGCATGGCAGCACCAGGGCCAGCAGGGGAGGTCCAAGGGACATTTGGGGATTTCTGATGGAAATCCTTCATTTTCATGGGAAAACGTAAAAGTTTGTGGAGGGCTGGTGGCTTGCTGCTCTTCTGGGGTAAAGATGAAACTATCCAGGCGAAGGTGGGTGTATTCGCCCAACAGCATCTGGATTTGACCTGAGTTCCCCCCGGGAGACGCAGCCCACCCCCTCGTTACCTCCCGTGAAGTTCTTCTCCATGTAGTCGATGATCTGGTTGTAATCGCTGATGATGTTGTCCCTGTGGATGATGACGGGCACTTCCTCCCCCAGGTTGAGCCGCATGAACCAGGGCTCCTTGTGCTCCATCAGGGGCATGCTGACATCCCGCTCCTCGCAGGGCAGCCCCTTCTCCGCGATGACCAGCCGCACCTGGGGCAAGAGGCCGGGGAGAAAGGGCTCAGCCCCACACACTGAACCGGCCCTGAGAGCTGTTGATGCACCCCAAGAACCCCATCGCCACCCCATCTCACCTCCCCAGCCGCCTAAGGACAGTGATGTGCCAGGAGACACCTCGTCCTGCAAGAAGCCAAGCGGCTCTTGGCACAGGGCAGCTGCAAAAGCCAGGCAGCCAAGCGAGGATTTCCCTTCCCAGGAAACTGGGGAGACCCAAACCCATCTGAACTTTGTGGGGTCACGGCCCATCCTCCCTTTGGTCGCTGCTGGCCCATGCGACAGGCAGAGGGGCTGGAGGGCTGAGAGCCCATCCCTCGGCAGCAGGTGGAGGGAGGTGGCAGCTCCCCAGCTGGGAGGGATCAGTGGTGCTGCCGTGGGTCCCAGCACAGCCCAGCACACACCTGAGGAAGAAAAGGAGGAGGAAGAGGCTGCAGCATTGCTACAGTTTGCACCCAGTGGGTGCTACTGCCTGGCTGAAGAAGGCTTGGATGCTAACTCAGGTATGTCCTATGCTTGGGGGTGGGCTCTGGCTTTACTAGGCACTTTTTGAGCAGGTAGACGGGTCTGTTTCATGGAGGCAGCCCCTGCAGGGCATCCCTCCTGCTCCATGGTGCTGCTGGCCCAGGGGCATCGCCTGCTGCCATCACACTTCTTGTGCCAAACTGGCTGCCTGCCCTGCCACTGCCCTCCTCTGGCCCCGGGCCAGCGAGTGGCACTGCTGGGGTGGCACCCACCCATCTTGTGGGTGGGAAAGTGGAGTCCAGCAGTGCCAAGTGGCAGGAGGAGGCAGGAGCGGGGCTGGATGTGGGGCACCATCCCCATTGCTGGCATCCCTGGCCCTCAGGGCTGATCCCACTGCTTTCCTCTCTGCGTGAGATGGTGCCGAACATACACTCAGGGATGGCATTTTATGCTTCTGGGTTATAAAAAAACCTGACCGTTAGGAGCTAAGTATGTCAATCAGGGGAAAAAAAAACACCTCAGGGGATGTGAGACAGCCATGATTTACAGAACTACCGGATGAGGGAAAATAACTTGTTTTCCTCCAACTAGCAGCAGCTAAAAATACAACTTAACAAATATAAGCATTTCTATGAGTACTTCAGAGTTCCTGGGGAATCAGTCATTAATTATTTATAGGGCTGGCAAATTAATTTTTTCTTTTAGAGTCAAACAAGGGAAAGCCTGGCTCCTTCAACTGCAACTTGCCCTCAGCCTTTTCCTCCCTGCTGATGGATAAACCCCAGGCAGGACCCCCCAGGGCATCTGTCCCCAAACTCCCCGTGCTTCCCCCTTCTGCTATCAAGAGCCGAGGCCGAAGGCCTGGCAGGAGGCAGTGCAGGCAGGAGGGCTCAGCTCCCGAGCTAACCCCGGTGCCTGTGGGCGAGGGGATCCCCTGCCAACACCCTGAGGATGAGTCCGAGCCAGGGGGGATGAAACGTTCCCAGCCCCCCAGCTGGTCCCTGCAGCGACAGCATGGCTGAGATAGGGCATCTGGTGGAAAAACCCAATGCTGGCTGTAGAACTCCTAAAATCCCTTTGCAGGGAGGGCTGGATGCTGGTGGGGGCTCAGGATGCTCCCCACAGGGAGGATCTGTGGGGATCTGTGAGCGTGGTTCTGAGCAGCTCCCGGGGCAGAGCAGGAAAAGCTTCTCCTGCAGCCGGCTCCAAGCAAAAACTCCTCTGCAGGGGGGTCCCGTGCAGCCCCCGCCCCGCAACACCCATCACGCCAGCCTGGGCTCGGCTGCCTTCCAGCAAACGCTATTTCCTTGCAAGTGACCTCAAAGGCGAAGCTCGAGGGGGTGCCAGCGGGTGCTGTGGCTCTCGCTGTGCCCTGCCCTGTCCCCAGCGTCCCCAGCCCCGCAGACGTGAGGCCGGTTGTAGGAAACCCCATACAAGAAGTGCCTTCGCCGCTGCCTCCCTGCTGCCGGTGGCCAAACCACCAAGGCAAAAAAATAACGGAGAGCTCGGCGCGAGGCGGGGGAGCTGGGGATGAGCATCCCTCGCCGGTGCAGATCAGAAGCCCATTAGTCACCCGCTGCCGGCGGCGGTGAAGCCGACCATGTGCAGCCGCCCTGCTGCAATGGGCACCTTCCCCTTCCTTTGTGCCCGCAAGCGGGAACCTGCGTCTCTGCCCCCGGCCTCCCCGCCGGGCTGCGGGGCTCAAGGGGCACCCTTGAACTGGGGCAACTTTGTGTTCCCCCCACCCCTCTGAATAGCCCATTCCCCATATGACATTAATGGCACGGGAATGTCGGGGGCTTTGGGGCCGGGAGGAGAAGGTCAGGTTTGCTACACAACTGCTGTGCTGCAAAATGAGCGCTTACTCTCGCCTGGAAAATGTGATTTCTTTTTGGGGCACCCTTGGAATAGGATTTCCAGGGCGCTGCTGCAACGTCAGGGGTAAATCGTTGCTGCGTGATGGGGTCCGGTCCCTGGAAGGAGCCTGGCCGGGGGCTGCCTCCCCCTGTCCCGGCGGCAGGGTGGTCCCGCGGCCCGTCTCAGCCTTTGTCTGCGCTCCTGGCCATGCTGAGCCAGCACAAAGCCGAGGCAGCTCCCGGTACAAGCCACGATCCCAAACCAAAAGCAGGATTTGGCTGAGCCCCCCCCAGTCCATCCCCATCCCCTTCCCAGGCAGATGCTGTTAAAACGCAACTGCAGGTACAAAAGAGCTGCCTGGCCACACGCTGCTGCCCTCGCCAGCCCTGGGGACCAGCCCCTTGCTCTCCCCGTGAGTGCATCCGTCCCCCCCAGGCAAGGGGATGCCCTGGGGACTGGAGGTGATTCTTCCCCAGGATTCCGGCCGAGCCATTGTATCTTTTACCTTTTGTGAGCTGAAGGACTGGGTCCAGTGGTACAAAACCAGCCTGTCCTGGGATTTGAGAGCGGGGTCTGTCGGGTCCTGGTTTTCCTCCCCCTCCGTGGATTTCCCTGCGTCGTTCTCCAGCGCCGAGATGGGCCACCAGCTGCAGTTGGTGGGAGTAACATTATTGGGAGTCGCCATGACAGCCTGCGAGCAAGCGGGGAGAGGGACGAGGGAGCGAGAGCGGCGCTAGCCCAGCATCACATGGGCTCCTGCCAGCAGCATCACTCCCGGGGCAGCTCCATCTCCCCGGCTGGGGTGGGCAGCGCGGGGCGGTGGGCACCGGGGGGGTCACAGGAGAGGATGGCGGTGGCGGGGGTGAAGTCGCAGCCCATCCCCGCCCGTGGAGGGGCTCCCACGGAAACGTGCGGGCATGGCTTCAATAGGCGAGTCAGCAGCGGAGGCTCCTGCCGCCTGCCTGCCTGCCGGCTCGGTAATCCGGGGCAGCTCCAACCGCTGCCACTCCTTAGGAATATTTTGCAGCAGAGATTAAGATTTTTTTGGACTGGTTTAGATGTGGCAGATACACAATAAATAGCTACGTTGGGGATAATGGCTATAAATGTCTAGCGGGTGTCTTGCCTGCCTTGCAGCCTTTGTGGAAAGAAGCAGCAATGGCTCTTTAAAGGTATTCGGTGGTTTTTGGAGAGCACAGATTAATTACTGCCTAATGGGTGTTATGTAGCCTGTACCGGGGTAGAGCCCAGGAGCCCTCGCTGTGTACCAGAGCCCTGGGCTGCCCAGCCAAACTGGTCAGCCGTCCTGCACCAAAGTAGGCACGGTTGAGGGTCATTTCCAGAATTGCAATAGCAAACTGGCCAGGTTTCCTTCCCTCTGCTTGGCGAGTGCAGGGGCTTCTGGAGCTGCTGCTCTCCAGGTGCCACAAGCATCACCCAGAGGTTTGGAGTCAAACACCTGTAGGCAGCTGACACCTTTCTGGACACAGTGACCTGGACATCTGGGCCGGTGCTTTATGACACTTGGCTTTGTCACGCTCCATCTCCGGCAATCTGGCAGCCTGGAAATAATTTCCCACACGTGGGACTAGCTGACAATGCTTGGGGGGTAAACCCCCCCGAGTTACGGGGGCTGTAGGGGTAGGTTCTGGAGAGGGTGGAGGAGAAGGCTCTGGAGGCGCAGGGAGCCAGCCTGCATCTTGAGGCTGCAAACGCAGCTCCTCCATGTGTTGCTCCCATCTCCACGCACGCTGGAGCTGGTGAGGTTGCCTCAGGTGTGGAGGGAAACAGGGGAGGGTTTGGGAGAGCTGGTTCAAGTGGGGAAACTGAGGCACAATTCCCCAAAGAGCACTGGGAGGAAGCGGGTCCAAACTGGTACCCAGGGCCATGAGCAGAGTGAAAGGACCAATTTTCTGGGGACTGGGAGGTGAAAACGAACCCGTTGGTGTCATGATGCCCTGCTCCCGGGGTGTGCGGGAGGGTGATGGCGGAGGGGGGAGGCTGGGAAGCGCTCTGCCCTGCCCTACCTCCTCCCTGCCTTCTCCCCCATAGGCAGCAGTCCCCCAAAACCATCCTCCCTCCCTGGCCCAGGGCTTCCCAAGTGCTGCCGGAGACCCTGCGCCAGCCTTAGGGACGCCCACAGGGAAAGGCTCTTGCTGGGCCTCTGCTTTGGGGGCTGCAAAGTCAGGGCAGTGGCCTGCGCTGCTGCAAACTCGGAGAAAACTGAGCTTTTAAGAGCTGGCCCCATGGTGCAGCACCCCCGTGCCCTCTGCTCCGCAGCCTCCTCTCCTGCCCTCGCTGCCCAGGGAGCACCTTCTGGGGCTCCTTTCACTGCAAGGGGACACCGTTTGGGTTTAGAAAAGGAAAGGAGCAGCTTGGCCAAGCAGAAGCGGTTCTCTCCTGCGGTTGGCTGTCCAGAAAGCCCCATCTAGTGGCATATTTTGTGAGGAATTAATGCTGCACCGTTGGGAATAAAAAAAAAATGACAAGTCGCTTCATCCCTCTGGGTCCTACAGGTACCTGGCGCCTCTGGAGGCACTTATTTATTCAGCTGGGTTTTGGCTTGCAAACGTGAGCAAGGCTTGAGGGGCAGGAATTGTGCCAGCCCCCTTTAGGGGTGCCCTGACCTTGTGTGACCTTGAGATTGTCCCCAGCTCCGGTCCCCAGCCTCCCCACCTGCAAAAGGGGATGATGCTGTGCCCCACGGGACGCTGTGTGGTCGGACCCGGTGGCATCAGCAGAGCCCCAGCAGAAGGTGCCATCGCGGCAGGATTGCGGGTGCTGGAGGCTTGGGAATACACAATCCAGGGAGTGTCATCTCAAGAGCTGATGCGAATATTCCAGAGGGGAGAGAGCAGGCGGATGGAGTTGGTCACGGGACTTTGCAGGCACAGAAGCACCTTCCCTGTTTTAGAAGGAGGGGGTGGAAATCGGGCTGTAGAATCAGCTCCATTGATTTTTTTTTTTTTTTTTTTGATTCTTTTTTTTCCCGGTGGCCTGATCCAGCATCTGCCAATGTAAAGCTTCGCTGGGACTGGGTTTGGCTTCTGTAAGGCAAGAAATAAATTTCATTGATCCAGGGTGCCCTTCTGCATCCCGCTTTGGTTGAACTAGTTCCGAAACTAGACAGGCAAGTAACTTGTAAAATGCTAGGGTGGGGGGAATTCACTGGGAAAAAGAAACTACGACAGCCTGGATCTGCTGAGATAGGAAGCAGAGAGGTGGGAGATAGGGAGGGAAGTCCTGGGAGCGCTATAAGCCCACCGGTGCTTTCTCAGAAAATTTTAAACATGTCCTTTTGTAGATTGATTGGGACCGCATCGTAGAGCATCCCTGGACAGAGAATAACACCCTGGGCTCGTTAGGGCAGGCACAGCAGGCTGGCAGCAGAAAGGCTGGCAGGGCTGCGCTCAGCGCTGCTTGTACCGTGGCATCTCTAAAGCTGAGCGCTGATGCTTGGTTTTGTCTCTTTTTTTTTTTTTTTCCCCCCTTTCCTTCCCCCTTCACTACCAGTTACCTGCGTCCTGCCCAGGACACTATAGAAACGTGCCTGGAGAACCTGCTCCCAGACTTTTCCCTGCTGTCTGGCTTTCCGGCAATTTGAACCTACTTCCCAGCCCTACGCTTCAGGGCCTATCTCTGACTTGTTTCCCTGGCTCTCCTCGGACAGCGCAGCTCCGCTCCACGTCCTCCTGCTCCACAGCTGAAAATGCCCTTGTGCCCTTCCAAGGTCCTCGGTCCCTGCCAGTTTTAAGTAACTCCAGCTTGAACGGACAGACGCTGCCAGGGCTTGTGCCCGCGTTACTAAAAAGAAGTGGCTCCATAGCAGCAACAACTGCAGCGAGGGGACCTCGAGCCGGGCTGCCACACCACATTTCTGGGGAAAAAGAGCCTCCCCGAGCCCCTTTGTAGGGCTCCAGCTGCAGACGGCAGTGGGGACAACCTGTGCCAGCTTTAAATAACCATATTTGTGCATGTGAAAGAGCTGTGCCCCGGCTTCACAGGCACAGAGTCCAGGCCAACGCTCATGGAGAGGCAGGGTCATCGTTAAAGAGTCTAAAAGGGAGAAATATCACCTCTAGCAACAATACCTTCAAATGATTTTAAAGAAGGCACAAAACCAAAACATGGAGAGAAACAAGGGCAGGCACCCTCTGCTGAAGCAGAAATAACCTTCGAAAAACATCAGCAAAGATAACTAGTACTAAACATTTATGTTTAGAAGCAAAGTACCTATTATAGCAGATTTACTGCAGGGAGAAAGCAGGGAAAGTAAAGAAAACCAGACCTGGGGCAGAGGGGGGGCTGGTGGTGTCTGCAGGATAGTGCAGGAACAGGAAGGTGAGGGGGACAGTAAAATACCAACCCAAGAAAATTTAGAAATCGGTTACATCCAATTGGAAAGTATGAGCCAATATCGCACGCTAAATAACTGCATGACACTTAGGAGCCAAGTAAGAGTTTTAGTTGTATTCTTATGTTAACTTATTTGGATTTATCTGAACTTCAGATCTGAACTTCTGGATCCATGGTGTAAATTTTAGGGATGATTAGTCTAAAATCTAATTATTATCATCTAGATACGTCTGAGACTTCCCTAGCACAGAATACAAGGCCAACTGTCTACATCTGCTATAATCTATTTTTATACAACTGCTTGTGACTCCTTGGCTTGCTGACCACTAATTTTTAAGCATGTAAGTAAAAATCGCAGCATTCTACTCAAACACAGCTGTTTAGCATGCGTGTGCAGGTGATACTGAAAGCAGACTTTTGTTTGCTGGTTTGTTTTTTTTTTTAAATGGTCTTGAGGGGAGATGAGTCTAAGTCAAATTATTCAGTCTTTAATTTGCTGGGTTTTGACAAACATTTATTAATGCAAGTCTCAGCAACAAAATTTTTTATTTCAATATTTTCAACCAGAAGGAATGTTATAGCTCTACACCACAAGGCCTGTATGATACACACTTCTTGTTTACCCTATTTCCATGCTGCTTGGTGTACCAAACACACTCCCAAACAATCCGTATAGATGGCTCCACAATCTCCGCTTCTGAGGCAGCATGGCCCAATAAAACCCGTTAGCCTGCTTCACTCCCCCCGCTAAATTATTCCATCTGTAAAGCACAAATAACAAAATATATTTTTGCTTCTAAGAGCTTCACTTATCTGCAGAAAAATAGAACTGCTTAAGAGTGAGCTAGTTAGATTATGAAAGGGTCCAAGCACGCACCCGCACGTTCGGCACCTCCCAACATATCTGTGAGGAGGAAGCGTTCACAATTTGATCCAACTAAAAAGGAGCCAGCCAGCATTCAAGGAAAGGAGATCCAGCCTATCCAAAATACTGAATACCTTCTCATTCTTCTCTCTAGAGCAGGATGAGGAGGATAGAGCTGTAGCTATGAAACATTTCTCTAAGTACTGGGACACAGTAAGAATGAATCTTCCAAACACTGCAAAATTTCAGAACAAAACCTAAAAGGCTTTTTTTTTTTTTTCCCCAAAACATAGTGAAAACAGCATACAGGGCTTGAATATCCACAGCACAAACCAAAAAACAAAGGGAGTTCATTTGATCTACAGTGCTTTTGTTAAGGTATGCACAGACTTTAGTGCATTCTTTTTAGAACTAAGCTCAGAAACTATACTCCATTTTTCATTTTATTAGAAAACTAAACTATATGAGGCAAAGAAACATTCGATCAAACACATAACAGTGAAAACATGGCACTGACAAGGCATTTAACCCAACCATTATCACAAACCCTGACTCGGGATTCTCTGTTGCTTTCAATCAAGTATACATCATTTCTGCCATGTGAGACATTTTCTTGGGAATATATAAGTAGTATTCCATGTATCCCGAAAGATCTTCAATAGTCACGTCATCCACAAAGGCTCGAGCTTGCTCAGAACAAGATCTGGGAGAACCTGATGAGGCTGAGCCACAGGGGGATCTATTTTGACGAGACTGGGCATGAACTCCTAGGACTGCCTTTTCGCACTCTGACAGGACGCTCCGCAGTCCCGAGAAAGAGTACACTTCCATGGTTCGCCATTGTTTGCACTGGCACTTCTTGTCCGTACAAGGGCACTGCTTGTCATTGCTAAGCATGGATAAGGACTGGAAGTCGGAGGTTTGGCTAGAATGCAAGCTAGTTTCAAAGGATGAGGAGAGAGCAGGGTAATTCTCTCTTGACTTCTCCAAAGGCTCTTCAGCGGTGAAAGCTTCCAAAGGTTCAGTTCTCTCATCACTGGCCTCGAAGTGAGATTCGCGGCTGTCCTTCGTACCGTGTTCTGCTGTAACAAAAATGTCTGAACTGATATTACCCTTTGATGTTTCTGCCTGGGTTTTGTGTTTCAGCTGGTTGTTGGCTTTCATATTGCAATACGTAAACTTGGGAGGATGCAGGACGGGAGACTTGGAGCGTCTGCGACGTGGGACTCTTGCCGAGCCTCTGGAAGGCTTTCTCGCACACCTGCAGGGTTATAACAGGTGAGCAAGTAGGTAACTCCAGAATCCACACCGTAGCTCAATAAGCTCTAAAATCTGGCTAAAAAATGTTTTAGAAGATTTTTTTTTTTCCTGTTTAGAAAAATCAGGTGACAGGTCACTTACAATCTCTGACAGGGACAGTGGAGGAGTCTGAAGAAATTGGGGCTTCTCCACAGGAAAGACACATACAAACATCCTTTAGTTAAAGATACTTCCCCAAAAATCTTCTGTGCTAAGCAAAGGATACTTTGTCATCCCAAACTGAACTGTAGTGAAGAACCTGGGTATCAGGAGGAGCTGCTGGCAGAATTGCACTGAATATCCAGGTACTTCAACACAGAAATAAAATAGCCCAGGAAAGAGGTGGGGGGGTCACAAAGGTGTAAGACTTGAAGAAAAGGACTTCTGAGGAAATCAGTGGAAAACAAAATTTTAGGTACCCTCTCTAAGAGAAGAGGCAATATTGTTTTTAAAGTCTTTGATGAAAGCCCCTTAAAAAACATCATATCAAACAGTTACGGTAAAGTTTTGTAATAGGAAGGAGAGAAAAGATATGTTGCAGCAACTAATTAACAACAACTTTCACTGGAAACAGTACGCAAGTGTTAAATGTCTCAAATTAGAAACACATGCACGGTGCAGTGAAGGGTATGTTTTACCCATGCCATGCTTCCTTCGAGCAGACAGGCTGTTGCTTGGCTCCATCCATGGCTGCTCTTGTCGGTGTTCTGAGAATCGTCCCGTCACCCACAGACAGAGCCGCAATACATCTGAGTAAAAAGGAAAATGTCGCATTATGGTAACACCTGAACATACTGCTTCAGAAGTCGAGATTCAGCCTATTCGTTTTAGACACTTAACTAAGACATTTAAGTTTGCAGCCTTGACTTCCCCTACAGTCAGTGGGTTAGAAACAGGATATTACAGAGATTTAGCTAACCGCTTTTACTATATTGACCTCAGTCAAGTGTCTAAAGATAGGTGAGATGAAATGAAAGGAGGCCAAAATGCCCAGAGGCTGATGTCATGCCCTATTTGTACCAAAACGACACATTAAAGGAATGTAAGTTCAGGTTCCAAATGTTCTTGTCAGACAATAGTTGTTAAAGATAGACTCCTACCCATCTAAAATGCAAAGTCAAGAACCCATAGCAGCACGCTGAGAAGTCGTCAGTGGAGAAGTGGATGAGGTACAACAGACAAGGGCAGACTACTAATTTATTTCTCATTAAATTTCCTAGATAAACATGGAATGAAAAAACATCTGGCCCTAGAGGTCCAGACAACAAACATAAATGCCTCAGCACATGAATCTGCATTTATAATGACTGTATGTGTAATTTGGAACACAGGACAGGAAATTGTAAGAAATGAGGCTGAAATTCTAGCAGAAGAGCCGAGGTACTCTGCCCAAAGCTGATCTTAAGGGATTAGTCACAAGACTTGAACTGTTAAAAACACAAGCCTGCAAAACAAGATCTTTTTACGCCTAAGAAGATATCATAAGGAATCAACCAGAATTCCACATAGTCTGTCACTGGCAATACATCAAAAGTGGTATGCTTAATAAGCATAGCTCCTTGTTAGAGAACAGCTGTTTCTTTCCACACGTAACAGAAGACCTGCTGAAGTAGAGGAAATGAGCAGCAAAGCAAACCATATTTTAACATGCAGAGCAAGTAATGAGTTCGCAGTATCGATGGTTATGGAGATGAATTCACAAGGTAACATTAATTATCAATACAAAGCTTTCTCTTGTGTCTGTGAATTCCCAAAGGACTTCAAGTGAACTGCCTCACAAGCTGTTAGACTGAATAATTTAATTAACTCCTAATTTAAGGAAGATGCTTATACTACATATTATCAGTATAACCAGTACGTTATGAAATAAGTTTTTATTATAAGAATGCCTGCAGACACTTTACACTACAAAATCCCTCAAAATCAGAAACAATCAGCACTCTTATTTAGCCTGATGATTTCCAGTGAGACTGTGCTCTCCAGCACACTACGAAGCGATGGTGCTGCCCTTTAGATGCTTCCCAAACAGATCGTCATGTGCTACATACAGTACATGGCTGAAGACACCAGAATTTACATGAACGGACAGACAAGTTCTGTATCACACAAGGTGACTACGGCTACCACAGCAGTTAAGAGGGGGTTCACTGCTTTGGGCAAGTCATTTCATGTTTTCATGCAGTCACTGTGTAATTTCAGTTGGATAGCGTGTAAAAATTAGTAATAAAGTACTGCTTTGCCTGTCAGACAGTTATAATGACTGCATTTCACAGCAAGCGATGCAGTTGCCTCCTCTTGGAGTGCAGGGAACCTTTCCCAACTTGTGATGTTTGTTTTGAGATTCAAAATAGCAGAAAACACACACGTAAAAAGCAACTGACAAGTTACAGGGTCTGTTTTGTTGCTTGCTTACCCTGCCGCATCCACCCTCAGCTTTTTGAACGCTGTTTGCAGACTCTCTTCCTCTTCATCTTTAGCCTCCAATTCCATCGATGGGCTCTCAGCGCGCAGCCCGCTGTGCCATGCAGAACAAACTGAAACACAGAAACGGGGGTCTGACGCCGCGCTCTGAACACACATGCTCTCCAGAGGCAGGTTCCGAAGTCCCCGCCAGGCGGTTACCCTAACACCAACCCCCCCCGTTCCCGGCTTCCCCTCACGGCCTGGGCGGGAAAGGCCCCCGCCCCCGCCCGCCCGGCGTTTGAGCGGCTCTGCCGGCGGGGCGGGGCGGGCGCTCCCGGTGAGGAAGCCGGGGGGATGTGGGCTGTCCCGGTGACAGGGGGGTGTCCGGTCGCCCCGGGGCGCGGGGGTCACTCACCGCCGCCTCACGCTCGCGGGGGGGGGGCAGGTGGGTGGTTCGCGGAGCACAACAGGAAGTGAGGTCACCACCCCGCGGCGCCGCGCATGCCCGCTGAGCGCCTGTGCCAAGGGCGCTGGTCCCGCCTTTTCCGGTGGAGGCGGGGGTCACATCCGGTCGGCCGTGCCCGGCGGGAGGCGGTGGGGGCTGGGCCGGGCCCGCGGGGAGCGCGGTGAGTGCGGGCGGTGGGGCAGCCTCCCCTGCCCCGGGCCCTCCTCTGGGCCTGGAGGGCTGCGTGTCCCCGCGATAGGGCCCTCTCTGGCGGGTCTCCGGGCCGCCGCCCGTCCCATGGCGGGGGTAGCGAGCGCTGGGGAAAGCCCCGGCGGGGCGCGGGGGTTGTGCTGAGTCACCCCCGCTGCCGGCTGGGCCTTTTCCTCCCCGCTTAGGGTCGGGGCCGAGCGGCGGTGCCAGGGCTTGTCCCAGGCTGCGGGACCGGGGTGTCCACTGGGCCCCCCCTCCTTGAGGCTGGGGGTGTCGCTGGGCGCGGGGTTCCCCGGGGCCGAGGGCGGGGAAGTGCGGGGGGTGGGACAGACGGTGAACCGGCCGGGGGGGCTGTTTGGTTCGGGCAATGGACGGCCGGAGAATCGCGGCGGGCCGTGTCCCGGCTCTGGGGCCGCTCCTGGGCTGAGGGTCTGGGCTGGGAGCGGCTTGGAGCGTTTAACGCCTGAACTGTAGAAGTCCTGTACTGCTGGGGAATAGCTGGAAATGGGAAAGGATGGATGTGTGCTGTCCCAGGAGATGAAGAACACGGGTTTCCGTGTGTTTTTTTGACACAACGTTAAACTTTGGTTGTTTTTCACAGTAATTAATTTTTTTCTTGGTACTGGTGCTGGTTGGCTGGTGTGTCTAAAATGCTTAAACTTATGCTTAGTTATCACAGAGTGAGTGGGTCTTTATCTGAATGAATTATGGATCTTTTTGAGGGTTTACTGCGTCAGTGATGAAGGGCAGCACAATAAAATATTTTGTTTAAGACTAGTAGTACGTTTTGGTTAAAGTACGGTGATCTAAAAATGTTTTACTACCATTTTCTTGTTTAGGTTATATAATACAGGGGTTTGGTATTTTAAAAAAAAAGGTTGTAGATGAAATTTTTAATTTTAAAGAACCTTCTATTTGGGTCAAGGAAAAAAAACTTTTTGAAGGAGGGACTGTATGTTTCACCAGATTAGTTGTCTTTAACTAAGACAGTATCTAAAATAATAACTTGCTCAGATGAGCATCGTGTTGTCAGTCTGTGTGTTAGCTTCCTCCTCTCGTGTTTACTTGCTGACTCACTGGACAACGTGTGCCTTGAAATTGTTGGGATACATTATCCATCTGCATGTGTCATAATAGTTGTCTGCAATACAGGGTGTCCAGATGAAATCATAGCCAAGCAAGCAGTCGGAACAATAGCGGGGAGAGCTACCAGCTCCAACTGGAATGAGGTTGTGAAGGAACAGAAATTGCCACTCTGTGTCTGCATAAGTAACTGAGCTGCAGAGGTTCTGATTACTCCTCTCTCTTCAGCAAGATCTTTTATTTTCCGTGCTACAAAAAAGCTGCTTCTTAGTTGGTCAGTGCAGTGCTAGCGTAGGCATTATTGCTGTATTATTAGGTAGAGTTAGTGCTCTGTATAAGTGCGTTCTTGTTACAGGAGCTATTGCCATTCACTGTTTGGATAGTCACCTTAATGGATTTTTAAAGCTTGAGGAAGATGCAGAATCACAGAACGGTTGAGGTTGGTAGGGATCCATGGAGGTCCAACCCCACCCTGCGCAAGGAGGCCCACCCCAAGCTGGTTGCCCAAGACCACGTCCAGACAGCTTTTGAATATCTTGATGTCCGTCAGGACTCTCAGGGCCTTTCTTCTGCAAAGCCGCATTCCATCTGGTTGGCCCCAGCATGTCCTGGCACACAGGCTTGTTCCTCTTCAGGGGCAGACACTTCCCCTTGTTGAAGTTCATGAGGTTCCTGTCAGTCCCTTTCTCCAGCCTGTTGATGCTCTGGTGCATCAGGCACTCCCTGTTTGGTGTCATCAGCACACTTGTTGAAGGTACATTCTGCCCTGTCATCCACATCATTAAGGAAGATGCTAAACAGAACTGGACCCAGTATTGGATACACCACTAGTTACTGACCTCCAACGTGGTTTCGTGGCGCTGATCACACTCCCCTGGGTGGAGCGGTTCAGGCTGTTTTCAGTCCACCTCGCTGTCTGCTCATCCAGCCTGTGCTTCATCAGCTTCTCTATCAGCATCTTGGGGGAGACGGTGTCAAAAGCCTTAATGAAGTCCAGGTGGAAAATATCCACTGCTCTCCCCTTGTCTGCCAAAGCAATGATTTCATTGTAGAAGGGTTTTGAGTGTGAAAACCTTGTAATTTAAAGATAAAGACTGAGAAGATGACCTTGTCACAACCCATACAGTGTAGTCGAAGGCTCTCTCAGTAATAGCACCCACACCAAATAGCCCTGTTTTTCCTGAAGTAGAGAAGTCAAAAGCATTAAATGAAGCAGGTTAATCAGCCAGGTAAACTTCAACAAATACTGAGGTTGAGGTACTCTGGTGCAGAACTGAGACTTGGTACTGTTGGTGGCTGCTGCTCAGCAAAAGCAGAGCCCATGCTAAGGAAGAAAACCTTCATGAAGTACTTTCTAGCAGTAGCATGGCTGGTGTAGGATGTGCAAGTGATTGCGGAAAGTATGCTACTGAAGAGAATCAAATTTAGAAAGTTTTGAGATTCCTTTGTAGCTAGATTAAATGATGGCCAGGGCAGATTCTAAAGAAATACATCAGCCGGGTTTTATCAATCCCTTTCTTATTTAAAACAAGGCTTATTGTTTGATGTTTGTACTATTATTTGCATTTGTACTTGTGCAAGAGCTTCTTCTGATGTCAGAAAATTTTAATAGCTATTTGCAATCAAAATATCATGTTCTGATAGGAGTGTGTTACTCTTGCTGGGATCTAGACATAAGATCAAAAAATGTTGTATAGCTTAAAGCTTTATCTTGGTTTAAGAAAAATCTGGTTTTTTTGTTGTTTTGTGGGTTGGGTTTTTTTAATATATATGTAACCAAGTCCCAAAGTCAGAAACAGTAGTTGTAGAAAGTTGACTGTTTCTAGTGGTGGTGCTTCTTCTTGCTTTTCACCTCTTCTGGAGTTATTCTGGTAACACTCTTAAGACAAACAGGAAAGTCTGTCTAAACTGTAGTGGATGTGCAAAACACTGTTGACCCCAAATTTCACTTTAAATTTGCTAGTTCACCTATGCAGTTGTACAAGAGACTGTTTGTTCCGTTCTTGGGTATCGTAAAGCTTGTTCTGAATCAACTTTCAAAAATGTTCTACTAGAATGACCTCAGCTTTGTGTGCTCAGTGTGCTATTTTGAGTTTATTTTCATATATTATGATGCTGCTGGGCAACTAATGTTTTTAACAAGGTTCTTACAGTCTTGTCTCTTTTCTCCTTGTAGCAGTACATGGTAACTCTGGCAGCTTCTGGCCATCCCAATAATGAAAACGGAAGCTAAGGATGGAGAAGAGGAAAGCCTGCAGACAGCATTCAAAAAGCTAAGAGTTGACACAGCTGGGTAAGTAACACCACAGGGAGGTACGGAGTTAACATCTTCAAACGGACTCAAAGGGAACACCCTTGTGGTTAAATTTGAAGGAATGAAGTAATTCCAAAAGGTTAGGCACTGAAAGCCTTCATTCTAGTTGAACAAACTGAAATAAATTCTGCACTTCGGAAGGAATTGTGATTTCTTTGATCCTTGTTAGCTCCCAACAGGCTTGAAACAAACCTAACGCTAATCAGCAGTTGACAACGTGCTTGAAATGAATTTTGGCGTGAATCTGGCTGCCAGAGGTTATGTCTGTAGCACTAAAACTCTGCTATTGAAGTTAGCATATTGTCACGGCTCTGAAGGCCTGTCATGAGAATAAACTCCCATCTTTTCCCAGGAGAGAAACGTTCTTTCCATGTCAGTAAAGGAGAGCGTTAGATTCACTGCATGATTCCCACACAAGCTATTTTTATTGATGTCACTTAAAAATTTCCTATTTATAACCAAAATCACTAAATGGGAAAGAATCCTTTTTGTGTTGTCTGGTTTTGTGGGAGATCTGCCGCGTGGCACTTGCCCTCCCTGTCCCAGGGAGCAGAACACAAGCAGCATGTGTCTTCTGTTGGTGATGATCGTTTTTGTCTGAAATGAGGAAAAAAAAAAAAAGCTGCTATATACTGTTTTTTCTGCTGTCAAATGTACGCCATTACATATTACTTCTGTAGTACTGTGTTTCAGTAAGCTATTGTCAGCGATGCAATTATGGTGGTGACTGAAATGAAGGTGTGGGTAAGGCAGCGTGTAAATATCAAGATGGTAACTAGAATTACCGTAGAACTTAGATGGTGAGTAGATGGGCTTCTAAAGTTACCTTTCATTTAAGTAATTAAACTTGTTAGAAATGTATCGCCACCTAAGTGCCTCTCACTTCTTCAGTATCACTAATCCCACCGCCAAGTCAGGCATACTTAATTACTTTAGAGTTTTTGCTGTTGACCTTCAATTTACTGCTCTGTGTTCATTGTTCTTTAAATGGAAAATAGCAGGTGTTTGACTAATAGTTCGGCCTCTATTAAATACCAGCTAAAGCTATCCTAGAACAGTGTGTGGAGACTTAACTTCACCGTTCAGGGAATCAACCCTGCTTACGAACCAATTTGATAGAGGATTTGGAAAATCATTTCCTTGTGAATTCCAGTGTAATATGTGAAGTCACAACTTGGAAAAATTGTTCTTGGGATTATCGCAGCTCCTTGAAAATGGGAGTTGGGGAGGAATTTATAACACCAGAAAAATTAGTAAATCTTCTAAGGTCCCTGGCTTGAATAGAATTTGAAGAGCTGACACAACTCTGTTGCTCAAGTGATTGAGCTTGCAGTAGTATGAAGAGTTTTAGCTTATGTTGTCCTAGACAGAGACTTAAGTGTTCACCAGCTAAACAAAGTCTATTTATGTCCAAAGAACATTTATTTTTAGGAAAGAATAGCTTATTTGTCTCTGGAAAAAGAGACGCATTTCTTCAGTGATGGTGTTTTTCTCCTCCCCTCTGCCGGGAAACTGTAATTTAGCCATTGTATGTGCTTCATCATTGACGTGTGGAGTTTGGATTGGCAGTCTAGTTGCTGAATGGCATCACGTTGGTGAGAGAGTCCATTATCCAAACTTTTGAGATAGGAATGTGTAAATGCTGTCTTTCTGATTTGGGTTGTCTTTGTGGGCAGGTCTGTTAAGACATATTGTAAATAATTTGTGGCAATCTCTTCTGGGAAAGAAGATTCATAAGCTTTTTCATATTCATGATGCTGACCAATCTAGGGTGTTAACTTTTTTCTCTTTCACAGATGTACTGCTTCTCTCTCTGTGGGCGAAAGGACAAGTCCGAGAACACTAGTCAGAACAGCAGCAGATGAAACCAAATCTAAGAATGTGTGTACTTCTAAGGAAACCTGGCATGGGTAAGAGAAGCTTAGGATTATCAGACTGCGTCAAATGATACTGCATTGACAGGGAATTTTAAATAGACAGCTTTTCTAGTAACTACACCCCTACGCAAGGGAACCAAGCTTTCTTTATTACAGAGACTGTTTAAAACACTCTACACCACATTTTTCTGTTCGTACGTGACTACTGTTCTTATTTACAATTATACAAAGTGAAAGGAAATGCTGTTCAGCTATAGATCTCCAAACACCGTAGATGTTTCTTAATATAAATGTGAACTGCTGTTTTTGAATTGAACAATCATGAATACATCTCTTTCAATAACTGTTTGATATTGCAGAAGCTGTCAGTATGCCTTGGGAACTAGATTAAAATAAATAATTGGTTTCTGGAGTGTCTGTGTGGAAATTCACGCTCATCCTGTACTGAAACAAAACTACCCTTTGGTCTTGATTCATTTGTTTTGTGCTGTTGTCTTGTGCTTGGTCCTTCTTGTAGAGCTTATTTTGTCACGTCTCATGTACTTTAGTCATTATCTAACCTTAAAAGCACACACTTTTGGTTTAATTTCTCAGGTGTTCCTTTTATATTTTATACAGCTGCTTGACTAGAACAAAGTCACATTCCAAGACAGTGGAATACCCTGAGCAAATACTCTGAGCTTAAGGCTCTTGCATGCAATAAAAATGCAGTAGAGATTTTGACCGATGTTATTTGTAATCCAGCAATAAGTCTTTTAGTGAATCTTCACTCCCTTTCCCCGGTAGATCTATGAAGAAGCCTTCAAGAGGAGTTGTGAGAACCCAGCGTCGCAGGCGTTCCAAGTCTCCAATTCTTCATCCTCCAAAGTTTATCCACTGCAACACAAAACCACATTCCACGTGCAGCCAGCTAGTGCACAAGAGCCAGATCGATGCCCCAGATGACAGCAGTGGGTTTGGGACGCCAGTCCCAAAGGAAACCTGTGCACATGAACGATGTGGTATTGCTCCTGATGGTGGCCAGAAGGGAGCTGACGTTGAGTCTTTGGGAGCTTCTGTTACACAGTCGGCCTTGGAGAACAAACAGAACTCTCCAGCTGCTCTTTCTCTAGTATCCAAAGCAAGCCTAGAGACTACAGAGCTTTCTGACTTTCAGTCCATGTGCAAGCTAAACACGAACAAGTCATGTGCATGTGCAGATAAAGCCTGTCAGTGTAAACGATGGCAAGATATGGAAGTGTACAAATTCTCTGGCTTGCAGAGCACCCTCCAGTTGGCACCTGACAGAACAGTTTCTGAGGATCACTCCCAGTCTTTGCCATCAAGAACTCCCTCAAGTTCTCCACGCTCCTGCTCTGAGCAAGCCAGGGCCTTTGTGGATGATGTGACTATTGAAGATCTTTCGGGATACATGGAATATTACTTGTATATTCCGAAGAAAATGTCTCACATGGCAGAAATGATGTACACCTGACAGCAATGAGCACTAAAACCAGAAGGGTGGATGGTTTAAATCTGCCCTCAGTCGCATTCATGTGAGATACAACCCACTCCCTGCTCACTGTGCTTGCAATAAAAACACTTCTTTGCATCTTAGCTGATGTTCGTTATTTAAGCTGGACAAAGAGTTTAGCCGTCTCCTGTCCTCTTCTTGGTACTGTTATTACCCTAGGCAAATTCAGGAGGCAGAGTTGTCTTTTCCTGGGTTGGGGGCATTGTTCATTCTTTGTGCATAAAGAGGCTTCATTTCTGATCGACTGAACAGGCATCCTCCTGCCCTGTCGTTGGTGCTGAGGTAGTCAGATGCCGGTAGGTTAACGTAACATTTGCTAGACAAGAAACTTGGATGATCAGAGCGAGATTGTTTCAAGAGGTTGTTCTAATCTCTGTTGCGTTGTTCAGTGGAAAATGTAAAGCAAGCGTGATTTCTTGTTGGGTGTCCAGCAGGCCTTAGAGACTTTCCCGCAGCAGCAGAAATACCCTGCCTTCTTCAGGGGGGTTGCTTCTCTGGTTAACAAAAGGAGAAATGAAGGGACGGACCCTGTTCGATTTATTTTTTTTATGAAGGCCAAAACAGCCTGCAGTGGTCCCGGTTCCTGCACCGTGTTGTTGGCTTTTTTCAGCCTGCTCTGTAACACCAAGTGTAACACTGCAAGTATTGAGATCCATAGACTTGAGCTGCACAGTAGGGGAATCTTCAGCACAGTGTTTTCTTTCCCCTTCAGTCTTTTTATGAAACCGTTGCCACTTTAGGTGCTTTGTCCAGGTCCAAAATATTGGTGGAGCTTTGCATTCTCCTGAGATTTGGCAGAATTGTTTCTTTAGAAACAACCAGTTTGCCATACTTAGTGTGCATCAGCACAGTCTGTCTCTTATACATACGCGTATATGCAAGGGAACATCCCATCAAATTATATGATTTGTTGAGGGGGAGATGAGTTGAGTTGTCTTTACTATTTGCAGTACCTGAATATTTCTTGACTGTAAGGTCTGGAGAAGAAATGGAGACAAACATTTCCCTGTGAAATCCTTCAGTTTTACTCTTGTTTGTTGTTTTGGATTTTTTTTTGTCACCTCTGTGGCAGTGCCTAGTACCTTAGAACTAAGTGGCCAAGCAAATTTACCTGTTTTGCCGGTTCTGAAGTGTCATCTACCCCTTGCAGAGTGTACTTAGGTCCCACATCTCCCTCCCATTTCTCTGCTCTTAAGTAGTTGTATTTCTGCATTCTGAATTCATGGCAATTGTTCGGTGACTATTGTCTGCAATGCTGAGCTTCAAAGTGCAAAATGACCTTACTTCTCAAATACTTATTCTTTCCTGTTCCCAAATGCTGGCAGGCAGCAGCCACCGCAGCGTTGTGGGGCTGAGAACACCTTTCTGTACGGTGCTGCTTTTTACCATTTCTGTCACTGGTCACCGCAGACCGGTACCTGCAGGGTTAGGGACTGCAGAGTCAAGTGCTCAGTACCGTGTTACAGAAAGCGGATGGAAATCCAGGAGGTAATGTAAAAAAAAGTAGAGTAGGAAGATGTGAACTGGTGCAGGCTGGGGAGGCAGGCGAGCAGTGCAGGGCCACTAGAGGTCCCCCCCAGGCCAGCTGCGGGCTGGCTGGGCACAGCCGGCTCCTCTGAGCCTCAGCCTTTTGGGGGAGAATGGGACTTTTTCTGCCAAAATGAAGAAAGACGACGTGCTCTGGGTGGTGCCTTGGTGTGCGCACAGTGCTAGCACTTTCTGAAGCCTCGTTGTGTGGTATGTTAGCGGTCAACAAAGGCTCTTTAAATGCCAACATCTGCATAAGTTATTAACATTTAAACAAAGTGTACTATCAGCTCACAACTGTGCTATGTGATTAGGAAGAGTTGCTAAGTAAATAATTACATGGTCCTGAACTTGGCATCCTCTTAGGGCAGTTACACCATATTTGGGCTGGTAAATCCTGGAACACCATGAAATACAAGACTGTGGGCAGCTGCGACTGCTGCCTTAACGCTTTCCCTTCTGCTACTACAGGGTGTTTTAGGATGTTTTGGTCTACCCAGAAACCACAAAACAAAAACCTCTGGTTTTGCTTTGAGAAAATGTGGATTTCCAACCCTTAATTGTGCAGAGAGAACCTTGAAAGCATGACTGAGTAGTCGAAGAGCTTAGCTTTAAAAAAAAAAAAAAAATCCCACTTGAGCCAATTTAAAAATCTGACTTTTTAAATTTTTTTTTAAATGCATTAGAGGGGTAGGTCTGCCAAGCAGCACTCCTCTGTTGTGTTGGAGTCCCTGACTGAAGTGCCCATTCCTTCTTGTGGCTGAATAAGACTGAAGTCTTTTGTAATTAGCTTTATATTGGGCAGTTGATCTTCTCACCTGTGCCTGCAGGTATTGTGTAGTTTGTGCTGCATATACATGCTTAGCTTTTCTTGCCGTTACATATTGTATGGCTTTTTTCTATGCCTTTTGTTTGTAGAAACACCAATGTGGAGGTTGTCCAAGTTGTAGAGCTGTGTTACGTGAGTCTGGAACTCACTGTTGCCTGTGGCAGCTTTGCCCCAGAGCTCGGCGTGGGCCTTGGGAGCCCCTCTGGAAGGGCAGAACGCATCCTGCTGATGGCATGGTCTCGTCCCGCAGCCCTTGCAGCTTCTCAGCAGCTCGTGGTCAGGGAGGGGAAGGTCATCTCTTCATGGTCCTTCTGTGACAGTGTCTTTAGGAGATGGGGCAGGGGCGGCTGCAGAAGGCTTGGATTAGCCTGTAACCCTGGTGTTTCATTCCTGATCATCAAATACAGGTGGTAGAGAGGACATGGGCTGTCACTGCTCTGCGCGTCTGCAACTGCCCCAAGTATAGGGTCTCATCTTTATTTTCCAGGCTAAATTATGCTGCCAGCTGTTAAACAGAAGGAGATTTTGGTAAGTTTGTTGCTCTTTGGGAGAGGGGGGAATGATTCTCTGTGGATCCTCTTCACTACCTTAAAGCAGCTCTGGAAATTCACTTTAAAAGTAGCAGCCGGGGTAAGATGTACGCTGTAACCTGGGCGAGGGCTGTGCTTCTACCCCTTGCTCTAACTCTGCCCGTTTCCCCACCGGTGCGACCAAACCTGCCTGAAGACGCTCCCTGACGCGTTGGTTCCCTGCCCCGGGCGCCCCCCGGGGTCCGTCGGGGCGGAGCGGGGCACGGCCCCCTCCTCTGCCGGTGCGCTGGGGCGGGCGGGCGGGCGGTGTGGGGGGAGCGACGCTGCCCCTTCCCAGGCTCTATTTTAAGCAGACATTTACTTTCCCAGCCTCTTCTCCGCCTGGATCCCTGCCCGGGGGGGGGGGGCGGGGGGGGGATGTGCCTCTTCCCTCCTTCATAAAAGGGCCCCGAGGCGGAGGCCGGGCTCCGGGGGGTTATTTTTGGGAGCAGCTCCTGGGATCCGATGGCCTTGTTAGGGCAGCGCTGACCTTTCTCCCGGCGGGGGAGGAGAGCGGAGCGGGACGGGACGGGGCGGGCGGCGGCCGGCTGGGGACCCCCTTCCTCCGCCCGGGGCTGGGCTCGGCTCCCCAGCAGCGGGGCTCGGTCGCCCGGGGGGGGGCCCATGCCCGCGGCGGGGACGCGGCGGCGGGGCAGGTAGCGGGGCGGCTCGGCTGCCCCTTTCCCCTCCCTCCGATCTCGCCTTCCTGCCGTTCCCCGGCCCCTCGGCCGGGCGAGGCGAGGCGGGGGCGGCCGGTCGCGGTGCCCAGCCCGGCCCCTTCGGGGATGCGGCAGCCGCCCCGGAGCTGCGCCCCTGGGAAAGCTGCCCGGCTGAGGGGGCACCGGAGGGTACCATGAGCGGCGGCAGGTTTGATTTTGACGATGGAGGCGCCTATTGCGGCGGGTGGGAAGGGGGCAAAGCCCACGGGCACGGCATCTGCACCGGCCCCAAGGGCCAGGGCGAGTACTCGGGCTCCTGGAACTACGGCTTCGAAGTGGTGGGCATATACACGTGGCCCAGTGGCAACACCTACGAAGGCTACTGGTCCCAAGGCAAGAGGCACGGCCTAGGAATCGAGACCAAAGGACGGTGGGTTTACAGAGGCGAGTGGACCCATGGCTTTAAGGGACGGTACGGCGCGAGGCAGAGCATGAGCAGTGGAGCCAAGTATGAAGGTACCTGGAATAACGGCCTGCAGGATGGCTATGGCACCGAGACGTACGCTGACGGAGGTAAGGGGCACTCTGGCAGGGTGACGGCAGAGGCTGCGTGTTGTCCCTGCTGAAGGGGTGACCTGTCCCTACTGGTGAGATCCAGACGGGCGCAGTTGTCTGCCATTGGGGTGCTTCAGTCAAGAAGTAGGGCTTGGGGCACAGCCGTCTCGTAAATGCCTGTGTTTTCACCCTGATGCCCGCTGCCGGGCGCAGCGTGTGTGGCTTGCCGTCTGCAGACACAGGGGAGGAGCAGCCGGAGCGTTGCCCCTGCCATCCCTCCCTCGGGAGCCGCTCTCGAGTGTCCGTATCAATAGTTAACACCAAGCAACTGGATTTGTGTAGTCTGTGACTCCTGGTTCCCCAGGGGCTGGTTATTGCCGTTCATCGCCGAACCAAACCAGAAGCTCCTTGCTGGTGTGTGGCCGCAGCAAGCTGGTCACTCGCCCGCTGGGCAGCCGGTTGTGAATGTGTTTGCGTCGGATATAAGCCACCCACGGCATGGTAGCACGCTGTGCCTATGCATTAAACACTGCTCGCGTGCCTCTGACAGGCTGCCTGGACATCTGCTTTGCCCGAACTGTTTTGGTTGAGTTCATCTAAGCTGTTTCGAATATGTAGTCACACGCCTTTCCCTAAAATAAATCCCTTCAATTACTTGGAAGCTCTCAACCCCTGCTAGTACAGAAATGCACCGTGCAGTCAGATATTTGTTGTGCTCTGTAAATACTCAGTCTAATTGTGTTCTTGCATTAGTGGCAATTTTGGAGTTAGAAACATCGCAAGAATCTCTGTGCAAGTAATTCTGTAGCTCTTCAGTACTGTAATGTTCCAGGCTGCCCTATTTAGGATAGCTAAATAGAGAGCGTGATTTGAAAGAAATACCCTTCAAAATATGGATCAGAATTGCATCTATATTTATCTAGGACAGGCAATGGAGTTAGTTTGTAAAGAAAAATAATGGTAATGATATAAATCTTCAGAATGAAAAGCATCGGATTTACGGAGATTAGAAAAATGGACTAATTCAAGACTGGCTGTCAGGGTTATGCTTTTGTGTGTATATATATATATCTCTTTATCAATGAGCTGCCTTGGTACATGGCTAACTTTAAGCCTGGGCATATAGTCTTGGAAGCTGAGTGATTTTGTTTGTGCCCTTTGAGGTTGTAGGTGTAGACACGAACTGATGCGTCCTTCCAGCTCCTTAAATTTTCTCCCTCCTCTGCCCCGTGGCCACGGAACGGTTAAACACTGGGATGTGCAGGTTGCAGGGCGGCAGCGAGAGTTCAGGCTGATGCATACGTGTGCGCTTGTGCATTGCGGAACCTTCTCGCGTGGCTGTAAGACGTGCAGGTTACGTGTAAGGTGTGCTCTGATGAGTAACGACCAGCGATCAGCTAACCGTCAGCAACGGCTGCCGCTGGGACTTTCATTCTGGAGATGTCAAGGTCTCCTATGAATTTCCATGGCCGCTTCCTCGCTGCTTCCTAAAATGCATCATCTTCTAAGGGTGCAGGGCTACTGAAGTTCAAGTTAATGTTGTGGAGAGAGAATTTGGAGAGGCAAAATTTGCTGTAGGAGTTTGAATTTGATTAGATTTTGGGACAGAAGAGGGGGAAAGATGAGTCAAGATTTTCTCCTGTAAGGATATATCATCTATTGCTTCTGTCAGCATTGCGCTCCCCGGGGTGTTGTGCTGCGCCCAAGAATGTGCCATCTGCGTGATCCCCGGTGCTGCCCGAGGCTGGCAGTTTGTCCCTGACCCATGAAGATGTGCCCTGCCAAAGCCACCTGGGCCGTGCTGAACTGAGCCCAGCCCCCCGAGATCCCGCCAGACCCGGCTCATGGGGCTGGTGCCCAGCTCCCTCCTTGCGTTGGGCCATCGCATCCAAGCAGTTCATTCAACACGTCAGCTTCTCTGGTGGTACGGGGACACGTAGAAAGCTGCATCCAAAGCCAAGGTGGGAATCGCCAGCATCACATTTGTAGGACTTGCAGGACCCTGTCCCATTTTGTCTCCTCACCTGTACGCAGTCACCATCTGCAAGATCCAGACATGACTGGGCTGCTAACTGGACCTGTTAATATTTCAATTTGAGGTTGCCAAGATAAACATCTGGAAAGGCTTTGGAAATCTGCCATCCCT
The DNA here is from genome assembly GCF_964199755.1 of Larus michahellis. Taxonomy (NCBI): domain Eukaryota; kingdom Metazoa; phylum Chordata; class Aves; order Charadriiformes; family Laridae; genus Larus; species Larus michahellis. The sequence continues at coordinate 10,986,237 of NC_133907.1, read as the reverse complement.
CAAGTAGGGGACGTGATTCCCAAGCCCCCTGGAAGCCAGCCACGCGAGGAAGGAGGGCTCTGGGAACGTGCGGCTCTTGCCAGGTCGTTAGAAGCTTAAGGTCATGGTTGGGCTGCCTGTGGATTTCAGGGGGATGGAGCTGATTCTAATGTTTTAAAATAAACTTAAAATCAACTTTTTATGTCTATATTTTATATAGATATATGCCCACACACATAAAAACTTTAAAATACGCTTACCAATGACAGACAACCCTGTAAGGATATTTTATCTTGTGGCTGTCTGAGGTTGGTGGCTAAATAAAGCCCAAATCTGCAGTGAAGCTTTTGGAAATCATGTATAGATTTTTAGTGTCTAATAAGAAGCGGACTTGTGGTATGGTTTAGCCCAGGCACTGCATGGGTGGTTTGCTTTTTCTCTCGGCTACCAAGTGTCCATTTCTGTGAAAACTTTAGGAGACTGGTGGCTTAAATAGCTTGCCTTCTGCAGTGTTGATTGAAATCAGCCGAAGGGTTCAGAGCTGCTGGTGTGGCCAGGCAGAGGCAGTAACGCTATGATATATTTCCTTGGGTATCCAAGCTAAATATACGCGTGTGTGTGTCTGCTGCTGTCACCAGCAAAGAGCTCAGAGCCCTTTATCACAGAATCACAGAATGGTTCGGGTTGGAAGGGACCTTAAAGATCACTTAGTTCCAACCCCCCTGCCATGGGCAGGGATACCCCCCACCAGACCAGGTTGCTCAAAGCCCCATCCAGCCTGGCCTTGAACACCTCCAGGGATGGGGCATTGACAGCTTCCCTGGACAACCTGTTCCAGTGCCTCGCCACCCTCAAGGGAAAGAATTTCTTCCTAATATCCAATCTAAATCTACCCTCCTTCAGTGTGAAAGCGTTACCCCGTGTCCTATCACTCCACTCCCTGACAAAGTGTCCCTCCCCATCCTTCCTGTAGGCCCCCTTTAAGCACTGGACGGCTGCTATAAGGTCTCCCCGGGGCCTTCTCTTCTCCAGGCTGAACAACCCCAACTCTCTCAGCCTCTCCTCATAGCAGAGGTGCTCCAGCCCTCGGATCATCTTCATGGCCCTCCGCTGGACCCATTCCAACGGGTCCATGTCCTTGTGCTGAGGACTCCAGAGCTGGAGGCGGTACTCCAGGTGGGGTCTCACCAGAGCAGAGCAGAGGGGCAGAATCACCTCCTTCAACATCGGGGCAATATCGGGGCAGGATGCGCTAAAGCAGATGACGACTGGGGCTGTGGAAGGCACAGCATGAAGGAACTCATCGTTTTGCAACCTAAGCTATGAGTAAATACCCAGTTATTTGGATTCCACCTGTACGCTTTGTCTCCACTATAGGAAAAGCCACATTTTTTGGATACTTTTGTGCTTTTGACTCCGAGTGCTTGACCCGGTCAAGTCTTACTGCAAAAAAAGAAATAATCTCACTGCTAATGCAGAATCATAGTGTGTATCCAGGAGCTGGCCCAAAGCTAGGCTTTGCTGTACAAATAACTTAATATATCTATGTGAGGGGGGGGAAAAACCTCACTTGTAATAGAAGCAGCCTGAAGCCAACTTATTTTTGACGCTGCAATTTGGTCTCTAGGGCGCTAAGAGAAAAAACAGTGATGTCAATTAACTGCATGCGGAGACAATTACACCATTCGGTGATCATCAGACCACGAGAAAGGGGAACAGAAATGCAGAAGTGTGCTTTAGCGGGAGAGATGAAATGGGGTGATGTGCAGCAATGCCGGCTCCTCGGATGCCCGGGGCAGGAAAACATGGCGGGAAGGGGCCTGGGCTGGGGCAGAAGGAGCAGCATCCATCCATGCTCCGGGACTGCAGCCGGAGAAGCAGGAATGGGCTCTGGGAGAGCCGAGATGGTGCTGGCTTGTGTCTGCTGCCTCTGTAGCAAAGCTCCTGCATGACTGAATTTGACCCATGAATTAACGCTGCGATGGTGTTTTTTTTCCCCCCTCTCTTTTTGTCTTTTGTTATGGGTTTCCCCCCCCGCCCCTTTCTTTTCCAACAGAAACCATCAGGTAATACTGTTGGCAGCAAAAAGAAACACTAGGTTTCGGCTAGCCAGTGGTTCTGTGCACTGATTTAGCATCCCCGGCCTTTTAGACCGAGTTCTAACACGTCTGTCACCACAGTATCTGGGTGACAGCGGAGGATCGTAGGGCAGTGATACGATTTGAGTTGTTTGCTTTATTTACCTGGTTGTTTGTATTTACATTCATCGCTAATTATACTAGAGCTCAGAGGCGGGCTGGGAAGGGGAGCTGTGACGCTGCTGACGCGGGCTCTGGCGGCCGGGCTGGGTGTGCACCAGGAGCTGAAGCTTTTGCCTTCGATGTGTCCGGGCACAGTCCTGTCCTGCTGCCGGGCGAAATGCAGGGTGCTGCCACCCCGGGGGCGTGTTTGGAGGTGAAGGCTGCAGGGTTAACACTTTTATCACTCTCACAATTTAATCCTTCCCATCCTATGATGGCACCCAGGCAGGGCCACCCCCCAGCTTTGGTCGGGGATGGGCAGAGGTGATGAACCGTGCACCTGTGGGTCGCAGGGGAAACAGTGTTTTTTGTCATTATGAAATGAAAAAATGTAGGCATTGAAGGATTATTGGGGTCCTGTCCCCCAATAATCGCACCTGCTGGGGTTAGGTGGCCCTGTCCCACCGCCCTGGTAAATCAGGGAGGGCTGGGGAGGCAGTGAAGCGAGGCTCTTCCTTTTTCGTCCTAAATAGATTAATTTTTTTTTCCACATCCCCTGCTTTTTTAGTTATTTTTTCCAGAACCTCAGACGCGTGTGAGCGCGTGGCTGTCCTACCTGTCCCCCCTTGGCCACGCTGCTGTGATATTTGGGGGGTAGTGGCGGCTCAGGGATGTGCAGCCCTGCTGGTGATGCAGAAGGGGATTGCGCAGCCCCTTTTCTCTCTTGCACTGGCTGCACTGGGACGTGCTGGTGAGCCAGGGCTTGGCTCTGCTCAAACCTCACGTGCCCCGACGCACGGCCGCCGGCGCCTCCAGCCGCTCTCAGCAGCCACTGGCTCCTCTCCAGAGGCGGTTCATGGCTCTGCGCTGGCATGGAGCCTCGGCCGGGCGGTGAATGGCGGCACGGCGGGGACACGGCAGTGCCCGCTCGCCCTGCAGTCGTTGGGCAGCGCCGTGTGTCGGTGCCCTCCATTAAGCCAGATGCGGTTGGCAGGTTCGGTCACACCGTGCGCCGGGGGGGATGATGCTGCTTGTGCCGTACGGGCTGAAATCAGGCAGCCGAGACCAGCCTGAAGAGCTGGTGTGGCACCTCGCGTTGAGCGTGGACACACGCGCCCCTGAGAAGTGGCACCCCAATCTCTGCTCCCTGAAGACCCACTGTGACACATGGCTTTTCCCATCCAGGTGGCCCTGGTGCTGCTCCAGGGGGGACAGAGGGGGCTGGGGACTTGCTGGAGGGTAGCAGCTGCTCTGACCTGTCCCCCGAGGAGCAGCTGAGCCCCCCTGAACCTGAGGGACTTTTCCAGAGTTCCTCTCCCAGGGGGTTAACACGGCGGCAGCATCAGCTGCAGCCTGCTATGTGCAAGGTTGTCCCATCCTAGGAGGTCTCCAATGTCACCCCAATCGTGTGTCAGCCCTGCTCGCTGGCTGGGCAAGCGGGGATGGAGCACCGGCTTTTGGTGGGGAGGGATGTGGGGGCACTACAGGAGTCTCCATGACTTCATTTTGTGCGAGGAAGACTCATCATCGTTTTACGGAGAGGAATTTGGGAGCACGGCAGGGTGAAGAGCTCACCCAGATGCCTGGACATCTCCAACGATGGTCCTTGGTCCCCAGCTCATGCCCAGACCCCTAACCCATGCTGCCCCCCTTATTTTTCCTAACAGAGCTTCTGCCAAGCAACTAGGCAACGTCCCCATGCCCTGGCAGAGTGCTCCTCGTGCCTGGCCTCAGACCACAGATGCTCTGCGCTACCTAAACCCTAATTTTTTTTTTGGTAGGGGAAGCCAACTGCTGCAGGGAGCCCGAAATCCCGTGTGCCGCGGGGTGGGCAGGGGCTGGCGGGGGGCAGCTCACCCCAGGGCAGCAGCTGCTGCCCGCTCGGGCACTTCTTGTCTTTCCTGGCCCCCGGCGCTGTAAGTTAACACCCCACAGGCGGGTCCAAAGAGGATTTCAACGAAACCTGAAGCTTGAGAGGAGAGATTATGCTGCAGAAGTGGCCTGGGAGACTGTAAAATATGCACTCCCACAATTGCCAAAGAAGGAACTGGATTTGTTCCCTGGGGAGCAGGGTCATCCCTGGTCTCAGTGACAGCGACTGAGAGGGGTAGACGAATGCCTTGAAGACAGGTCACCCCCTTCTGCTTCAGCCTGGCCCTGCTGACTCTGCCCAGGCCCCTGGGAGTGCTTGTTCTCCCAAAACTTGGTCCCTCCTTGTAGGTCACTGCTTAACGAAAACCAGGTTTAGGAGATGCCCAAGAAAATGTCCCCAGCATGGCTGGCCTGTCGCTTGCATGAAGCAGCAGCTGGGAGGGTAAAGGAGTGGGGTGGCCTTTCCCAGGGCGTTTGTGCTCCCCCAGCACCCTCTGCCTGTGCCCCGGGATGGGGGCTGCTGGCGGCCTCTGCCCCGCGGGGTGCTGGTTTGGGATGAGATGGCCCATTCCAGGTCCTGTGATGCCAGGAGCAGAGCTGAATGCTGCTTTTGTTTTGGGTGGTTTGCTGGTTTCTGAGGCAACTATATCTGCAGAGGAGGGAGAGCTGGGCTGGGGAGATGGCTTATCCATCCCATCCCACCCCACCCCACCCCACCCGGCTCAGCAGGGATGCGCTGACCCTCGCAGCCCTCCATGCTGTGCATGTGAGTGTGGGTGCTGTAGGCACAGGCTGCCCCACCAGCCCTCCCACCTTTCCTAGGACCGCTTCTTGCAGGGGGCTTTGATGCTATTACTTTAAGTCTCTTGACATCACGGTGAGAAAAATCAGAGCAGTGGTCTCCAGTTCACTCTTCTGGAGCCTGTGAAGGTGCAGACCTGGAAGGGGTCTGGAGAGGAGCAACGTGCTTTTCCTAGTCCTTCAAGGTGTCACTGCCAAGGTCCTGATGGCTCTTAGCAGGGTCTTGTACCCAGGGTGCAGCCCTGCCATAGTGAGCACAGTCCACCCTGTGTCCCCCATCATCGTGTGACACCGGGTGGTCTGGAGGAGCGTGGTAGGGTGGTGGGTTTTGGGGCAGAGCTGGAGGAACCCCACACGGAGCTGCTCTGCTCCTCTTCTCCCTTTTTTCACCCATCTCTTGCTTCGTGCAGTGTGACACAAGCCTTGGTCTGGGGACCACGGAGAAGCTGTATGTCAGGGCCAAGCAGATGCAGCTGCAGGTTCAGGGCAGCCTGTGCTATGGCCAGGCACCCGTGTCAGGGGTCTAGAGCCAGTCCTGGCAGCCTGTGAGTGACAAACTGCAGAATGGGCTGAAAGGGACTGTCACCGAGCCAAGGAGAGCTGTGCCACCACAGCTCACATGCTGCTGGGGCTGCCGCCGCCCTCAACACAGCCCAAACTCCAGCCCCAGGGGGCTGCCTCCCACTCCCTGCTCCGGATGCAAATCCAGACCCGGTCTGTTAAGTGGCTTTGGGTTTGCACCAGTGTCCCCTGGCGCCTCAGTCCCTTTCCAGTGAGCTGTCACCAGCCAGCAGTGGCTCTTGGGCTTGTCCCCTCTGCTCCCTGGGGATGGATCCTTCTGCATGCGAGTGAGCAGTAACAGAGTTGGAGCTACCCCGCAGCCCACCTGCCTTTGCTGGCTCACCCAGGGGCAAGCTGCCTTTTCACCCCCTCCCTCTTCTCTCCCGCAGGCACATACCAGGGCCAGTTCACCAACGGCATGCGGCATGGCTACGGCGTGCGGCAGAGCGTGCCCTACGGCATGGCCTCCGTGGTCCGCTCCCCGCTGCGCACCTCCCTCTCCTCCCTGCGGAGCGAGCACAGCAACGGCACCCTGCCCCAGCAGGACTCCCCCGCCGCCAACCCCGAGAGCCTGCCGCTCTCGCCCACCATCACCCGGGGGGGCTTCGCCCTCAGCCTCTACGCGGAGGTGGAGGCCGGCAAGCCCAAGAAGGGGGGGCTCTTCCGCAGGGGCTCCTTGCTGGGCAAGCTGAAGAAGTCCGAGTCCAAGTCGTCCCTGGCCAGCCAGAAGAGCCGCGTCAGCTTCCTCAAGAGTGAGAGTGGGATCAGCTCGGCCGCCAGCGACGCCACCTCCACTGTCAGCCTGGGAGAGGGCGCTGAGGGCGAGGAGTACCCCCCCTTCGAGTCCGACATCGACGCCACCACCACGGAGACCTACATGGGCGAGTGGAAGAACGACAAGCGTGCCGGCTTTGGAGTCAGCGAGCGCTCCAGCGGGCTGAAGTATGAGGGTGAGTGGCTGGACAACCTGCGGCATGGCTACGGCTGCACCACGCTGCCTGACGGCAAGAAGGAGGAGGGCAAGTATCGCCACAACGTCCTTGTCAAAGGCATGAAGAAGCGCGTGATACCCCTCAAGAGCGCCAAGATCCGTCAGAAGGTGGACAGGAGCGTGGAGGGGGCTCAGAGGGCTGCGGCCATCGCCCGGCAGAAGTCGGAGATCGCGGCATCCAGGTAGGCGCTCAGGGCTCCAATGCGCAGGTCCCCATGATGGTGGTGGTCCCCATCCTACGTGTCCCGCGGAAGCCGTTTTGCGGGCCTCCTCGCCGTGCGCCAGTAGTGGGGTTAAACGTGGCTTCTCGCAGTTTCTATCTAATTCTTTGTACTAAATGCTGGTGATGTGGGGCTGAGGGCCCTCGTGGAAGCCTGGGATTGTTCAGGACCCGTCCTCTTTCTTGCCCGCTCTCCTGCCTCCCTGCAGCCCTGACCCAGGGGGGAGCAGGGACTGGCTCCATCCCAGGTGCTCAGCAGGATGGGGAGCATGAGCCAGTGGGATGCGGATCACCCTGGTGCCGTGCCAGGCTGCTGGATGTCCTGAGAAATAGTCGGATTTGGCTATGGTAAATCCAAGAAGCTTGTGAGCAGCCAGGGGCGCATGTCCCAGATGAATCAGGTCTGCAGCAGAGTATGGCTCAACCCTGGAGACCCCAGTGTAGCTCTGTAGGGAGTTTACGGGATGCATTAGGGCCGTCGCTTAATTTTAGCGGCTCAGTGTAATGGGATGTGCTGTGCTGGGATGCTGCGGACTGGGAGGCAGAACCGACAGCGGGTACCAAACCGAGGAGGGGGCTGCCTTGGGGAGCCCCATCTGCACCCCAGGACCCAGCTGCCCTCGGCCAGGTTTTGAGTGACCGTTTGTGCCAGCAGCTGGAGCCAGGGCAAGCAGCTGAGCCCACGCTGGATGGCTGAGCCCGATCCCACGGCACACAGCCACAGCCTGCAGCCCGCAGTGCTTTAGGATGCTAGGAAAGGAGGAACTGGGGAGGGCTCAGCTGGGTTTGCCCCCTTTTGTCCTCCCAGTTCTGTCCTGGCCGGGTCCCGGAGTGGGACCAGGAAGGGCAAGGGAAAAACTTCTGCTCATGTCCCTGCCTGCACCCGCGCTGTGCCGGCAGCGCACTCCTCCTCCCACAGTGTTCCTGCCAACCTTGGAACTGGCTTGGCAGAGACCAGAGATTGTCAGGCAGGGTTGGAGCCTTCGGTCCTCTCCTCTTCTTTGGGGAAAATACGGTTGTGAGAGACCTCGAGGTTTCACCTTGCCTCTCCATTGAAACCTCGCCCCGCACGGGCTTTGCTCAGCTGCTGGGCAGTGGCTGGGGCTCCAGGGCTGTCCTGCCTTGCTCCTTTTTAGTGCGGTTTAATTATGAAAGTTACTTCATTACCAAGCAGAGATGGGAAGTCACGGCAGCGGGGAGGGCGCCTGTTCCCAGACCCCATCCCTCCCCTTCCGAGAAACCTCAGCTTTACTCTCCCAGCGGCTGTTTCTGCTCCAAAATTTTGTCGGGAGCGCAATTGTTTTTTTAGCAAAACCCAGTTGCCTTGGAGACCGATGGAGAAAACTGGCGGGATTGCAAGCGAAATGCCGTGCAGGGCCAGCTGGGATAAAAATAACGGGCTGGGGTGGCATGGGGCCCGCCGGAGCCTCTGGCAGGGCAGGCTCAGCCTGACACCGGCTTCACTAAGCCCAGGCAAAGCGTGCGGCCACAGCGCTGGGCGGCCGTAAATAAGGGGACTGGAGCTGCAAAAGCTGTTCCCCGAGAGCTCGGCCGGTTTACACAAGCCTCTTTTTATTATACACTATTTACACGTTGGATCAAAAGCGGCTCCGCAGTGTTTTCCATCAGGGGCTGGAATGCGCCCGCTGCCCTGACGGGAGACTGCATCCCTCCCCAGCGCGGCCGGGGAATAATTTCCTATTAAGGAAACCTCGGAGCTGGAGGAAATAAGATGTTAAAGCCGGTTTCCTCCGGGGAGTCCTCCCCTCGCAGACCCCGCGGTGGGGCGACCGTTGCGGCAGGGGAGGAGGAGGATGCTGGGGTGCCCTGGCCCCATCCCTGCGGCGCTGCCGGCAGCTGAGCTGGACCCGCTGCAAGGAGGAGAATTCGGGCTCCTCCGTCCTGTAAACTATAACTCACCGTTTCCATCAGTGTTTATTCCTGGCCTGTGTTGCTCTAGGCAGAGCCACTCTCTCTACCTGCTGCCTTTTGAAAATCTGACTCACGCTCTCCTTCCTCCTCCTTTCAGCTCAGCTTGGGGCTTGAGAGTAAATACAGATAATTTTGCCACCGGAGGGTCCTTAGGTTAAATCCCAGCTGTGCCACCAACTTTCTCTTTGGCCTTGAACCTTGCCTCAGTTTCCACACCCAGGACAGAGAGTCATTCCAGACAGATTGTGAAAATCGCTTATTTTGGTTTATAAAAGGGCTGTACTATCATTAGCGTTGTCGTTAACTGCAAGGTGGAGTTTTCTGGATGGAGCGTTTGTATTTATTTTCGGATGGCAGCGTGTACCTTACCCCAAAGAAATGTCTTTTGGGGGGAAAGATGTGACATATCTGTATGTAAGATTATTGCTAGGAACTAATTAGCAGGACACAGGGGCCGGACTGTGCGGATGCCTGAGTACCTCCGCATACCTACACTGTTGTTTATGGATGTTTAAGTTTCATTTCCTTCTGGCACTTGGGGCAGCCCCTCACAGAGCTAAACCACCGTCACATCCAGCCTTCTGCTGCCTGGGGGCAAAATGTCAGGAGAAGTCCAGATTTCACTCTCTTGCACCATAAAAGGCTCTTTGGGGATAGAAATCCTGAGGAAAACAAGCCCAGGCGCTGCAAGCTGCCTCGGCCAGTTGCACCGCAGGAATCCCAGGCACGTGCTGGAGCTCCGGGGGTGCGCGGGCAGGAGGCTGCCGGCAGCGCGGCGGTGCCGGTGGGTGTCCTGCCTGTCACCTGCCCTGCCGAGACGGGTGGGAGAGCAGTGGCGGTTGGGGACGATGGTAAGCTGCGGTCAGCAAACCTTCCTCATCCCGCACGCTGCTCCGAGGGCGTCTGAGGTGCCGGCTGCTTTGCAGCTCCAGCCCTGCCTGCCTGCCTAGTTCAGGCGTTCCAGCCGGCGCTGCCGGCAGTGCCAGCTATTGCCTGTCCTGCTGCCTGTCCTGCCCCACACCGCTGCCCTGGCCCCCTCAGCTCCCTCCCAAATCCTGCCGGGTCAGGAATCCAGCTGCTTTCCCCGTTGTGCAAGATACTGAGGACAGAGCTGGCATTGACTCACCACTGGCTGAGCGAACAGTGATTTTTTTCTTTTTTTTCCCCATTATTTCAGGGAGAATCATTTGGCATGGGGTCACACTGTCCGCTCAGCCAGCCGCCCCCTCGCCCCGGGCAAAGCCCCTCGGTGCTGCTCAGAGGTCAGGCAGAGACCCAGGGCATGTCTTGCAGCAGCGCTGGGGATCAGCTAATAGGATGGAGCTCATGGAAGTTCAAGTACGGTGAATCCTTGCCCAGAGTGCTGTCACTCAGGAGAAAAGTCATCCTGAAGTACAGCCTCTGCGGCAGCCAGTGGAGGTGACTACTCCTGCCGGGGGTAACCGCAGATGGACATGGGGGTTAATGTACACCGTATGATGTTCGTTAGCTGTGCCCCGTACTGCTGGTGCCCTGGGACTTGCCTTGCTGTGATCCCACGGGACTCCCATCAGAGCTGGAACACAGCCGTTCCCGCAGTGCCACACGAAGGCACCCGCTGCATCCCTCCATCCTTCCGCTTTCCCACCCTCTGGCCCGTCTGGGGGCTCCTTCAAAAAAATGTTGAGGTGGGTGGGAAAGGCAGTGAGGTCCTGGGATCGCAGCCAGGACATCATCTCCCTGGTGCTTAAGTAGAGAAGCGGGCTCAAGGACAGCCAGCAGGTCTGTCCCCTGCCCTTGCGAGGAGGGGACAGCCACTGCCAAGCCATAAGCGAGTGAGTTAAAAGCCATCCCAAGGTGCGTAACGGCTGCCTTGGAGTCTTCCGGGCATGTGGGTGGGTGCTCTGCATCCCTGGGTGCTCGGGGAGCAGCAACACCCAGGGGTGCTGCCTGTGCCATATATGCTTGCCCTTCACATAGATAGGGCGGTCCTGCTGAAAGCAGGGAGGAGGAGCGTGGAAGCGGTCAGCTTTCATCTCTTCAGAGTAGAATAAAATAAAATAAAAAGCGAGAGGAAGGGCAGGACTGGCTGCAGGGGAAACCTTTGATTTTTTTGGAAGCTGTGCGCTCAGTAGCTGGGCAGCTCGTGCGGGGGATTTCCTTCTCACTGGTGCTTTCAGGGGACAAAATGAGCGTAAATACTGCAAATCCCATCTCCGTCCCAGTGCAACAGCGTCTGCCGTGGTCTGTCTCTGCACACGGTTGGGCTTCCCAGTGACTTGGACAAAAATCAATGGAGGGACTTGGCCATGTGTCCTGCAAGGCACGGGTCTGGCCACGCTGATGGGCTGTTAGCGACACCTCAGACACATCTGCCAGGTGGTCTTGAATCAATAGGAGCACAAGGGGCAATAATTGCTGCTGTGCTTATCACTGTCCCTGAAGCCTCTGAGCAGCCGGGTGTTTTATGTTTGGAGAGTACAACTAAAAATGAATACATTTTGGATTTATTTTTATTTTTAATGTTATATCTGTAGGGGTTCCGCAATACTGCTGCTCGGATAGGTATCCATAAGAGTTTCTAAACTGCATTCTGAAATGCTAGGCATTAATTCTTGTTGAAGTAGGGTTTATCATCAGGGTGAGCTCGGGCTGTTAAAGCCTCGCAGAGCTGCGGTGAGTGCTTGGCGTCAGAAATCACATCGGTGTGGCTTCCCTGGCAGCGACACCTGGGCATCCTTCATAGTGTGCGCTGTTGCCTGGTTTTGAAGGCTAAGTTGTTCTTCTGTCTGTACCCGTGTCTTGGGGGCACGTCTTAGCTCCCCCTTCAAATAACAGGAGTGCTTGACGGCTCCCGTATCGCTTTCCGAGCCTCCCCTGCCCGGCTGCTCTCTCCCTGAGCTCAGCGTTCCCAGCCTGCGTGGCCGGGCGGCAGCCAGCGTCTCCTCGGGGAACGCGGGTGTGTGGTGCAAATGACGTCCTGAAATCGCTGGAGTCAGCAGAGCCTCCTGACTAAATAAGGGCAGGCAGAGCAGGGCTCTATCAGCGCTGCCCCAGCGCGACAGCTGAGCGCCGCGGCCGGCGGCAGCCCACGCCGATGGAGCTCGGCCGCACACTTACACCGATAACGTGCTTTATTTGGCACGGCGCTGCCCCAGCGAGCTGCCCTGCCCTCCCTCCTTCCCTCCCTCCTCCCGGGGGTTTATGCTGCTGGCTGGGAAGGTGGGCAACCGAAGCGATGTCTTCCCGATGCACTCCGGTGAGGCGTGGCGTGCGGCCAGGGCACAGCTGGGCGGGCCCCATGGCCACGGTGGCCTCCTGGGGCTGATGGCACAGCTTGGCTCCCCCAAGGGCAGAGAGTTCGGACCTGGGATTTTCAGGTCTGTCAAATCAGACTCAGGCTTTGCTCTGAAAGAGTTTTAGGATTTTTATCTTTCTTTTTAAATATCCTTTGCTTTCTGCTTTCCTCAGGCTTTTAGCCAAAAGCACAGGCGTTAGACACATCAGGAGACCAGAGCGTTCCCAGACCTTTAGGTCTGAGGCCGGAGGACAGGATGCTCCTGGCCACCCCGTGAGAGCAGGCAGCAGCGGTGGATCAAGGCAGTCCCCCGGGCAGGCTTCCCTCCCGGGAGAGCAGCGCATCCTCCTCTGCTGTCCCAGCTTCACAGTCTCGTTGCTCCAGGTCTGCACACAGCGGGTGATGGGTGAGTGTGTAACGAGGAGGCAGCAAGAGGTGGGATATTGGCTGCGATTCGCCTCTGAGCAGGAGCTGCCAGGGAGAAACATGGGAGTTGGGAGCAGCATTTCTGTAGCTGTACCATCGGACACTGAAGATGCCACAGGCTGACCTCTCAGGAGGCTTAAAAGATAGGTGGGTGCAGGTGAGGGGGTGGGTGAGGGACAGAACTGCCCTGGATTCATTAAAATCCCCCCCAGACTCCCCGCAGGGTGCAAGGGGAGGCTCATGCTGAGCAAGGTGCAGCCATGCCTGGAGGTGGTCGAGGAGGGGGGCAGAGGACAGGTCCTTGATGGCCAGGTATTCAGACTGCTCTGCAGCCCCCATACTGCGAATGAGCATCTCCCCGCTTCCACAGGCAGGGCGCGGAGAGAGCCAGCACGCGCATGGGCAGCCCCATGGATCCTGCCACAGCTGGGTGCCAGGACACGGATGCCAGGACACAGCAGTGAGGGGATGCTCCTTGGTCCTGCTCTCCCAGCAAAGATGTTTCTTAAGGAGCTCAGTGTGTTTATAAAATGGATAATCTTGTTTAATTTACTCTTGGTTGATAGAAACCCAGTCGCTGGCATCTGTTTCCACACCAACCAAAGCCCGGGGTTGGGACTCTCCTCTTTTCTGTGCATCACTAGTGCTGGCAGCGCTCACTCCTTCCTGTGAAACCAGGCCAATAAAGACCTTTTCACCCCGTGGCTCCTGAGCAGGCATGATCTCCTCCGCGTGGTTTATCAGCACAAATTGAGGTCAGTGTCCAGGATAACCATTCGTGGGGACAGCGAGGGGAAACCTGCCTGGCCTGTGCCACCACGGCCAGGACCACTTCAGCTTGGGTTTCCCTCAAAGCTCTTGAAGCAAGAAAGCCCCCAGGTGCCTTGTGCCATGGCGCTGTGTTGTCACCGCGCATGGTTTGGTTAGGAGGAATACTTCCACCCGAGCCTCCCTGCACCCTGGATTGGAAGCTCAGGGACTTTGTCACTCGCACCGTGGAGATGGAGATACCCAGCTCCTATCCCAGACCCAGGGCTTGGTCTTTACAGCCTCATGATCTGGACCGAGCGGGGCTGGTTTGGGCATGGTTGAGCTGTGTTTTAGCAGTTTTGCTGCCCCAGAGCAGCAGCCTCCAGCTCTGGAGGAGTATTGCCTGTTTCAAACCTCATCCAACCCCAAAGGGCCCTTGGGCTCACCCCTCCTTCTCGCTCAGCCTTGCTGTCGCGGCCGCTGGAGCCAGGCAGCGACCGACTGCAGGGTTCAGGTGAGCCCCTCTCCGTTCCTGCCCCCGTGCCTCCATGGGGACAGCGAGCCACAGGGTTGGGGTCCATCGCCAGGATCAGACACCTGCCCCGGCTACACGACCCCCATGATGTGTCCCCCCATGTGTGGGGCTCTGCGGGCTGGAGGGGTTGGGTGCTGTGGAATGAGTGATGGTGTGATGCCGTCACCCCGTTCCTTTTCCCGGAACAGCCTCATCCCCAGCCCAGACTGGCCGCGGCTCCAGCACTAACGCATTTTTGGCCCCCCGTGCTTGTTAGGCTGAGATGCGTTTTTGACTCCAGAGGAGGGTGCGCACGGCTTTAGCTGTTTTCCACCCGCCTTGCATGAATTTTCTTAGGCACTTTCATGCCCTATTAGGGTAAGAGGGAGCGTGCACTTTCAGTAACTCCAAGGAGAAAGCATCTCTTGGGCAGCAGACTGCTTTCTCCAGGGCTTCCTGGGTCTTTGGGGTTGAAGCCAGCAGGGATGTGCCTTGCAGGGATCTCCTCGAGAGGAGCAGAGTTGGGACGGCAGGACATCAGTCGCAGCGATGGGTATGGCTCAGATAGCTGGCCAGGCAGGGAAAGTGGAATTAATGGGCTGTTCAGTCTGACCTTGAGGGAAATCCTTATCTCAACAGCTTACAGACACAGAAAGGGAAAAATGAAGTGCAACTTTAATCTGCAAAATGACTGTGGAAAATAGTAGCTTCTTGCTCAATTGATCTGCTGCCGCGTGGAGCAGGAAGGTTTTGACTCCCGTCCAAATGCTTGAAATCAGCCAGCAGGCAGCCGGGCTTTAAAATCATCTGATTCCATCAGGCTTTGCTCAGAGGTTATCGTCATTTCAGTGGAATGTGAAATAGGCTTATCTTGAAAACTAAAAAATATTTAAGTAGAACGTCCAATTGAAATATAAAGCCTGAGATACAGAAACCCTCCCTCCTTCTGGAGGAGGTGCATTTTTTTTCAGCTTACCCCGGTGCCGAGACAGAGCTCATTGGCTTTCTGAGTCCAAGGCTTTGTCGTTTTGCTCCTACGAGGCCTGCTGAGCCTTCAGCGAGTGCTGGGAGGGACCTGGTGTCCCATCGCCTGGGTGCCCTTAGCAGCCTTGGGTGCAGACACGGGGGACATGGGTGCTGCAACCGGCAGCGGGCTGGCAGCCCTCGCAGTTCCCTTCTCCCTCTCTTGTTTCTTCTGGACCTCAGATTTGTGAATGTCAACTCAAGAGACCGAGAGGGCTGGGAGAAAAAGGCTCCTGCTGCAAGCTTTGATGAATAATTGGGCTTCTGACCAAATGCAGTATTTAAAGAAATCTGCCTGCTTTCATTTTGTCTGGGGAAAAAAAAAAAACCTATCACAAAACAGATACTGCAGCTCCTCACTCTTTCAGTTTCGATTGCTGAAATCTGAAAAACATTCAAGTCAGAAGTTGATAAAATTTTTGGTTGAAAAAAAACAACAGTCTTGGAGAGAAAACACGTACTTTCTGACCCATTTTAATTCTGGTGGGGCTGGCAGTCAGTTAAAACACGCTCGGATTGTGAACTCTGTCCATTTGGCAGAGCTTGGGTCTGGAGCTCCTGGGTCAGGCTGGGCTCCCTCGAAACAAATGACTGCTGCGGCCCTGGTGTTTTCTTGGAAGCGGGAATTCATTCCCCTGGAGAGGGCAGGGAGCAGCCCCTGCCCGCTCAGTGCAGGTACAGGCAGGGAGGCAGGAACGTGCAGGGGACAAAAGGCTGGAACACCCTGATTGCGTATGTGCTGTAGAGAAATTCTGATGGACTCATCAGTGGAATAACCCGGCTGCTTTGATCTTGCAGTGGTGGCTAATTAAATAAGGCTCCCCAGAGCATTAGTTGAGCCTCTTTGGTCATGGTGTGGTGGAAGCTGGAATAAAGCGGTGGCATTTGTGCATAGTCCCAAAGCAGTGCTGCTTTCGGAGTCTCTCTCCTGCGGGCTCTGCTTGATCTGCACGCAGGGCAGCATGGAGGAGAGCAGGCCTGACAACCAGGGGAGGAGGAGGAGGGAGTCCAGGGGTCAGCTGCAAATCCCCCTTTTTTTCGCCCAAAGATACCTCTGTGGATGCTCTCATGAGCTCCTCCCAGCCTGGCTGTGCTGGCAGGATGGGCTCTGACAGGGCAAGGAGCTGCCTGTCCTCCCTGCCTGGGGCCAGTGCAGTGGCCACTGGGTCATGGTGCCGGACCAGTGGCCGGCAGCCCTTTGAGCCAGCAGGTTCTGGCTTGCACCACTCCATTTAGAGCTGGCTCCAGGCAGCTGCCGGCTGGCATCTGAGGGCTGCGGGGGAAACAGAGAGCAGCTGCGGTCTGTGCTGGCCCCACCGGCTTGTAGCAGCCCACGGACTCCCGTGCAGGCTGGCATGGCCAAGCCGTGCCGGCTAGCTGCCCACCCCATCCTGCTTGGCTCGCGGGGCAATCAGGGCAGCGGAAATTAATTGAGCAAATCTCCCGAACGCAGGGCCAGGGTGCGTAGGTTGTTGTCTTATTGAAGACAGCTGCAGATCTGTCTGCTGTAAGATTAATATCACTTTAACTGTTCTGAGGGGAAGTATCCCTTGGTGAAAGATGCAAGTGGCTCTGAGCTATTTAGAGCTGAGGATAACATTTCGGTATTTTAAAAATTCACCAAGTAATCATAAAGGCTAATGCTTGCTGAGCTCGTTAGGTGGCAAGGAGCTCTGCCAGGCCTGTGCTCCTGAAGCACTGCACAGAAAAGGATGCTTTTCTCCTGGCTGAATGGCCTGTTTGTGCCCTTTCTGTGGAAGGAAGGAGAAAAGGTCCGATTTATCCAGCTAAGTAGCCTGGGCAGGTACAGAGTGCCACCACTTCTGTGTGAGTGCTGGTACCCTGAGTGCAAAGCCTGGGGCATCTCATCGGCTGGCTGCAAGGGAAGGGAGCCTGCAGGGCAGAGCTGCTCTGCAAGGTCAGGATGGCTTCTCCTTCCACATTTCTTTTACGGTGGTATGGAGGTGTTTCCTTTAGGAAGCAGTTTGTGTTGATTTATGCTTATTTCATGATTAGAGCACACCTTGCGGGTGCAGAGTCCATAATATAAACAGCAAAGACTCAGTGAGCCCCAGGGATGTCAGAGTGGGTACGTGCACAGCCATGATGGAGCAAAAAGCGCAAAAGGAGGGTGAAAGGTACAGCTGGCTCACAGGGCAGGACCGTGGGCTGGGACACAGATGGGTTTGACTTGTGAGCTGGGAAAGCGGCATGAGAGATGAACTGACAAGGGATATTCAGTCCCATGGGCTGCCTACAGGCAAATGAGGGTGGCAGAGCTTCGCTGGTATCTGCACACTCGTGGAGGCAGAGGGAGAAGCATGAACAAGATGGATTGTGACTGAGCAGGAAGAAAGGGATGCTCCAACTATAGAGGCGACACAAGTCCAAAGACAGTGTGGTAAGTGGAGAAGCCAGAAAGCATCTGTCCTGGTCAGGTGATAGTATCATAGAATGGTTTGGGTTGGAAGCGACTTTTAAAGGATGTCTAGTCCAACACAGATGTGTGCTGGTCAGGTCTGTGTGTCCTTGCCCTTTGTGAGGTGAACGCAGAAGGGACCATATTGCCATCAGCAAAAGCACTTCTGCAGCTTTGCCTGTATCCCTTCTGAGTGCTGCAAACATTCCTGCCGAGACAAACCGTTATCTTAAGTTTCTCCAGAAGGACAAAATAATTCCTGCTGGATGCTGGAGCAGGAATTTGGCTGGGGGTGGAAAAGCCAGTTTCCAGGAAAGTAAAGTTTAGCAGAAGTCTCCCTTTGTAGAGCTGACTGATGAATTGCATTTGTTTAATGGCCTTTTTGGCAGCTCATGATAGCAAGAATGGCAAGAAAAAGGTATTCAGTTGGTCCTTGCTCAGGGTTTGCTGAATCAAAGGGAGGAGGGAGACCCTGGAGAAGGACGGATGGTGCTGAACAGGTCTGCCTTTCCCTTAATAAGCAAATGTGCAATAGCTTGGGCAGAGAGCTGAGCTCTTCCCCTATTTCTAGCTGCAAGGTCATGGCTGCACCTGCAGGCGCCCCAGCCCCGTCTGGTATTTGCAGTATTCTCTGCTAATTCCAATCTCATTTACAGTCTAATCCAATGTGGATGTGCAAAACCGCATAAACTGTCCAAAGAGACGGGAGTGCTGGCTTGTCTTTGGGTCTCACCTGTTAGCGCGGTGCTCAGCTGTGGCTCGAGTATCCACAGGGGATTTTAGTAGCAGTCGGAGGAATGATTCGGGCAGTGTTTCTGGGAGACAGCCAGGAAGGACAGGAGCGGTGCTCTGTCTTGCACCAGTACAAAAACAATTAGAGCATTAGAGCCGCGCCAGAGGAACAAATAAAACAGCAGATGCATTTAACCCTCCCTCTCCCACCCGTCCAGTGGAGTTTGAAGCAGCGCTGGCGCAGCCGCTGTGTCCCAGCTGATGCTCCCGGGAGGCAGTGGCCGCGGGGCTGGGACAGGGGCTGCAGGCATTGCCCACATACCTCCCCTTGGCTCGGTGCGGGCCTGCTGCTCCTCCTTGTAAAGAATTCACAAGAGCTATTTTTAACGGCGCTGCCCAGGGAAATGGCTGAGAGAGAAGCTGGGAAGTGCTCATCCCCGGTGGTGCTGCCTCGCTTGGGATGGGGAGCACCAGACTCGGTTTGTAAAGGCCCTGTGTTTGTGTTTCTTGCCCCTGGTCGGATGTGTTTAATGCTTACGGTTTGGTTTCCAGCACTGCCTTGAAAAGGCTTTTGAATTCTTCTTCTGGGTCCTGTAAAATCCTTGTGACTCTGTTTCAATTTCACCCCGACCTCCTCCATCTCCAGACTTTCTCCTCTGCTGGTTTTTGCACGGGCTGTTTTCTGCAGAGGCGCTAGGAGCTGACAGCACACCCAGCAGTAAATAAAAAAGTGTGGCCCTGATTCAAGTCCTACCTGAAAAGTGTCAAATTGATAAGTACATAATAAAAGGCCGGCATTTTCCTTTTTGCAGAAGCTGGTTCTGGTTTTTGAGCAGATCTTAACCTTGGAAGAAATTTCTCCTCTTTTCCGTTTCATGTCTAAGGTTCGAAGATCACCTTCCTGCCTCCCTCAAACCTGCCTGAGCATTTTCTTTTTTAACTACTGCGCCCGGCAGACCCCGGGCCGTGGCTGGGAGAGGATTTTGCGCTGCGGGTTGTGTGTGCTGGGCTCTCCCAGGGCGGATGGTGTTTGTCTCCTGCTTTGCAGCCGGGGCCAACTTTTGCTCTGTGTTGAGCTCTCAGGCACTGCCAGCTATGTGGATAAATAATAGATTCAGAAATACTCTAGGCGAGTTAGATGTTATTGTTATGGCTGAGCCCATTCCTCCAGGCTGTGCTTTGTCACGGGGTTACTAAACCCTCAGCATGGCTTTTTGGAGGGCTGCGAGCAGCGGTGCCTTCCCTCTGTGCCTCGGGGATGTGCGGCACAGCCAGGGTAGACATCCTGAAAAGACCATGCTGTGTCTCTGTAAGCCAGATGTTCATCACCTGGCTGCTGCTGTAATAAGTGATCTCGGGGACAGTGGGACCAGTGCAGGGTGTCAGCATCCCTGCCGGGGCCAGGCTGCTGGCCGGGGCAGAGCGATGCCATGGTCTCCCCGGGATGCCGGCAGAGCCAACACGTGCTGTGCCGGAGCTGCCAGATTTGAAGCTGCGGCTGCGTTGAGCTCAGTCCCCCCCTATCAGGCACTTCTGGATGACTTTGCAAGCAAGGGGACAGGAGCAGAGGTCGAGTGTCCTGAGAGTGAGGGAGCCGGGTAAAACTGCCGTGCAGCTCACATCCCCAGGACAGCAGGGGATCCTGAAGTCGTGCCGTTCAACTTGTCACAGATCCCTGTGTGGAGCTCGGGAGCTGCCCCGTGGCCTCCTTGGCCTCATGCCCCTCTCTGCCCAGGAGAGCTCGTTGCAGAGCCCTGGTAGCCTTGGGGCTGCGGTGGCTCACAGCGGTGGCTCAGCCCAGCCGGCTCAGTTCCTCAGCACCCACGGCATCCTCGCTGCAGCCTCTGCAACCCGGTTCGGGGTCTTCTTGGCATCGCCACCTCTTTGTCCCTGGGAATTGCAGTACTCAAGCCCCATGCAGCAGACAGGTAGCATCCAGCAGCTTCTCTGGAGGAAAGGAAATCTCTGTCAGGAGATGAGTGGAATTGGGAGCTGCCTTGTCACCTGACACACCTAGGCTGTTCCCTTGCATTGTCCCCACTCGCTGGGGGAGAGCTGAGCATGTGGGAGCCACCTGCACCCATTTGATAACACATCAGCATAAGTCCAGCTACGTCCCTACTAGCAGAGGGAGCAGACCCTGCATCCAGTCCACTTGCAGACTACTTTTTTGGAAGTCGCCTTCAGGAAAGCATCCACCCCCCTGCCAGGAGCTGCCTGCTGCTCCCTCAGACCAGCTGGGGGGTTGTCTGGCTGGGAAGTGGTTGGCATAGGCTCTGCCTGCCCAGCGAGCGGCTGAGAGGGAGAATTTTATCTCTGTATGGTGAATCCCATCCTCCAAGAGCAGAAGGACGAAGCCAGGGGTCGGAGCACGTCCTGCCGGGGTAAAGAGCTGGACGCTGATTTTTCAAGCTTCTTCCCGGGGCCGGCGCCGGGCAGGCTGTGTGCCCCACACCCAGCCAGCTCTGATCCCCCAGGCACGGAGAGCACAGAAACATCCCCCTTGGCCCCTGCCAGATTATAGTGGAATTAATCACGCTGATTATATGCTACCAAAAAAGGAGGTGCTTTCTCTGTTCAGAGTTGCCTCAGACCTCCTGCTTGCGAGCAGCAGCTTAAAATTGCTGTTTTCTGCCTCATCATGTCTTGTCTCTGGGTTTTTCAGGAGCTCTAATAATTTTGGATAAAAAGGCAAAGAATGACAGCAATCCCAGGCAGCTCAGCCTGCAGAGAAAGCAGGGAGATAACGTGTGAGCATGGGCAGGGAGGTGAACCGTGGCTCCGGTGGAGCGGGATGTCATCCCAGGGAGAGATGGGCTGAGCCATAGCAGCTCCGCACCCTCTTCTCTATCGCAGGGACCTGAACAGTGTTTTCAGCTCCCCCAACAGTCACACTATTGCCTGTATCAGTTGGGATTGATGCCCTGTGTTTAGTTCTTTCCCTGCAGCTACTCAAAATGGTTTGTGTGTATATGCATGTACATATATGTATATATCTTCTACCTTCTAAGGGTCTCAGAACAGCATTTCTATCACCTTTTAATTTCAGGCTAAAGCTAGTTTTGTCTGTGTACCGCATCTCTGTTTAATGGGAAATAATTAATCCTGATTTCATGACTGACAGTCCAAAATTTCCTCTGGAGTTTTTTCACTGCAGGGATGAGAACTGCATCTTTCCTCATTTTTTGCCCTAAAACATGACCCAGATACCAACCTGAGTCTGAAAAGGGCTCATCAGACACCACAAGACCACATTAAAGGTTGCAATTCGTAGTGAATTGGTGTTTGAGGGCTGCTAACTGCTTATCTAACTGTCCACACAAAAGTATGTGGTTTTGAATGTGCAGCCAGTGTGTGCTCCGTTACATGCAGCAAGGGAGATATGGGGAGCCTTGGAAAACATGATAGTGAGAGCATGGGGAAAGCAGCTCTCCGTAAGCCCCGGGGTGGAACAAAGCAGCTGAATATACGGTGCTTTGCCCTCCCTTATTTTTAAGGTGCGATTTTGCTGCTTGAAGTCAGCTCCTTCCCGGACCGCGGGCAGCTGGGCTGTAAAGCCAGTCCTGCTTTTAGTGTAAAGATCACAGGGCACCGAGCGCGAGGCATGTGAGGAATACGACAGCCGGCCAGCGAAATAACTCTGATCGCCCTATAGCCCTGAGGAGCAAGGTGGAGATGTGCTGGGAAAGAGTGGAGAGGACTCAGGGAGCCAAGCTGAGAGGGAGGCAATAGCTCTGCCTTTCCTACACCCCGGGCTGCAGTGAGTAAAGGAGCCTCTTGGAAAAGCTGTGGTGTTTGCTGGAGAGCTGCAGGAGAGACATTTGGGGTAAAACGTAACGTGTCCGGTGGGCTGGGCAGGGGCACGCTGCCTCTGGTGAGGTGCAGCAAGCTCAGGGCTGGTGACAGCGTAGCGGCGTTCAGCCATCACATTATTGTCCCCCTATGCCCCAAAGACACCTGCAGCGATGCTTTAGGAATTCCTCTGAGCTAAGTTTTCTGTGTTCCCAGCACAACAGCAAGGCTGTTTTGCAGCACCTGCTGCCTCGCTGCAACAAGTGAACGTGCTCATGTTTGCAAATACATGCACCCTGCTCCCTTGCCTGGCTACGTGCAACTTTCGCACCTTAGCCTTAAGCATCTGTGCCCTTTACTTGTTGAAAATCTGGTCTTTTCTCCTCGAGTGTGGGGTTTTTGAGTCGAGTGGGCAGTCTCTGAGTGCTGTGTTAAGCCAGATGGATTGATTCGGTCTTGTTGCAGGACAGGGTCTGCTGCTTGAGCCGGACTGATCTCAGCTGGGATGGTGCTCACTGTCATCCCCTCTTCTCTCCGCAGGACAGCTCATGCCAAAGCCAAGGCTGAAGGGTCTGAGCAGGCAGCTCAGGCAGCTAACAACGAATCGGGTATAGCCAGGATGATGGCCAGGGAGCTCTCCCCGGATTTCTACCAGCCAGGTAAGACCAGAGACATCTTGTAAGAGGGATTTTCCAGTTTCCTTGGGGAATCCGTTCAAATGCTTCACCCGCCTTAGAACTCCACAAGTTGCCCTCCTGTCTATCCTAAATCTTCTTTTGTGCAAGTTCAGCCAGCCCCTTGCCCTGGATGATTTGCTGTCTTCCTTACACTGCCATTTTACCTGCTGGAATATGTTACCATAGCCTGGAGGAAAAATCCAAAATCCCTCAACTTCCCCTTATGTTTCTCCACCCTCTGAAGGCCTGTCAGCGCCAGGCAGGGCAGGCAGCGAGCTCGGGTCTATTTGCAGTGCTCCTGTAGATATATTCCTCGTGGCTTTTTCTTGGAACAGCTTTGCACATTGACTCGGAGCACATACCCTGTGGGGCCCCACACCGCACCAGGATATGATCAGTCTCAGGTAATTAGGGGCTGGAATATCCTACAAGAAAGTTGCTAATGCAAAATACTACTTCCCTGATTCCCTATTTATTTATTAGCATCACTGATGATTATTTGGCTGTGAAAACACTTGAGAGGTTCCTTCTATGAGACCGAGCACCGAGGATTAGTAGCTAGGAAGTGTAATATTAGAAGCAGCATTGTGAATGCCATTACCTTTCCCTAGACCGAGCTAGCTAGAGATATGTTCTTCCTGGAAATCTCTCCTTTCCAGAGAGGGAAGGTAATAACAGAGCAGAAAATGAGGATCCAAGTGCCTACATTTTTATCCTGTTTTTCTTATTATCCGGCTTTGTTACCTGGAACAAGTGCCCCGTGGCTGCTGAGGCAGGATCACAAGGGACCATCATAGCAGCGAGAAAAGGGAACGGCTCACACCCGATGCTTGGCTGGGGAGAGTCACGCTGACAGATTTGCTTAAATTCCCTGTACTCCCACCTTGCCCTGCACCTACTAGCTGGGGAGACGCTGTGCTGGAGGGCTACTCGTTCCTCCCCACTGCCCGGCGAGGCCCATCGAAGCTGGCTTTGAGCAGGGAAACACTACAGGGCCTGGGCATGGGCGTGAGCCAGCGTGTGGCACTTCACTTAACAATAGCTAAACGTCGCTTGATCCTGACATAAGCCCCCCCAGCTGCCACTCACTGCTCCACATTCACCCTTTGCACACTGGGGTATTTATAGCTCAGAGGCAAAGGAAACCAGAATTCCTGATGGGAGGTTTTTGACATAGAATCAAAGAATAGTGACATCTAGGTACATTATTTTTTCCACCCATGGCAATTGAACAAAACAATTGAAACAGTCTCTGCAAAATGCCAGAAGCAGCCTGGCCTCCGCTCCTGACTCCTCCGGTGCTGAATCCTCTCACCACTTTTATGTAGGGCTTCACTTGGGTCCTGGCCTCTTTCAATGCCCTTGTAAGCTGCCGACGCTTGTTTTTCTTTTATGATTCTTTTAAATCTCTGAATTCCCTAAGTGCACAACAAGGGGAAATATCTCTTCTTGCACGGGTGCACCGTTCAGGAACAAACAGACGAAAGTCTACCCTTGGATTTTGCTAGGAAGCGGAGCTGCTGGTTTTGGCACAGGGCAATCCTGCTCAGCAAGCCTCACCTCTCTAACAAGTATTTAGCTCTGGGTTTCATTTAGGATATCAACCTTAATAGCTTAGAGGAGAGCGATGTAAGCCAAAGCCCTTGGTGAAATGTCATGCGGGGAGGTGATGGTGGGGTGGGGAAGTGAGGAGAATCAGAGCTGTGCCGTGCCCTCCAGGCAGTTGGGGGGTTTTTTGGTGTGAATTATTCAGGAGGAGAAGAAAGCAGCAGGAGAGAGCAAGGAGCCTGGAGCTACAGGCAGCCTATTTTGAGGAGTCTGAACAACTGTTGAAATGGCTTCCAAATAATCCACTTGCAGCCAGAAATAAATGGCCCTGAATGGGTCGCCTGCTGATTGACAGGAGTGTGCAGGCAGGGCAGAGCGGCTAAAATCAGTGCCCTCTTTCTCCCCACTCTCCCCTCCAAGCAGAGGCATTGCCTGCATGGGCTGGAGGTAGCAGCGTGCAAATCACACCGCTGATTTATTAGAGGGAAAGGAGCACCAGTCCCAATTTCCTGACCAGGCTCAAGTCTGCATCAGTCCTTGGGGTGGAGGAGACGAGGGGTGGAACCATGAGGCAGCCAGGGCTCCAGGGTCTGTGCCATTCAGGACCACATAGCAAGCCTTGTACATCTGCACCCCTCAGCATCACTTGGGGTCAGCAGAATGAGGCCAAAGTCACTTTCAAAAGCAGGTGCTTTGCTTTCAAACAAGCTGGTTTGAGACCTTGCGGTGCCCATGTTCTTGTTCTCACTTGCTATGAGCATTGCGATGATGTCCAGGGACTCCTGTCCCAGCGTGGGTCCCAGTGTGCAGAGCACTGTGCAGGGTTGTTATTCCAAAATATGTTCCCAGTTGTTCAGTGGTGGATTTTGCTCAGACAGCTGCCCAGCACGATGGGTGTCTTTGATGTCAGGCTCTGGCTGACTTCCCCAGGTGCTAGCTGGGCTGCAATTTGCTTTGCAGACACGGCCTAGGGTTAACAAGAAGTGAAGATTTAATGGTCGGTGAATAATTGAAGCGAGGGCGACGTTGCTAAGAGCTGAGAAGTCAGTGTGGGCAATGAGACCAGAACAAAAGCCAAAGCCCCGAGTCACCTTGTGTGATGGTGCCAGGTGATTTTTCTGGTGTTGCAGGGCTCGGTGCAGAGAGGAGGGCTGAGAAACCAAAAGCCCTGCTCCATGCATGAGAAACGTGCTTTTCCCATCGTGAGGGATGACAGGTAGATCATTTGGGGATACCTGCCTTTCCCGAGGAGACTGGGCATCCCCCATGTCACTTGTGAAGTTGCCACACTATTAGACACCAAAGAAGCCACACGGAAGGGTTTCCCAGCCACTAAAAAACCCAAAAAATTAGATGGGAGCTGGATCCTCTTTAGCCCCAGGATAACCCACCTGTGTGACTGCAAAAAGCCAGGCTGCAGATTTTCACTGTTTCTTTACCCTCATCTGGAGCTCCCCGCCTGCTCCTTCAGCTCTTCCAGCTGGACAGCACGTGTTGGGACGCAGAGCCTCCAGCTGCTCCTGGAGGAAGTCCCTCCTGGAAGCAGGCTGTGGTTTGGGAGCACCTCCTCTCCCGTCCTCCAGCCTGGACCCTCTCACAGTCATCCCCAAACCCTCGGGGCTGGGGGCACAGCTGTCACGGGTACGTGACGGTGGCACGGAGCTGGAGTGGGCTGCCGTCCCTCCGTCCCCCGGAGCAGCTCCTCACACCAAGCCCTCTCTCCACAGGCCCCGAGTACCAGAAGCGGAAGCTGCTGCATGAGATCATGGAGAACGCGGAGCACGCCGTCAACATGGAGGAGGAGGCGCCGCGGCCCGAGGGCGCCCCACCACCCCCCACACCTCCCGAGAGCCCCCAGCTCCACGAGCAGGACGAGGCCCGACGACGGCCCAGCCCGGCCCCCAGCCCCGCCGCCACCCCTCCCGAGGCCAAGCGGGCCAAGGCGGCCCCTCGCCAGGATGGTGCCCTCCGTCCCGGCAGCTGGGCTGAGGCAGGCGGCCAGCCGGGCGGCGGGAGCCCCGTGCCCCCTGAGGGTGAGGGCCGGCCGGCCTCGCGGGGCCGGGGGCGTCCCGCCGAGCAGATGGAGATCGGGCCGCTGCAGAGGATGGCGCGCGAGCCCGACGTCGAGCTCATCAAGGGCTACCACAGCTATGCTGTCCGGACCTCACCCATCTCCCCGGCTGAGGACTATGAGGAGGAGCCGCTCCCTGAGCCCAAGCCGCCCTCCCCGGAGCCCCAGGGGGACCCCCAGCGCCGGGGGGGCACCTCTGTCCCGCCACAGGAGCAGGAGGAGAAGCCGGCAGCCAGGGTGGAGGCCAAGCCGGAGCCGCCCCGGCCCAAGGAGCTGAAGCAGCGCCCCAGCCCCGAGCGCAGGGCCGCCGGCCGGGCCGAGCCCGCTGCCAACAGGAAGACTGAGGCCAGGGCACCGGGACGGACGGAGGCCAAGGCGGGGGCCAAGCGGGGCCCGGCCACAACAGCGGTGGCAGCGCAGGAGGCAGAGGAGTGTGAAGAGGTGATGTGGGGCAGCCCGGGAGGCACCCCTGGGAGACATCTTTGCTTTATTTTTTTTTGTTGTTGTTGTTTATTTTTCCCCCCGGACATCAGAAATGGCCTGGAGGGATGCAAAGCCCATGGCCTCCAGGCTGCAGTGGGCCCGGAGAGGCTCTTTTCGGGATCCCAAGGCCTGCTGAAGAGGAGAGAGTCTTGGTTTCCCCTCTCCTGCTGCCTTTCCAGCCCTTCCCAGGCCGCCTAGGCTGGCATTCCTAACCCTGTTATTTTAACTTCCTCTCTGCATCAGGCCAGATACGCTTTCAGACATCTCCCAGTTTCAAAATATGAGGAAAACAGGTGTTTTGTCATACATCTTTTACACTCTTCTCCCCTTCCTTTCCCACCCCTTCACCAGCCAACATGGATCTGGAAAGCGGGGGGAAAATGTAGGACAGGGAAGAAAAAGCTGAGTGGAGTTTCTTTTTCACCTGTTACTTTTACTTTTTTGCAGTAGAGGCACCTCATGAGCTGAACTGTGGTATCGAATCACCAGCTGATTTCCCAGGTTGAAAGTACAGAAACTCAATTTTGCTGTTAGCAAATACAGCTGTAAAACCAGACGTTTCATTAGCCCACTGCTTCTCATCTTGCAGCCCTTTGGATGTGAACAGTTCCAACGTGACTTTAGAAAAGCACAGCTTGGAAGTATTTTGGTCTGAAATTAGAGCACTCTCATACGGATGCGTTTGTTCATCTTAAAAATGGCAACTTGACAAATGTGGGTGATGTGGGTGGAGAAAGGAGTTGGGAGGAGCAGCTTAACATGGGCTTGGCAGTTTATGTGCCTGTGGTGAGGGTCTCCTTTAGCCTGCTTTAGCCTCAGAAGAAGCCTGCTTTAGCCTCCTCAGCAGGAGTTTGCAGGGGAGAAATAGGAATTGGGATTGATAGATATTCAACTTGTTTGAAATTCCAGATGGTTGTTAAGTACCAGATTTATGCGTGTCAGGAAGGGATGATTCTGGTATTTTTGAATAGCAGAATCAAGCTGTGTCTGTCTCCTTGCCTGGAGCTGTGGTGTATAATACTCTGTTTTGGGTTTTTCCTTTAGGGACCTAACACAATCGTGATCTGCATGGTCATCTTACTGAACATTGGTCTGGCCATCCTATTTGTACATTTTTTGACATGATGTGCCCCTCGGACAAGGTAAGACAAGCAATGAGATTTTATCCTCAGTTTGTATACATCAGTGTGGATGTTTTAGGGTTGACTAGCTGTAACCCCAACGCAAATCATTCACTGATTGGTGCCCTGGTGATAAAAATGCATGGGCATTTATTCAGTAGCTACAATTACTTTGCGTTAAGTGTTGATATTTTTGCTTACCCTTTGTCTATTCTAAATTTTTGGAGTAATTTCAGTAAATAGTTACTGAGTGTATTCATAAAATGATTTCCTTAAAGTTGGAAAAAATGAACTGTGTTGATCAGATACAGTCCCACAATATAATTTTGCCTTCTCACTTGGATGGACATGATTCATGGAGTGAGACTTCCAGTACAAGAATGTGTGTTGTTGAATTTGAAATTTGTTTTTTGCAAGAAACACTTTCAATTTGCTGTTCCATGGCTGCTGCTGCCAGACGAATTGTGCATTGCAATAGTTCTTGTCACTCAGCCCAGCAAGAGGCCGGAACACAATGAGAATGTGAAACTGTGAAATTTGCAGCTCTAATTGCACCAGTGCTAGTCCTGCTGCTGTTACGTAGTTGTGTTACTTAAGGTAAATAGGAGCTGAGATATGTATCTGACTAAGGTTAAACTGGAGCTCGCTCAGGTCTTCCACTTGAATTGGGATGAGGGTTTGCATTTGGATTTAGGGGCAATAAAATCTTGTGAGGTTTCTTGTGCCTGTGGAATTCGTACCCACAGGAATGTGTCATGGGTTTGCACAAGTTTTTTGTCGCCTTGGGCTCAAATATTGCAAAAAAACCTCATCAACGCTGAACCTGACCCTTGGGCCTCACGTGAACATAATGTGAGAGGCACCTCCCAAGCCCCCATGAGGGTATCAGGATGCCTTCCTGGGGCCTCCTGGGGGATAAAACTGCTCCGCTGGGCACTGCTTTCTGTTGTGTTCTCAGTCCCCACTCAGCCTGCGCAGGTGAAAGCCTTGCAGACAGCCGTGATTACATGTTGGTCGTGTGTTTTGCTCCCCCTTGACTCTCCCATTCATCTGTGTCTGGGACAGGCGTTGCTGCTGATGGAGACCATGGACCCTGGCAGGGATTAAATCTCAGCCACCTGGAAACACCTAAGAGGAGGACTTGAGATCCCAAGGTTGCACTGCAAACATCAACCTGAAACAAAAGTGCCTGAAGATCGGTTCAGTCTCCCTGCTCCCAAGCTGTGGCTGGCCTCTGCAATCTACCAAGGAAAAGCCAGGGTTTCTGCAATTCAGCCTCCTTCTCTTCTTTGTATAAAATAGCAGTTGCCTTAAATTATTCTCACCAAAGCCATCAACTGTCCTGTCATGCCAGGGATGAGGGATTTGTCTGTAGCTGTAGGAAAATGAGTGAGAAGGTCTCATCCGTGCACACTGGTGTGTTTTCTAACTCCCTTGGTTGACTCATTGTCAGAGACTTCCCAAAGAATATCATCCACAGTATGGAGATGAAGCAATACACAGCAACCAAAATGACTCACGAGAGCCGTGCCATGGCTAGGGGTGGACAGCATCACCCTCCATGCTTGGAAGTCATCCAAAAGGATGAACAAAAAGTCTTTCCCCGTCGCCTGGAGTCGTTTTCCGTGTATGGAGGACTGAGAGGGGGAGCAAGTTGAAATTGTGCTTGTTGAAGTGTAACCAAGAGTCCTGCCCATGCCTGCTGATGCGCCAGGGACGGGGACCGCGGGGTGGGGTGTGAGGGGCTGCCTGATCCGAGGCTGTTTGTGCATGCGGGGGGTGCTGCGGGGGGAGATGGTGCCCATTTCGGGACCACATGCCATCCGAGCGCTTTCCTGCCACCAGCAATGCTCTGCTCAGAAGTGTCTTGCAGTGGGAGACTTCCTGCTGTAACGGGAAAGGGAACAGGTGTGCCGAATTTGTCCCCTTACCCCTTTTTCTTCTGTGAAAATGGTGCAAGTTACAACAAAAAGGAGGTACTTACTGAAAAATACCTCCGTACGCCCGCGGGTTCCTCCCCTTGGTGTGCTGGGCTGAAGGGGGGCTCCTGTGCTCTTCCATTGCAACAGAGCGAACAGGCTTTCCAGCCAGAGGATGCAGGGTGGCTGTTGTGGGAGTAGATATGTTATTCCCAAAAGGAAAGAGGTGCAAATACACTGAGTGACTCCAGTGTATTTGGGTGTTAGGCTCAAAAATACGCAGCAGCCAGACTTTAAGCAGTGGTGGAGTACAGAGGGGCAATTCTAGCTGCTGTTCGTGTGTGTGAGGCTTAGAGACCTGAGCGGTTTGCACCGATTCTTCCCAAAGCTGTGACAGAGAGTGACCTTTGGAAGATGTTTCCACCGTGTTCTGCTCTGATCCTTAGCAGTGCGAGCTTAGAAAGTCGGCACAGATGAAGTTACAGTTTAGTGTGAGGCTGAGTGCTTGGACGTGTTTCTTCCTTCTTTTAAGGGCAATATGTATTTTCTATCCCTTTTTAAGATAATCGGAAATGTTATTTGTAGTTGGTTGTGCACCTCTGTGTATCCTGAAGTCCCACAGCACAGGACTGGGTGGGAAAACCTGAGGGACTGGAAAGAATGGGGAAATGATTGTTAAGGAAAAACAGATGCCCAGTCTGCTTCAAAGGTCAGTCTGAAAGGATTTCAGAGACAGGTTAGCAGACAGGCAGGAGTTTACACTGACTGGAGACACAGGGCAAAACCTGCCTAATTTAACTGCTCTAATTATGGCATAGGAAAGTGAGAATAATTCAGTACTTTTCTTTGTGAACCAAGTTTATTTTTTAACCTTATTCAGCTCAGGAATGTTGCCACAGTAGCAAATACATGGTGTTAACTGTGGGAGAAGTGAATGTGATCTGTTCCTAAAAGCCATGTGGCTGTACCAGTCCTGAGAAAGCTGTGCAGCATCATCTACACTTCCACAGAGCATAGTTTAGTAGCAATTTGCTTCTTTTCTTTTTTCTTTTTTGAAGTATAAATGTATTGCAAACCCCAGGCTCTGCTGCCTTTGACGTTTTATCTCCGTTTGCTGACACTCACTTGCCAGCTCTGCAGTCTCAATATGCCAACCGCTTTTATTAACCACCGAGACAATTTCCGTTGAGAGACCTGAGGGGCTTTTATTTATCACTAAGCACAAAAATGGATCTTTTTCAACAGTGCTAAGGTAATTCCCCCGCCCCATTTTTTTATGCATGTGATGTGCACTCAGTAATGTGCTTTCCTCCTAGTAACCTTCTGAGAAAAGTAGGTAGATTTGCTTTTATGTGACGTATAAATATATCCGTATTGCACTGAGATATGGATATATATACATATATATAGCCCCTTAGGAATTTTGTTTTCTTAGATGCAAAAATAACAGATTTACCTCAAACTGCATGCTTTCAAAACTGACTAGGATATTGTGTTATACTTTTCAGGTCTTACAAAGATGCAGATACATTTCACTCTTCACACAAAAATACCTTCATCACAGATTTTGCAAGCTGTTTACTACAATCTGTGTACTACTGTCCAGAGTTTTCTGTCGGTTGTTCTGCTGGATTACGTGCAATAATAAACAGTTATCTGCTCACTGTATCCATGTGGATCTTTGCAGGGGAATCTCCAGGTTTCTTTCCAGGTTGACACATTCACTCCTGTCTAAAAGGAGATTTCATTGACGTGTGGTACAGAATTTCATAGGTGGCATCTGGTTGGTTTTTAGCTTTTTCCCAATATCTATTTCAAAATCTTGTACTTTTTGTTGTTTGGGGGGTACTTTGCAAAGAGAATTGTTTTCACTTACTGCATTTTAAAAGTTTGGTGCCAGATGTTTGAGCACACCTCCAGCTCTCTGAGAAAGCTCCGGGTGCTACCATCACGCCGGCCTCCTCCAGAGGTTGCACGGGGCCAGGAGGAAAGGCAGCTCGCTGGCCCGAAGCCTGCTGGGGTGATGCAGATGGCCGCTGACAGGTCCCTTCGCTGCCTCCGGACCCCAGGACTGCTGCCAAGTTTCTTCCAAGCTGTGCATTGCTACCCGCTCCTCTGGCACCACAGTCCTCCTGGGTTTGGAGAGGACTGATTCTCCTTCACCTGTGGCCCATCCTCTCGCTCAGCCCCTTGAAATGGCCAGAGTGAGAGGAAAGCCAGGCACGGGGCACAGGGAAATGGCAGTCGGAGGAAGAGCGATTTACAGGGGAGGAAAGGAGAGCAGAGCCCAGCGCCAGCCAGGGGCAGCGGGGCCTGGGGGCCTGAGGAATGCAGAGTAGCCAAAACCTTCAATCCCTTTTCTATTTCTGGAGTGTCTCACATGAGCAAAGCCGGGCTGTGCAGAGGGGCTGGCGGGACGCGGGCTCAGCCTCTGCGGGCAGCAGGGGCTCCCCCCGGCTTCTGCAGGACACAAGGGGTCTTGTGGGGGAAGATTTCATATTCTGGTAGAGACTTAAGGAGCTGAGTACAGTGAAATGATGGTTTTACTCTCCTCTGGGCTTATTTTGCTTCTGGTATGGGAGGAACCGGCAGCGTCTCATTCATGCAGTCTCTGGGAGGAGGCTGGGGGCAGCTGTGTAACTGGAGCCCTTTGCACCTCATAAATCTTAGGCTGATGAATGGAGCAGATCTTTGGCCCATGTGTGGCAGAGGCAGCAGGGAGGGAGGTGGGTCTGCTGCTAAAAGCAATGACGTATTGCCTCAAAAATACTAATAAGGGCAAAATGAAAAGCCTGCCCCTTCCCCAGGGTAGGGCGAACAGTGCTGGGTCTCTGCCTCGGGAGCTGCTCGTCTCAGGGGTAACACCCCGGACACTGCTCCCGGCAGAGCGTCCCCGGGTGCGGGCAGGGAGGTGTCCGATATGTGAGAAGCGGGATAAAGGCACTGGCCTGATCCTGTGACCGAAGGGCAGCAGCCTTAACCTCCACGGGTGGGAGGGAAGGTGCAATCTGAGCCCCGGTGTCCTTCGAGCGTGACCTGCCCAGGCATCCTGGGGACGACCACGCTGCCCTCCACCGTCCTTGTGGGATGTTGAGGCTTGTGGGAGCAACCCCCTCTCTTGGCCTTCATCTTTGCATGAGAGGAAGGGCCAGAGCTGGGGACGAGGTGGCCCCAGCAGCCCATAGGTGTTGGGAAGTGCAGAGGGGGGTTACTGTGCTCCTTTCTGGCCCAGGAGCTGGGAACAGGGCTGCCTCCATGCCACCGCCTTCGCTCCAGGACCCTTCCTGGAGAAAGCCAAAGTGAGTCCTGGGAGCATTAATGCAACAGGGAATAGCCACCGCTAGCAACTCCAGCAAAATGTTTTCTCACGCCTGGCCATGGCTTAGCCCCCAGCCCCAGTTTCAAAAGCTCTGGCTTTCCCCTCCTGCTTGGCCAAGCCAAGGGTGCACCATGCCCGGCTCGGGACCAGCAGCAAGAGGCCCCGCAGTGGCCACCCGCTCCTGTCCTCTTCTGCCAGAAAGGCTGGCACTGCACAACTGGGAAAAGTTGCTTTTATTTTAATTCCTCTTAGCAGCCACCCACGCTGTGCCCATGGGGACAGGCAGGATCAGCTACCACAGGAGGACAACAGGCCCTCGCTGACCATCTCAGAACTAGCACCGGGACCACCCCAGGACCTTCTCCGTGAAAGGGGAAAGTTTTTAAAGGCTTCTCGGCTTGTGCCTTCAAGCATTCCCTTTCAGAGGAGCAGCGAGCGGCCACTGGTGCACTCACAGCATCCCCTGTCTCTATAGAAACAGCACGCTCAGAGCACAATGCACAAGGTGGGTACTAAAGAAAATTCAGCAATTATAAAACACAGATTATCCTTAATACTTCTGCCCATCACCCATGCCAGAGGGGACCCGTGGCGTTGCAGTCACGTTCCCTCCCTCAGGCAATCGGGGCACTGGGCAGTGCCATCAGTGCCCTCCCATCAGGGTCTGCCTTTAAATCCCAGCAGGACAGAAATGGGCAGGGCTGGTTAACTGCTAAACTGGGGGTATTTTAGGAAATTAGAATCAGTCCTTTGGGACTGGCGAGCTCCGATCTGCTGTGCATCACAGCGCGCTCCCCAGAATGGGTGCCTTGGTTTGAAGAGCGCTGAGGAGCAACTTCTGAGCAAGCAAAGAGGAGGCAGGTCCTGGGGCAGCACTGGCCAAAGAGCCCTTCAGGGCCCTTAGGAAGCATGGATTGCAAAATAAATAAATAACTGCTGCGTGATTACATTACTGTTGCTGTAGGGCTATCCCGAAGGCTTTATTACCAGCTCCTTAATCGGGGTCCGCTTGAACTAATTCATTCAAAGAAGCAGCCAGGGGCCAGACCAGATTGAAGAGCGGCTGTACTGAATTCATTCCCTAACGGGTGGTCCACCTTCTCTTGTGTCTCTGAAAAATTTAAGCAGTTGTTCAGCATCTTCTTCAGTGACCCGAGTATTACTGATTTAAAGGTACCACTACTTTAATTTTAAAAACGTGCTCTTTGCAGGCTTGTACCACCGAGCAGAAGCCAAGCTCAAATACCTTGCTCTGGTTGCAGAGAGGTGCTGGGTGCCCTTGTGATTTTTTTTCCCTTTTTTAGGGAACTGATGGTGTTTTGTGGGTCCCTTCCAACCCAACACATTCTATGATTCTATGGCCCTGGGGCCGGCTGACTCCCAGGGCACTGGCTGGGATCACAAGGGAGAGGCTCTCCCAAAGATCCATCAGCATGGTCACGCTCTCCTCCAGCACAGGCTGGCATGGATGCCCAATTTTTCCCCTGAAAGAACTTTTTCTACCACCCAAATCTAGACATGAGGTAAGAAGACAACCTGACTGGGGCTTAAACTGAAGATTTTGGTAAGTTATTTAAATTTCTGTGTTTCGCAGGAGTAAATAGCCCTTGCTGAGGACCCATCTGTACACTCTATAGAGGTGATTACTCCATGGCCTCTGTCACCAATACTGCATTGGGACCAGCCGGATTCAGGTAAGCATGATGGATGTGGTGTTTCCTACACTGGAGGTCTCTGATGAGTGCTGCGAGCTTCAGCCAACCCGTAGCCCTCCCAGCCCATAAACATCACTCATCCCTCTCCCACCAGCCCTTCCCCAAGCAGCTGCCTCCTCCGTCCCCCTCCCTGCACTGCTCACAAATTCATCCCGCTCCCCAGGGCTCTGCGGCAGTGCCAGGTCTCCCCTCTCCTGCCAGTGGACTTGTTTGCTGTGTAATCGAAGAAAGCAGATGGCATTTTACCAGGTCAACAAGCACTGGGAGGGCTTTAATTAAGAAACTAACAGGTTAGATCAAATTGAGGAGTGTCTTCAATGTGGTGAGTTATTTAGGAGTAGTAGATTCTCTATTTGGTGGCGTATTTATAAACTTGCAGCCTACGCTCAAGCTGTTGAGAGTAAATAAGTGCTAAGAGTAAAATGCAGCTTCAGATTTCATGAGCAGGGTGGGGTGTTGCAGGGTACAAGGTAATCCAGGCACAAGCTTGAAGGGGGCTCTTTGATTGCTTTTAAGGAATTAAGGTTTTTATTCAGACCCTGGATATCCAGAGGAAGTTACAGGAAGTTACAGTGGTGAGTTATTTCTTTTAATTCCTTTCTGCTGGTGATTTTATTTCCCAACGGCATGCAGCTGCCTGTCCTCTCAACCAGCATCTCCTTAGCAAGCTGAGTGCTGACCTTCCGCCTCCACTTCCACCTAAAACTCTCTCAAATCCTCCTAATGGGTCAAAGTATTGTGGGAGGAAGGAGCAGGAACTCGTTCCTCATCTGCAGAGTTTAATGCTCTGGTGCATTTGCTGGAGATCTCGTGGTGCCGGGGGAATTTATCTGCCAATTATTTCTCAAAAAATAACAAAAGATCACGCAGTGCATGGCAGATAAGGGCAGAAAAGGGAGAAGAGAACTGGAGTTTAATTGACTTCCGAGTATGTTGAACAAAAATTTCAGAACTATCAATTAGCTGTTGGCCTGGGGCTGAAATTTAATTAAGAGAATAGTGCTTTTAGGATGTCTCCAGGGGAAAAAAGGCATAAAGGGGAACAGCGGACACTGGAAATGTGATGCCGAGGTGGAAAGATCCTGCTGCAGATGCTTCAGAGTTGAGCTGCTACTTGGGTTTGCAGAGATCAAGGCTGTCTGTCAAACTGCACATCCCATGCCTGAGGAATGCCTTAGGTCAGGATGCGGGTGGGTTTCTGAGCTCGGACAGTAAATTCTCTTCCCACATGGCCTCGGGGCACAGCTGGCTTTCCTGCTGCTCTCTGACCCGCAGCCACAGGGTGAAGGGCTGGGGGATACAGGACAGCCTGTCCCCAGGGATATGCTGCCTGTGCTTGACGCCCAGGGAGGCACCATCCTCCCCAGCCCCCCGAGGGCAGCTGGGCTCTGCTTTGCTGCCGTGATCTAGTTATTGTACCAAAGCAAACAGCACAGGGATGCCGAGTCCCCGTCCCGGCTCTTCCTCCTCTCCAACCCAACATGTTTGCAGGGTGTCACCAATTTACTGCACTACTAAGAAAGGTTAATTTGCTCCTCTCTTCCTTCCTTGCCATCCCCCATCCCCTTATAGCTGTACAGGTTAGGTGGCTGGAGGGCAGGGAGGGAAAGGCGAGAGGAGAGGTGGGATACTGCTCGCCGTATGTCTCTGGCTGTCAGGGACAGCTATGCCGTGTGTGCGCCCAAAGGTGCCGGCGTGCTCAGGGCCCTGCACCCCAGGGAGCTGCAAGGCACAGTTAGCTGTGAAGATGAAGAAAATTAATTCCTGTGCTGGCTAGACAGGGCATGGAGTGGCTTCAGGGGAAGCAGCTCTTACGTTTTGAGGCGATAACTCTGATGCATTGGAAGGAGAACTCATTAGCTCAAGAGCCCAGCTTAGCTCTGGGCTATGCAATAAATTGTTCCTGTTAGCCTCAACCCAGCCCACGTAAGAGCTGACACATGCGAAGGTAAGAGCTGACACTCTCAAACCTCAGCGCTGGATTTCACCACGTCCAGGGGACCAGCAGCAGCCCCAGGGCTCCCCTTCTGCCTCCTGTGCCTTACCTGTGTGTTACTTCAAGGTCCTTACTGCCCTGGTTTGGCTGCAGGTGCTTTTATCCATTTCTTGTTCTGAGTTGCTAAGGAAAAATCTAAGGGAAAAAAAAATCTGTACTAGAGAAAAGATTGTTATAAGCAAATTGTTTCATTTCCTAGTTTCTTTTGCTAAGTGGAACAATTTTCTCACATTATAGCAAAAACACTTCTGTTTTCTTCAAGAAGCAAATCCCAAATTTCTGTACAGAACTACTGTGACAACAATAAAGAGGAGCTTCATTCCTAAATTCCCAATATACACAAAAGAGCGCAAAAATGACATGAATCCTTAAATTCCAAACACACACCTTTACACATAATTGCAAAAAACAATGTTCTCTTCCCTCATCCTGCAGTTATTAGGGGGGCAAGGTAGATATTTTAACAACTCACAATACAATAATGATACATGGAAAGCCACCCTACACCAAAATGAAATGGGTCCTGGACAGTTCCTGACACGCTGGTGCGAGGTGAGGTCTTCTTCTGACTCGCCCAGGGAAGTGGTTTCCCATAGAGGCAGAATGATCACTTAACGTCTTGTGCTCTTAAAAGTTATCACATGGATATTTTCCAAAGTGGATGCAAAATTCTAAGACCTCGTAACACTGTAGTTTGCTGAAAACTGGTGTTGACTAGTGAGACCGAATTGGCTGTTCAAAGAATTTTTTACAGTCACTTGAGGGTTACTGGTGGTTGACACTTGTTTTATTTGGCAAGAGCCTAAGCGTTTGGCTCATGTGTAATCTTTTTCCTTTTGTTCTTGTCCAGATTGTCTCTTGCAAGTCTGGGGCAAGCGTCCGTGGGCTGGTTTCTTGGCCACCGCAGGTTATGAATATCTACTTTGCTCCCAAGATGACAGTGGCAATAAGTATTGTTAATGTCTTACAGTCAGCGTGTCACTTATCACAAAACACTTGATGGACTTTTACAAATTATTTTCAGGAAATAAGAGAATTGCTTCACCTGCCATTGAAATGCAACTGTGGCTGGGATGGAGAGCAAGACTGCTTGATGGTACGCAGCTAAACCACACCGGGGCTTACAGGACAAGGCTACGATATCCAGCTGAAGCAACTAGAAGAATTTGGACAGAAAAGGTAAAATTATCCAAAAGAAGCTTAGGCCACAGTGTCAGAAGTATTACTATTACCTTAGGGAATACTCATTATTAGTTTGTTCATTTTTCTGTAACGAATCCAACTGGTCTGGACCTTGGGTGTATGTGCTACCAGCACAGCAATGTTTCCAGAAGCATGGCACGAGGTTCATGACACCCAACTTCAATCATTCCTAACACAGGAGTCTCTGCCTGAGAATCCCTTTACAGTCAATGGCCAGAAATAGTCACATAGAATCATAGAATAGAAAATCATAGAATGTATTGGGTTGGAAGGGACCTTTAAAAGTCATCTAGTCCAACCCCCCCTGCAGTAAGCAGGGACATCTTCAACTAGATCAGAAGTTAAAAACCATCATCTTGGGAGGCATTCATCCCCCTCTGAGGTAGGTGTCTTCCTCAGAGGACTATGCTGAGATAAGAGCCACTTTCTGGAAGTGCCTAATTGTCCCTGTTAATCCTAAAAGGACCTTAGAGGAGCGGCTCACATAGGGTGTCTGTGGTACAGGCATGTAGATTCAGGTAGGTGAATCTCAGCCTATAAGAAAACTGGCCCAGCAGAAGGAAGGTTGTTTTTTTTCCTTGAATGCCCTTCTCTTCCTGGATTTCCTTTCAATGTTCTGGCCCGACTCAACAAACGGTTGCACTTGCACATAACACAGATTAGCGTTGCACTGCTATATTTAACTACAGATTCTTTAAAGATGCTAAACATTAACCTGTACCTAACACTTCACCAAACAAGAATAAATTAGCGTCGAGGAAAAGCAAATTAATTTGCCTCTAAGAATCTGTTTTGTTAAATGCCCTGGAGAGGTATTAAATTTAGCTTGCTGCAATGCCAAAGCAATTTCTGTTGGCACTTTCCCAACACAGTGCATACAGCCGCGGAGCTCCCACTGCCTGTGCTGTTTCAGGGTCCCAGGATTTCTTTGGCAGGCTTGTTCTTCTTTGCAGGTGCAGGGAGACTGTTCAGATCTTCGTGTTCGGTGACAATGTGATCGGAGCTGTCATGAGAACAGTCCTTCGTAACGCTGTAGTACACCGGGGCAGTGTATGGCACGGGGTTCTCGGTACTCTTCTCTTCACACTTGCATAACTTCCTAAAGGCAGCCCTGAATTTCTGTGACATGAGGTTGTAGATGATGGGGTTGATGGCACTGTTCAGGTAGATGCACATGCGGCAGAAGAGAAGGAACCAGATGTTCAGGTACGGGGGGTCCATGAAGGAGTTCACCACCACCAGTGTGCGATAAGGCATCCACAGAAGGGCAAAGAGGACCACCACGACAGCCAGCATTTTGGTGACCTTGCCAGGGGGGATATGCAAAAAGAGAAACAGTTAGATGATGCCACATCTCCAGCAGAGCTTTCCCACCTGGAGAAATGGTGCAGACAGATAATTCAGTCTACATATTGCTTAGCTCTCTCTTTAAGTGTTTCAAATAGGCACCCAAACCATGGGACTATTCCTCTCTGAATCCATTTTGCTCATGAAATAATCTTGCATGAATAAACCCTTAAATGACAGGTTTTCACCTACCATTGAAGAACATTTAAAGGTCTTTAGGGCAAGCATCCACCAGCAAATCTGAAAATTGCACATAACAATAAATCAATGGGGAGAATAACTCATGCAAAAGTGGGGTCCTAACTTTCGGGGGTGCCATGGGGTATATCCCAACTCCCTGCCGAGGATCTTCTGGTTTCCTGTGCCAGCTATGCTGTTCCCAGGGATATGCTCCTGGTACAGAGCAGCGCTGAGAGCAGAGGAGACTGCCTGGAGTCTTACAGAAATTCCTACTTGCGCTGATATGGGAGTTACTTAGCTAATTGGCACGGGTTATTTTAATTTGCAGCACACTAGGGAAGTACTACATTAACATAATAGGAACAAGAAGATATTGAGAATTCAGAAGTGAGCAGTAATTGCCCTCAGCTCGACTCAAGCTTGTTTAAGAAAATCGGGTTTTGTACTGAAACTTCAGTGATCCTAATAATTTCAACAGCTATTTCTGGTAGGCGACAATTGTCCTCCAGCAAATACTTACAGAATACACATGTCCCCAAGGAGGAAAGTATGAGTAAACAGTGATGCCACACGCATATTAAGGCAGTGGCGTTTCCAACGTCAGAAGGGGAGTTGTGCAATGACTCCAGTTCTCGATATGGAAATAAGCACTTGGCTCGTGTTCACAGTCTCTCAGCTTTTCGTGGAGTGGTGTTTTTTTTTTTACTTAGTCATGAGTAACTATGCCTTCCTGTAATGCTTTGACTAGAAATTGGGGATGGTTGGTAGCGGCAACAAAACTTTCCCTACAAGAAAGGGGCTATTGTCAAGCTGAGGCCAAAATAGAAGTGGTTTGCTGTGTGAGGACACTTCCCAGAATAACATCTTGCAGTGATATGGTCAGTGCTGAGGCTGTTGCTAAGACTTCAGCATGTTTGCTGCCACAATTTGTTGCCTTTTGGGAAAGATGTGAGAGATTGTACAAGATGTGTCAGTAAAAGGTAGCTTCAGAGCTTTTCAATGCCTCTTACAAGGGCTGGCTGCATGCAGAAGAGTAAGAGCCTTCTCAGAAGCTTTTGGTTTCAAACCACCCTACCTAGCATGCAACTGCTCGGGTGATAATCTGGTTGATAGAAATACTCCTGAACAGGTAGGCTTGGAGTGGAGAGCAGCTGCTTGGCGCACAGTTGACCATGGTCAAAATCTCTACGTACCAGCATGGTTGTAGCTGCTGGGACAATAAACCCCTGAGCTTCTATACGCTTAGCCCTGCGCTCTGGCAGGTCTCCCTTCTGCTGGGAGAAAGCTAACAGATTAATACTGCTCACGTGCTTTCTCCTGAGACTGAAACATCTTTGGCTTTTTTACTGTTGGAATTCTCTGCCTTGTTTTACTGTTCAGGAGCCCACGGTGATGGTGAACAGTGATCTGAACTCTGCACGGAGTGACAACACCAGGGGGAGCGTATCCTTATAAGGCTGAAAAGTAAGTTCATTCCGGTCCTTTCTGAGACCAAAAGAAATGTTGTTGGGAAAAGAACCAGTGATTCATCTGCTTTTTAGCCATAACTGTCCCTGCTTTTTCCCTGGTTGTTATGGAAATGCCGGCGGTGCCAGGGAGCGCTCGCTCAGCTCCTGCCTGAGCAATCTCCCAACGCCTCCCTCCAGTCCCCAGAAGACCACACAGGGCTCTCATCCACAGAGCGTTTGCTGCTACGCGTCCCACAGCCCTGCGACAAAGCGATCTTTGTCCTGGGAGGGGAAACCGGCTGGAAACAGCACCATGAGGATTTATTACCTCTGTCTCACTAAACGCCTTCAGTGCTCCCCGAGGGCGCTGCATCCAGACCACAAACTGGGATGGGCAGCCCTGCCCTGAGCTTGCTGTAAGATTGAAATTTGCCTTTGAAAGCCAACTATCTGTACTGGCCGTGTTCTCCTGAGCGCGACTTTAGCAAAGTTGTGTTGACACAGGATGTCTCCTCTGGATAAAACCTAACAGTCTATCCCAAACTCGCTCTCATATCTCCATCATGGGGAAAGAAATCTCCAGCGCTGTCTGCGTGCCTGGCTAAAACCTGTCTCCATGCCTTTCCTCACTCCACCTTGCTGAAGCGAGTAACTATACCACACTTGAGGTGCTCTGAACTTACTTCTGGTGCTCATCTAAAAAATGAACCTAATCAGCACCGAGGAGTGTTTGGGACATTTATCCCTAACTGAACTGGTCCTGAATTATGCCCCAAAGAAACCAGCTGCACTCAAAAAAAGCCAGAGCTTTGCTGTGGCCTCGAAGCATCCCTCAGGGAAGCACTACTTCAGGGACAACAATTTTTCCGACAAGTGTTTTGCAACAACTCTGTTGTACATAGTGTGTGCACCCAACAGCTGTAAAGGAGCTATGGATAGAAGCAAGACAAGGGTTTGTAGACAGGACAGGATGTTTTACTAGAACTGTTGATATTTAGCTGAAAAACCACTTTTGAGCACGTAAGCCAGTGCTGTTGCTGGATGGCCAAGGATATCTGCTGTACAGACCCCTGACGACATCCTGGGTCCCTCTGCCAAAGCAAAGGGGCAGCTCATCTTCCACCTCCATGGGTCAAGCCTGCTGTAACTCCCAGAGCAAACCCACTGTGAGCGTCCTTCTTGCTCCGTACAAGATGGTCGGCATCTTGCATCCCCGCACAGCCCTTCCAACCCATCCCCTCTCGCAGTGCTGTGTCCAGCCTCTGCCCCTGTCCTGGAGGCCACAGACTCTTCTCCCCATCCAGTGCTACCCCTCCTTGTCCAGGAACCACCATCCTGAGCTGCAGCATCCTTTCTTAGGAATCCCACTCCCTCTAGTGGTCCCTCTCTGGCAGGTGAAATATGCGCTTGGAGGTGGCTGGTGTTTGTATCTGTGGCCCTTTCTTCTATAAGTGATAAATACAGCAAAACTCACGCCTTGCATTGTCCTGCTCTGGACTTATGTGTTTTAGAGGCACCAGTGAAGAAACAGCATCATCTTCATGCTCTGAAAAGCAAGCGGTGCAGCACTAGGGCTGCGTAGGAGCACACCCACAGCAAAACACCCCCAGCCATCCAGGCTCTTTATAGTCCAGGGAGAAAAATGGGCAACTATGGGGTAGCCCCTTTTGGACATCTCCCAGGGGACCCTGGGCACGGGGCCTGGAAGGGCCGGTTCCTCTATAAAGAGAGGCCAGAGGAGGAGTGCTGACATGGATGCCTGTATCGTGGTCCTGAGCTACACATACCCATCGCCTGTCCTCCCACCCTGCTCTGCTCTCCTGGCCAACAGATCCTCCAGAAGCCAAACCCACCCTCTCACGCCACTGGTCTGTGATGGGAATCCGGCAGACTGTGCACCATCACCCCAACAAACTCAAAAGGTGTTTGAAGGGTTGGGGTCCTGTTTTGCCACAAGACTGGGACGCAACCTGCTGTCTGCAGGGTCCTGTGAAGCTCTCACTGCAGAGGTGAAGCCTGTCAGACAGCAACACTATTGCTGTTTCGGACCAAACTCGCAAACCTGATTTGTAGTGGCATCTTTAGTGGTTTAGTCTACACGGCAATTGCAGTTTAAACAAGCTGCACCTGCGCTTTAGTCTTCCCCACTGGTAGCACATGCATGACTTTCACAGCCTCCTCATCACCCTGCCAGATTGGAGACCACCAGCATTTGTCATTTGAGCAGTTTCCGATGCTGTGTCCTCATTTCTGATGCTCAGGACAAGACCCTTTACCCAGGCGCCCCATGGAATTCCTGGTGACACTTTCAAGGGCTGTCAGCACTTCTCAGGAGAGCATGAGAAGTCAATGGCATTACCTGTCAGGCTGCCCTTTCCTTTCCCTACTGGCCACGGGTGATTAATGAGCAAGGAAACCTGCCTATGAGCTCCTCAGCCAGCATCACCTATTATCAAGCAGTGTCCGAGTTGAGCGCCATGTGTGTCTCTTCTTTCTATAAGTTTCCTCTGGTTTTGAGGGCAGTGATGCCATGGCTATCAGAAAATCAGAGAGGAAACCTTTCCTCTGGTGAAGATGACACAGGACACAGGTGTCCAAGCTGCTTCTTTTTAGGTCTCATACTTGCCCACTGCATGGGGGCTTTTTGCCATTGATTTCCTTGGAGGTGAACCTCTCCTGGAGAAGACCAGTCAGGTCCCTTCTGTGCCTCTCTCTTGCCTTTGCTAAAGCCACGTTGGTGGGGTGTCCCACGGACCCGGGTGCTGGAGGTGCTGAGGGGGCCATAGTCCCCCCAGACTCTGCCCTGCCCCTTCACATGGGCACACGCAACTCATGCAGCTCTGCTGGAATGAATGGATTTAGCTACCTTCTTTCTCACATCCAAATCCCTTTCTTAATGATCTGCCCATTCCCCAGCGCCCAGCCCATGCCTCCCCTCTGCTCTGCACCCATCGCCCCGCTGGGGTCCTGCACACTGCAGCATCTCCCCGAAATATCTTTCCTGTGGCCCTGGCTGCCCCTGCTAGGGAGACAAATTGAAGGCAGAATCAGTGCTGACCCCTTGGGGTCTCTGGAGGCCTCTTTCCTCTCTGGGTGGTTGGGTTGTTGGTTTTTCCCTCATAACCATA
Organism: Larus michahellis; assembly: GCF_964199755.1. Classification (NCBI taxonomy): domain Eukaryota; kingdom Metazoa; phylum Chordata; class Aves; order Charadriiformes; family Laridae; genus Larus; species Larus michahellis. The sequence continues at coordinate 10,942,553 of NC_133907.1, read as the reverse complement.
TGCAGAATCATGATTCACTGCAGCTCCTGCTCCTCAATCCATTGCACCACCAGTAAAAACCTCCGTCTGGATTTCAGTGCTAAGGTAGATGCTCTGACAGGACCTGGGTTTGTTATGCTCGAAGCACTCCTCTACACACTGCCCAGAACTCTCATCAAAATAGCTGTGTGGTTTTACGTCGCTTTGGTGCACAGAAAACTTATTTCTGCACCAAGCATCCAGGAGATCCCCTCAGCAATTAATCAAAAGGTTAAAGTTGAACACCTGGTTTTGTCCCCTCTGATTTTTATGGACAGCCATATAAATTTCCCTCTGATTATATATCAAATGAAGTGATCTTGTCCTATGCCATATGGAACTTGTGAAAGATGTTTACGGAAAAAGTTGGGTTGCGGCCACCTCTGGGGTGCAGCACCAACCCGTGCGGCAGCCGGATAGCCCACAATGCCACCTGGGGCACAGCTGGAGTTACTTCCTCTGTCACTCTCAACACTGTTTGCTTTGAAGGGCTGCTGGTGTGAAATCAGAAGGAAGCATTCAACAAATCATAGCTGGAAGCCCTGGGAAACTGCTTTACAGTTTAAAAACTTGGTGCCATCTTTATTCCTAATGATGCCGGCTCTGCGATGTCAGGCCAGCCAGGCGAAGTCTCTGCATGCCAAGATATTTCAGGAGGTAATGATGATCTTGAGAAAACCCCCAGTGTAACAGAAAAGAGAGCACAAGATGCTTCCAGGAGCTGGAGCACCCGTCATCCAGCCCCATAAGGACTGACGGCCTCGGACACTCATCCTAATGAGGCTGGAGCACGCTGTGTGCAGCACGGCCACTCAGCGGCACAGCCCCGCAGCCGTGGCTCTGGAAGCAGAGGTCCATCAACCCACACCTTTAGGTACTGCCTTGTAGTATCTCGAAGCCTCGCTGCCGGACACCCTGCCGAGGCTCCGGCAGCAGCCAGCAACCCTGGGAGAGCAGGCAAGTAATTTTGCAGAAGTCAGGATTTGCTTTAAACCTTTCTGTGCCAGAGCAGAAGGGAGAAAAAAAAGCTGAACTGAAAAGATTTAGAAGTTCATGAAGAAATACACGTTCTCCGGGCTGTTTGCTTTCCCTCTGCGACTGAATCGTCTCTCCTGGGGAATGGAGGTTCCTGTGCAAGTCGGGCAGTGAGATACTGAGTTGGAAAAACAAGTGCTTTAAGAGAGGCTGAAGCATATTTCAGGCTGTCTGGAAATCAGGTCCTGCTCACTCCAAATGACAACAGAACTGGTGATTTCAGAGACTTAAGCCAGATTCCCAGATTCAGCCCTTTCCTTTAAAATAGCCCATGCCTTTGCCTATGCAAAGTTTGAAATTGGAATGGGCTGGTCTCCTGCAAATGGCCAGCGAGCAGGCAACAGTGTCCCAGGTCCCGAATCTGACCTGTCCAAGGAGATGGGGCAAGAGACTGATTGTCCATTTGGACAGAGAAAGAGGAGGACCGACGGCAGGAGGTAGGAGGAGAATCATAGAATCACCTAGGTTGGAAGGGACCTTTCAGATCATCTAGTCCAACCATCAACCTACTCTGACAAAAAAACATCACTAAACCACATCTCTAAGCACTATGTCTACCCGTCTTTTAAACACCTCCAGGGATGGTGAGTCGACCACTTCCCTGGGCAGCCTGTTCCATAAGAACGGAGAAGAGATGGGGAGCGAGCAGGAAGCTGAATGACGGAGGAGTCACAGAGGCAAACACACCACTATGATGCTGAGGTGCCTTCCCTGCCTGCAGGGACCAGGGGGCTGCAGCTCACAAGGCAGGGGTTCACACCAGCTCTCCCCTCCCTTTGCTCCTCTAAACCTGAGGTCGCCTGCCCAGGACTCTGCCTCAGAGGTGAGTCCCACCGGCATAATGTGACTCCCCTCCTCGGGGACGCAATCAGTAATTAGTTATCCAGCAAACATCCCTGCACTCCTGCCCCTCCCGAGGGATGCTGGAGCCCTGTCTTGCCCCGCTGAGCTCAGCCAAAGCAGGGGGAGCGCATCTGTGCTGCCAGAACCCATCTGGGCTTGGCGGGGGGTGGGGGGGGCTTCTGTGCAGCAAACCAACCCTCTCCACTACCTCCACAAAGGGAAGCAAAATACTGGGGCACCCCACCCCCTGCCAGAATGTCCCTCAAAGCACTGAGCCCCTGACAGCGCAGCCTGCAGCCCAGCATGCCCCAGCCCAGCGGGGAGCCCCTACCTGCTTGCGGGAGCTCAGGGCCCCCTTGTTGCTCCGGCAGGAGAGCTTGAGGGAGCCACCCTGGTGTGTGGAGCCCAGGCAGGAGTGCTGCGGGGTGGCAGGCAGGGGGCTCATGAAGAGGATGCGGGCGATGAGGCCGTAGAGGACAGTTGCCAGTCCCAATGGGATGACATAGAAGACAGCAAAATCCAAGAAGTAAATGGGCATGTAAAGGCTTCTGGAGACGCGGTAGCCGCAGCTGACCTGTGCCCCATCCGAGAAGGTGACCTGGGTCGTGTCCACCAGGAAGAACCACATGAGGCAATAGAGGGAGGTGAAGAGCCACAGTGAGGTGATGATGCGCTTGGCGCGGGACACGGTGCACAGGAGCTGCGCTTTGATGGCGTGGCAGATCGCGATGTAACGCTCCACCGTGAAGGCGGTGATGGACCAGGCAGAGATGTTGATGCCCAAGTACTGCAAGTAGGTGATGCAGAGGCAGCCGGCGTAGCCGTACACCCAAGAAGCCACCACTTCCGAGATGTTGGGCAGCCCGGCCGCCAGCAGCACGATGAGGTCAGCCACTGCCAGGCTCACCAGGTAGCAGTTGGTGGGGGTCACCATGTGCTTGGTGCGCAGCACCACCAGCACCACCATCACGTTGCCCGCGATGCCCACCCCGCAGATGAGCAGCACCAGCAGGATGGTGACCACCTGCAGCTCCAGCGGCTGCCGGGGCATCCTGCCCAGGGTCTGGTTGCCGCTGCCGCCCAGCGCGGCTCCGGGGCTGGCCGAGCCGTTCTCCATCGGCCCCGCCAAAGCCAAAGCTCCGCGCACCCTGCGGCGGGGAGCGGGGAGAGGGGGGAGCCGGCAGCCCGGAGCCGCGCCGCGGAGCCCCGCTGCCCCCCGCGCCCCCTCCCCGCCCTCCCTCCCGCCCCGGCTCCTCCCTCCCTGTTATCTCCATGGTTCACCCCAAGTCTTGCGGCCACCCGGCTCCTCGCACACACACCCCCCCCCCCCTCCACTGCAAATCCCCCGCTGAGCCTCCGCCGGGAGGGGCGGGGAGCGGCCAGGACTCCTCCAGCTCCCCGCACCCCCCGGGATGCTCCAGGACCCCTCAGCCACGGAAACCACCCGGGACCGCCTCGGACCCCCAGCTCCCAGGACCCTCCAGGCCTCCCCCAGCGGTCGAGCCCCCCCCCGAAACCGTCGGGACCGCCCCAGGACCGCCGGCGACCCCCCAGGGCTACCCCAGCCCCGGGACCCCCCGACTGCCTCCCGCCCGCATCCCCCGCCTGCGCCCGCCGGGTCCTAGCGCACCGCTGAGCCCACGAGGAGGAGGATGAAGGAGCCCGGGCAGGGGATGGGGGTGACAGCTTGGAGACCCCGGGATGGAGAGGCACAGGGTCTGAGAGCACCCTAGCAGCGAGCAGCTCTGCTCCAGGACCCAGGGCTGTGGGTGCCTTGTGTCCCCAGCCGAGTCACAGGCTGCACTGTCGCCCCTGGGCAAGGAGAGCTGAGGATGAGGGGTCCTTCCTTCCTCTTCCTCAGGAGGATGGGACCAGGGCGATGCCACGGAGACCCATGGCCTTTCCCGTTTCCCTTGGGCTGGGGAAAAGGAGCCCCTTCCCTGGGGGTCATTAAACATGAAGTGAGGTCCTCTTTGTGTCGTCTTTTCTGCAGCCACCCCTGTCCCAAACAAGCACATCAGTGTCACTCCTTTGGGGAAAGGCTTACTTAGTCCTGGACTGGGAGATCCCTTATCTCCCCAGCAAAGAGGCTGGGATAGCTGGTGTCTCCCTGATGGTCAGGCTGGGAGATCCAGTATCTCCCCGACGGTCAGCAGTAACCAGAATTTGCTGTCAATTCTGTACTTGCTCCTGACATCTCCGCAGTCTGTCAGAAAATGCATTTTCAATTTGAAAGAGCAATTGTGTTTGCAGAGATAAAATGCTAAGGGTCCCCTAACCTGTGGAGGGGAGGAAAGAACAAGGAGAAAGCTCACTGTTTTATTAGATTAGGTTTCAATTAGAGGCAGAGCTGCCCCATTAATCCCAGACACTGAGGCGCATATCCAAAATGTGAAGGGTTTCACGGGTAAATTTCTAAGCCTGGGCTGTCCGGGTGGATAAAATGCCTTTTTGCCTCACCTCCGTGCTCCTCTCCCAGGGAACAGCAGTCTGCCCAAACTCTGGCTTGCTGCGGCAAATAATATTTTCCCCTTTCCTCTGGGAAACTTTATGCCTCCATTTAGCTCCACAGAGGACAATCCTTGCAGTTTTTCACTCCCTCCCATGGCATTTCATTCACCTTTGGGTCAGTTATAAAGGACAAACATTGTCTTCTCTTTCCATTTGTTTTCCTCGGGGCTCCACTGTCAGGCTGCACCAGGGCCAGCGTGTGCCCCGGCCAGCCTCACACCTCTGCCCTACGGCCCTGGGCCGGGGACACACAACAGGTCTTGTCCCTGCCCTTGGAGACCTCCCCAGGCTGCACTTTGCTCTAACTTTCCTCCTTTTTTTAAATAGATGCCCCCCTAGAAATCACATTTCTTTAATGATACTATCTGGGCTGTGTGCACCTACTGAGTCGGCAGTCACCTCTTCAGGAGCCAGGCAATGCCCCCCTTTAGCCACCCCGACAGCCCGAATTCCCCTGCTTCCCCCTCTGCGTCATCCCGCAGCCTGTCCCTGGGATCCTGCCACCCGAGCACGAGCACTCGCAGCCGTTCCAGCGCACGTTACACAAATACCCATCACCTACCTCCGGTAAGGACCAGTCTGATGGCATCCATCACACACCATTTGGCGAGGCTCGTGGCGCTGTCAGGCAAAAGGCACTACCACAATTATCCGTAATAACCAGCATCGCTGTCCTCTGTCAAGAACACAGCGTGGTTATCAGGGGTGCAGGATCCCGGTTGCTTTGTCCTGTATCATTAGCAGAACTGTAATACATTATCCCCCTCTGAAGTTGCTCCCCGGGCCCGCTGTCGCTCCCATCTGCCTCAGTCCTTCTCCAAGCTGAAAAAATACCCTATTCTGGCATATTGCTCACTGTGGTCAACACATGGTTATTTCAACAGATGGGAATCTGTCAGCGCCATCAGCTCCCTGTGCTGGCCGTGATGGATACTGCTGGGAAACACCCCGGTCTGAGGATCATCGTGGTCGGAAACCGGGCTCTGCTTCTGCGTGGCACTTGGGGTTGGGTGAGGAGCGGAACATATCAGGAAGTAAATGAGTAGTGATAACATTTAATCTTATTGCACGTGTTTGGGGGAAGGAGGGGAAGTGTGGGCATGTGTGTTTGCTCACAAAGACAGTTGTATTTGTATTCAAGGGTTTGCACACCCTGCTGCTCCGCAGTGACTCCGACACAGGCAGGCTTTGTGAGACTGCTGCTGGATCGTAGCGATGCCGGGGTTCCTCGGGATGCGTGGGGCAGAGACAGCTGAGGCCTCAGAAATACAGTCATTAGTGCCTGCTTTTCATGAGCTCATGGAAAACAGTATTTTTTTCAAAGGGGGGAAAACACAGGCGGGTGAGCTGCCAGCCTGGTGGCACTGTGTGTGGGAGGGGAGAAGGCACAAACCCTTCGCAAACCTCCTGAGGGGGAACTTGGGGTTCATCTGCTTCCTCAAACACATTCCAGGAATTGGCTTTGTGGGATCAGGAAACAAAACAAACTCCCACGGAGACCAGAGAAGTTTTTGGTTTGGCTCAAACCTGGAACATTGTGTAGGAATGTTACAGATAATTATTTCCCTCGATGTTTTTCTTTGTGGCACTGACAATTCGGTAGTTATTAGCACAGCGATAACAACGGCATTACATCACCCGGCTGAAGCGGCTCCTCCTGCCTGGGCCCCCGGGCTCATCTCAGTGCCACCGCAAGGCCGGGGATGCAGGTGCCCGTGTCTACGCCCGGTGCACACGCTGGGGTGAGATTTCCTACGCATCGTCAAAACAGTGAGGTTTGCTGTGAAGACTGATTAACCTTTCCCATTGTAGACTCTTTCGGGAGCTATAACATTCAGGACATGACTGAGGCGCGTATTTAAGATAAGGCCAACCAGCTGAGAGTAAAGATTTCTCAAGCTAACTTTTTTGACACTTATATAAAGTTTTTTCTTCCATCTTTACTTAAATCCAAATATTTTGGTGGCCAAAGGCATTGATTCTTTTAACTAACATTTAATGTTAGGTTCTTTTAACATACTTCTGTATTTCTGGCCCTGCTGGCATTGCCTCGAGCTGCCGTCCCCTGTGAATACCTGCCGTCACCCACTGCCTGTGACGTCTGGAAGGAGAGGTCTTTGCTCCCCTGGGGATTCCCAATGGGGATGGCCGTGTCCCCGGGCGCTGGCCGTGGCGGGGGTGTTTCTGGGAAGGGGAAGCTGTGCAGCCCCATGGCTGGGTTAGCAGCACGGCGCCCGGGATGGGTGCTCAGGATGTTCAGCGCCAGCTTCGGTATCTCCCCGCGCTCCCCGTGAAGCTCATCCCTCTTGCTCAGCCTCGCCGGGCAGCTCATTTAGTCCTATGGACAAAAGAGACCTCTGAGGCTTCGCGTGTTTAATAAACAACGCTTGGAGAAAGCGATCCTCTTTTACCCAAATCTGCGATAAACACCTCTCCATTCTCTGGTGCTTCATAACCTGCAGATATTAAACCCATAAAACTTCTGCTGTTAGAGCCAGGATACAGAGGCTGCATCCGCACGGCGCCGGTGAACGTGGAGCAGCTGAATCACAAGAGGCCACGAGTGGTTTTGCAGGGACTGGGTTACAGGATTTTGGGCCTTGAATTGCGAGCGATGGTGGGGAAGGGGTTCCCCCCCACCTGCAGCTCGGCTTAGAGCGGGTGGGAAGGTGCTCAGTGGCTCTGCAGGTCAACCTGAGGGGTGACAAGTGCTGTCAGAGGCAGGTATGAGTCAGTCTGCCACATGCAACAGTTACTGCTCACTCAGAAAGGCAAAGGAGGGAGAAGTTCTGTCAAAATTGCCTTCACCTGTTCCAGGGTCACAGCCCAGAAGCAAATCGCTTTGGGGCTTTATGGGTTAATGCCCTCAGAGATCAAACCCAAGCGAAGAGGCAGCTGTGAAGGAGTTAAAAAGACACAAAATCAACCTCGATATGTGCTACACACATGTAAAAATGATCTAGCTGGTGTTTTTCTAATGATTCTTGTGAGCAGGGAACCGTCCCTGGAGGGATGCAGTTCCTGGAGAGCCCCCCAGGGACCAGCTCGTGGACCTGGGCTTCATCACATCTGTGTCAGTGACGTGGAAGGAACAGCACGTGGTCCCTATGGAAAACTTCGTGGATGAAAAGGCAGCTGAGGGAATGGAAAAAGATTAAGAGGAAGGCAGTGATATGGATTTCTGTGGATGAAACCAATTCAGGCTTGTAAACAATGAAGAATATCTTTAGATTCTTAGACCCAGGAACAGGGCAGGCAGCATCTCCCATGGGGCCTGCAGGTGCCTGGTGGGTGGGTGGGTGGGTGGATGGATGGATGGATGGATGGATGGATGGATGGATGGATGGATGGATGGATGGGAAAACCTGCCTGGTGGTGCTAGGCTTAAGGAGCTCCTTCCATTTATTGTAGCACCAAGCTCGAGGCAACACTGTCATGGAGAAATGATGTTTCCCCAGCCCCAAATGAGGGCAGGGATGGTTTGTTATTTCCAGACTCAGTGAGCAGAGGCAGCTCTGTGGGTTGGCTCAGGTTCCTCTCTTCCCTGCCTGACCAGCAGAGTTACCTCCTGGCTTTTGTGTTGTTTTCTTTCTGCTTTGTATACCCTCTTCTAAGGATATGTTGCTAAATCTGTGATGTACCAGATCTTGGCATTGCCTTCAGGGCATAGAGGAACTTGGTGATTTTTCTTCAGCTAATAAGTATAATTCCAGCTTTTAAAGAAAGCAAAGTGAGGCCACTTTCACAAACTGGGAGAGGGCGAAAAATCCACCCCCCATCCCCCCCCTCCCCCCACCCAACCCCGCATCCCTGCTGCGTTCAGAGCCTGAGTCCTCAAGGAAAAAGCCACTCACTGTGCAGAGATTAGCAAACAGATGAAAACAGATATCGCAAGCTCCGATGCAAATACCTGAATTTCCAAAGCAGGGAGCTGCTGTCAGGGTACATTGTCCCATTGTTGACACAGGCGATGGGGCGCAGCCTTCAGGAGCCGTCCTGCCAACAGCGCTAAGGCTTTGTCCCGCTGAAGAATAAAAAGGCAAGAATTTTTAATACACTAATAGGTGGTATTCGCTGATCTTTCCCCAGAAATACATCACCACATAGTCATTGCAAAACCAGATTCATCCTCCGGAGGCTGAAGGAAGGAGGTAGCCTGCCACCCCTTGGAGCAGCGACTGCATCAGCTTCTCTTGGCCAGCATCGTGCAGTTGGCTTTTAAACAAAATATTGCACAGATGGAACAATGCAGCAGTTGTTTTCTAATACAGAGGAGGTCAGCTTTGGGATGAATTTTTAATAACAAAGGAGGAACTAGGCTGCTCTTCTTGGAGCTGTAAGCGTGTGTGATGGATGTTGCCTCCCTGCGCTGCAGGCTCAGTCCCCCACGTCCAGCAGCTGCCTTGTACAGCCAGGAGCATCCCCAATGAAGTCATTGCTTCTAAGTACAGCTTATTTGTGAACTGCCCCTATTAACATTTTAATAGGCACATCCTTCAGATTCTCTTCCAAGTAGCTCCTGGAAGGGCTGAGCTCTTAGATATGCAGCCTGAATAGTAAAAAAAAAAAAAACAAACCACTCTGCAGTAATATGCATTGGAGTGATCTGAGAAGTGCAATGAACCAAACTGCTGGGGATTTATGCAGCTCTGCGAAGCATAACGGTGTGGGAGAGGATGCTTTGTGCAGCTCTTGGGGTGCCACATTCCCCTCACTCTTAAACCCCCACTGCTGCAGGCGTTTGGCTTGAGCGAACCCAAGTGAGTGTGGGCCACAGCACATCTTTACAAAGCCTGTGAAAATAACCTTGTCATCCTGTGTGCCAAGGGATTCCCTGCCCTGCCCCACATCTCCAGCTCCAGGCTGGCTGCAGGCAACTGGAGGGAATTCAGTCGTGGGAGAAGGAGCCCAAAGATCCCCTTCCCCTCCCGCCGAGCCAGCCCCCCTGGCATCCCCTGCACACCCCGTGGCCCCTCCAGGGCTCAAGGCATTGCCCACAGCACCAAATCGGGGTTCACAACTCTTGCTGCTGCCAATGAGCTCTGCTGTTTACTCCGGTGTGCCCGGTCCACCAGGAATTCTGCCCGGGTGAGCAAAGAGCCAGGCGGAGGCGTTGGCTTTCAGGGCAGCACAACGAAGGGGAAGCCTCGAGAGTCCTCGTCTTTCCCAGGTCTCCCACTCAGCGCAAAAACTGGTGGCTGTAAGAGGGAATTGTGGTTTGGGTAACCAAAGCTGAGCCTTTGCCAAAACCAGCAAGGCTTGAAGCTGTGCTCAGCGTGAAAATTGACACATCTTCCCATGTGCCTTTTGGGCACTGGCTGCATCACATCCGACCCGAATCACTCACCCCAGTGCTCATCCCAAGGGCAACACACGGGGTGGGATACACCTGGGGTGGGGACAGAAATAGGCAGTTCCCAAAACCAGTAATTAGGGTGGATGAGGTGCTGGGGGGGCATCCTGCGGGGATAATAGCAGCGATAACACTGAGGGGAGACAAAAGCACTGCATGCAATATTATGAAAGAACAAAACCCTGGCAGAATAATTAGGCTGTAATTAAAGGTTATTTCAGATTCTGTGACATCTGAATGTCAACTCCGTAACACTGTAACAGCAAGCACTTGGTACAGCACCGTGGTGCACGCCTGTTAAACGCAGCCCAGGAGAGGCACAGCACAGTACATCCACCATGGGGATGGCAAAATGCTCCGAGTCCTTAGTCAGCACCCATGCAAATACCCAGGGACCTGCTTGAACTGGGGTCCATAAAGTTCTCCATCACTGAACTCCATCACTGCGCCCTGCCTAACTGTCTAGGGCATGAAAGTGCAGGAAAAGGTCTGGCTGAAGCTCCCCTTTCTGGTCTTGCTGTCGCAGATGCTCCCCCCAAACAAGCGTCTCCGATCCGTCCACCTTGACGCCTCGGTGCTGCACGGATCCTGCCTGACCCACTAGTTCTGACAATATGGTCCATCCCAAAGCACAGCGGGAGAAATTGCAGCAGCTCGTGCGGCTAGGCAGCCTCCTCCACCCAATTAGTGGTTTCAAAGAGTTTCAGCTGATTGTGGGGTTTGATCATTTTTCAATTTTTCCTGCAGACACTGCTCATAGCAGTGTCCAGCCAGAGGAAAGCTCTCCCCACTCTGAAATTAATTTGGTTTAATGTTGGAGAAAGCTGCCACGGAGCCCAGGACCTCACATGCAGCACCAGCTGCTCCAGAGAGAGCAAAACCCACACTGGTTTTAGGCACCTTTCTTTCAGGAAAGGGCTAGATGGGACCAAAGTTCCCCCCCACCCCGCACACCCACCTAACCGGGGCTGTGAACCTGGCGTTGCTGATGCCCTGGGACCACAGATCATGAAGCATCGGGCACAGGGTGCAATTTTTTCTCTCCCCTGATAAAAGGAAAAAATGACTCAGCCTGGCCCAGCCGAGTCATCAGCTGCGACCTGCTCCTTCCTGTAATTCGCAGAGTTCCCGCTTTATTGCCTGAACAGCCACGGCGTATTTCCAGCTAACGCAGGAGGAAGATTTCAGCCTTTGAACTTGGCCATTTCAGTTTCTCAACCTACTTCAAAGGAAAATTTCCTATCCGAGTCGTGGATCACTCCTGACTGGTCATAGCGCTGGGGGTTTTTTTAATATCTCTTGGGAAATAAATTCACAGAATTGGCTTCTCTCCCTTCTCAGATATGAAAGCATCTCCCCAGCTATTTCCAGGTAGGATGAGGAATCACAGAGGGTTCAACTGGAACAGCATATAAATAAGAAATAAGTGGAAAGATGATACTATTTTCCACCTTATTTTTGCATGTTGCAAACATCTCTTCTGGTGATTTCTTTTCCTCAGTTGCTCGTCTGCAAAGAAACCCAGGACTGCTTCTGCCCTGCTCCTGGGGAAGGGTCGTGAAGCGATGGAGACAAACCTTTGACTAACTCGATTCCACCAGCATCTCCTCAACGTGCCACAGAGTCTCATGTTGCCCATGAACCACTGGAGTTCCTGGCTGAAATCACTCGTCTCTGGGCTTTTCTGAGGGCCTGAAGAATGAGCGGGTGGTGGAATCTCCCATCACCTTCAGAAATCAGTGACCCATTCTACGATTCTATGTGCGCAGAGTGCTGGAAATCAGGGGACTGGGAAAGGTGCCTGGAAGGTTGGCTTCAGTATCGACAATCCTGGCTTTTATCAGTCTTCTGGGATAGCCAGCGTTGCTTCTTCCTCATTTCTACTCCTTTTTTTGTAGGCTGAAGGCCTGTTGCAACTAATTTGGAAATTTTCTGTTGCAAAATGTGGGGCATTGAGTTCAGAGTGAAACCCTGACACAACCTGCATTCGAAAGAGCCAGGACTGGGGAAACTCTCCCTACGAATTGCTAATTGCTCCCCCTCTCTCTGCAGCTGTCTCACATCTCCAACTCATTTTGACACATTTTGGTTCCTCCTTGGGAAAAATGTTGGTCTCTAAGAGAATTTGCTCAAAAGAACAAGAACGAGCTGTGGTGCCAGTTCCCAATTCACATCACATCTCCTGGCAGTTGCTTCAAGATGATTATCGGGTATCATGTTAGGAGTGGTGGGATGCCTGGTCATCAGCTACTGGTCCTGATAGTCCTGGATCGCATCTGTCAGCCAGGGCAGTGTCAGACACTGCAGGAGCGCTGTGGTCCTGGGGGTTTATCAATTTCTGCTTTGAGCCCCAAGTCAGGAAACAGGCACTTTTTAACAGCACCGGGCATCGGTTCAGCATAACGTGGTGCTGACATCTCTTTGCTGCTTCAAATCAGCCTCTGGCAAGCTTTGCACTTGGATAGCGGTTTGTTTATCACCTCTTACCTCTAAAGATAATCTTGCCTCTTTTCCCTACCTCTTGTTTTGGCACCAGTATCTCACAGCCCAGCCAAGGCCCTGCAGTAAGCTCTCCTTGCGGGGAAAGCAGGGAAAACCCCGTCCCAAGGAAGCTTTCCTCCTCACTGACTGTCTTTAAGGCTTTAAAGAACTCCCTCATCTCTCCCATCCTTGTCTAAAAGGTAAATAAATGCCTTGGGGCAGAGCTGCCCTTGCTGGGTGGCCGTGCAGTGCTCGGCACGGTGGAGCTGCCTTCAGATGGGGCTTCTCACGCACAAAGCGCTCCCTTAAATAAACACTAACTCAGCCATTCCCCACCCGCGCCGGGAACGGCATGATGAAGTCTTGAGCTTCCCCATCTCAGCTGTAATTGGAGATGCAGATGCGTGGAGAGCATCGTTACTGAATCACTGCTTGAAGGTTTTGCATATTCCTATGGAAGCTGCAGATGGGATTAACCATTTGGGACCTTCTCCCGCCGGGCACCAGTGCTGCTGGCATCACCCTGCGGGTATGCCATGCCAGCTGGCCCTGTGCCACCCGCCTTGCTGCAATGCGCAGTCTGGTGACACGGAAAGTGCTTCTTTGTGGCCAGCCACAGCATCAGCTTCTGCAAATCAAATCTGGTCAAATCAAAGCACGAGCAGAAGTCCCCTTCTAGAAGGCTTCGCATTGGCATTTTTTTTGCTTTCCTTCATTGTAGTCATGCTTGATTTGGGCTTTTGACCATGGTACAAATCTAGTTCTGGACACTTGCAACAGGAGAGTTTTCTTGAGCACTAGGTAGAGCTGGGGACATCAGTAAGCCTGGAAAACTGAGACCTGGTCAGTCCATCTTCTGCTGGGGCTTTCTGGAGGCTCTGCTCTGTAAATGAAGCTTGTGGTGAGCTCCAGTGCCACACTGGTTGCCGGAGGGCACTGCGCAGGCAAATCCTGTCCCTGAGCATACGAAGCAGCTGTATCAGACCACAGGTCCATGTAGCCATGGCCACACAGGACGGGCAGGTAGAGCCCAGCCATTGCGTGTTGGCGAGCGTGCAGCAAGCTCGCAGCCGTGGGCAGCTCAAGGGGAGCCGCATCGCCTCACCCACCCCATAACTCCATTAACTCCATCCCCACCAGCTCCTCACACCCTGGAGATGAGGCTTCCTGCAGAGAGGGTGCTCCCCGCCTGCGCCGATGGCTGCCCGGGTACGCTGCATGGCACTGCGAGCAAGGGCACGCATCCACGGCGGGGCATGCACAATGCTGTGAAATAGCTTTTATTTGCTTTTATTTATGTTTATTAATATTTCCTTTTCTGAAGTTCGGTGCATGGAAATGTTGCTTCTTCATTGTAATTACAGTGAAAATACTATAGATAGGATAAATGCAATAAAAATGGAATTTGCTTAAAAATCAGGAAATAATTCTGGAGAGAGGTTTTTGATTGATTGGTTGCTCCAGTGGATGCAGTTTTGTGACTATGGATGACATCTTTCCCAGAGCACTGTCTTAGCTGAATAGTTTATATTTGCTCCTCAGTATATTAAGGCCATTCATTCTTGCCTGCCAGACAGCCATAAGCAGGAACTTAGCATATATTTTATCTGTGAAAAATCCACAAAAATACACCACAAAGCCCCAAGGGAATCCAGGGCTTCAGGGTAGATCCTGTCCCATGTGTGAGGGTCTTTCTGTCCCCTGGGTTTGTTGCACCGGTGGAGGAAAGACTAGTCCGTGGGCCTTTCTCTCTTGTAATTAACACTTTTCTCTAGGTAATTAAGAAGTCTCCAACGTCAAAAAGTGCATGGAGGAAAACAGGCAAACAGCCCTGACTGATGCACTCCTGCGTGCCCTGCCAAACCCCCCTGTGCAGGCAGCATGGGGTGGAGAAACTGTCTCAGGGTGACCTGGTGGGGACAATGATTCCAGAGAGAGTCACAACCCCCACCAAAGCCAAAATAAAAGGACTTTGCCCCCAGCGATGAGCCCTGCTCTGACAAGAGCTCCAGGGAGAGCTGCTGGAGCTGTTGCATCTGCAAGTCCCCTCTCTTGCCCAGCCCTCCAGAAACCCCTCCTGGTTCCCATGCCCTCGATGGGTTATTGTGGCATCCAGCTCTGGAACAGCAACAGCAGGGAAGGGCGAGTGCGGGTGCAGCGGGCTGCTCCGGCTTCCCCAGAATCAACAGCAGCATTCACACTGGCGGCAGCTGCAGCCGGTTTGAGTTACAATGACAAGAGATGACAGCAGGGTCAAGGCTGGCATCAGCAAGGATATGGGCTGGCATCGGCACCAATGAGTTTGGTACCCACCACCTAATGCACCACCCCCCCGCCCCCAGCCCTGCCTCTGCCTCATTGCACACAAACGTCTGACCCTGAACTTTCAACTTCACGGGTTTCGAAAACTAGAGGCCAGATGTGATGAAATCCTGCCCTGCAGAAAGCGGTTGGAGACAGTAAATAAGCCACTGCGGTAGTGTAGGAGCAGCGCGGCCCAGCAGGGAGCAGGTGGACGTGCCCGTGCAGGAGGTGGACACGCAGGACCTGGTCCGTGGGCTGCAGGCACAGCGCTGGGAGCTCCCGCGTGGAAGTAACACAGGACAAAGCCTCGGTCCCACTCCCTCCTGCCTGCGGGACGGGAGGGTGATGCTGAGCAAAAACGAAGGCAACAAGAGCCGTGATGAGCAGAAGTGAGGGTGGGAGTGGGAGGTGGCTGTGAGGGATGAAAATCCCCTAGCAAATAACGAGGCTTGTAAATTAGCCCTACTTAATAAAAATATGTGAGTAAATTAACTTTGCCTGCTGGGTAAATCTGTTCAGTATTTCTCTGTTGCACCATTAAGCAAACTCTGGCAAGGCAGCTTACCTCTCGAGCACATAATGTGACTCTGTAACGGGTAATGTTTTCTATTTTGTTATGCCTTTATCTTGCTGAGGAACAACACCTCACAGGAGAGCAAAGCAATTTCCAGCAGCTCTGGTCCCGCTGCACCCCCCGCCCCCGCCCAGGGAACGCATCGCAGCCTGATTTGGCCCCAGGGACGACGTGGCTGATGCGCTGCACAAGCTGTTCCTGCCGAAGCGGGGACCGTCGGAGCATCCTCTGCTCCTCAGGGCCTCCCTTTCCATTTCTGTTCCCGGGGTCCTGCTGACATCCCCAGGGAGGTGAAAAAGCAAGTTACTGCAGGGACTAAGCTCCTTCCAGCCGTGCTGGCAGGTCCCCTCTGCTCGCCCTGCACAGGCTGCCCCAGGTGTCACCTCTGTCACACACTTCTTCGGGTTTAACTCCATCCCTGTGGTTTCCCCACGACTCTCCTTGCTGGTCCCTCAGCCTGGAAACCACTCGGAGCTCATCTTCCCTGAGTCTCCCCCTCAGGTGTCACGTTTACCACCGTTCCCTGGGTTTAGTTTCTTACGTGGAAGTCTGGGGCTCTGGGTTAAGTGGCATAATGGCAAAGAGCCAGCTTTCAACATCCCTTTTCTCCTCGAAACACATTCATCACTTAAGTATGTACAATACATGTCTATATTTGATGACATCAACCCAGGCAGCAGTAGTCTCGTGTTAACACCTCTTCACGTGCATTGGTTCAGTGACATTCAAGTGTATCAGCCTTTAGCATACACACATTTTAACATCAGCACAACTTCACCTCCGAAATAACCATAATGGGTATCAAACTGACTTCTTCCTTCCTACAATTAAAAAAACCAAAACCCTTCTGACACTAATGAGATGACAGAGGCAGAGCGTAACACTTCACAACGTTTGTTACCATCCTTTCTCAGCGCTGCCATGAGAAAAGCCAGGTTTTGGGCTACCACCCAACCCTCACCTCCTCACCGGTGCTTTGCAAGGTGTTCACCTTCCAAAACCAAATTCTTCCCGTGCTGATATCTACATGGGTATTGAAGCAAAAATCCATGTGTGAGGGTCACGAGGCTGAGGAGACGGATGGCACGTGGGGCACGACCCGTTGGCTCCTAGGGCAGATGTCCAAATGAGGGCAGGAGAATTGACCCCTACGTGCAGGCAGGTGACAGGGGCTCTGCTGCCCATGGTTCCCTGCCAGTGACCCCGCTAAAAGTGGTGTGACACCCACCAAAGAACTGACCCCTCTCATCCTTAGTGTCTTCTGCAAAATGGAACTGGGAGCACATCTCTGCTTCATGAAGGGTTTATGAAGGCTGCGACTCTGGAGGCAGAGCGGCAATACCTCACACTGATTATTATCCTTTCAAGCAGATGTAATTATGCTAATCAAGGCTTGTCTGATGCTGAATTTTACAATCTAGAAGTGCAAAGTTCCGAGGACTAGTCTTTAGTGGTTAACATTTAGTGGGAGATGAAGGAGACTCTAGAGAAGATGTCAAGAACCGCTCTGGACTGGGACAGCTTTTTGCTAATAAATATGATTTTTGAGGCTGAAAAGGGGTGTTTCAGGAGTTGCTTCACATGCTGCTCAGCTGCCCTGGCTGGAAGCTGGGCAGCGCTTGTCTGAAGGATTCAATGGGACACTCAGTGTGGTACTTAGTCCTCTTAGTCCGTCTCTGTGGTCTCATTCACTCCAAACCCCCATCTGAACCTGGAGGGCCTATCTCTAAAGCAAAGCCAGTCCCATGCTGGTCCCCAGAACTTCACCATTTCAGCCTCCTCTCCCCCATGTCCCAATCTCCTCTGAAGATCTCCCTTGGAAGGCAAGGAACTGGATGTTGATCAGGAGGGTTCCTCAAATGCTGCTGGCCATTAAAAAAAAAAAAATAAAATAAAGATTAATGCAAATCTCTTGTCAAAAAGGCAAGCCTTCCCAAGGAAAACCTTTTTATAAATATGTGCTTGTTGGAAGAAAACATGCTTCTGGGATGCTTTGCTGGCTGAAGGAGCTCCTCTGTTCTCCTCCCAGCTATTTTAACCCCTGGATCCCGATAATTTGGGCTACTCAATGGGCATGTGGAAATCTATTTGCTTTCCCCAAACAACGACACAGAGCATTTTCTACAGAAACCTCATGACAAAGCCCCCTAGTCGCTGTAGAGGCAGAAAAGTGCTTGGATTAATCATCAAAACAGCAGGGAATTAAGAAACCTAGGGAGATGAATGCACCAGGGTTTTGTTAGATAGATGCTTTCAAAAAAAAATAATCCAGACCTACTTTGTTTCAAGCACCTCAGAAGCTGAGAGAATTCAGTGCATCCGGCTGCAGCTGCCACTTCAGTTCTGTAATTTAATCTCATTGAGGTGCATTATGTCAAATAATTACCTTAATGAAGACTCTAACGGCAGAAGGGAGGAAAATAATAGAGATACTTTGAAGAAAAGAAGATGCGAAGTTGCTTTTTTTTTAACCTGGCACTGATTTGTCTTCCCCTCCTCTGACTCTTGCCCTTACAGATGTGGCCGATCTGACTCTCTTTCAAAAGTAACGTGTTTCAGATGCTGCTCCAGTGATGGATTTTTGGCATCTTGGATACAATACCATAGTTTCTCAGTTTGAAACAACGCAACACGTAAAACCGGCTCTCAGTTCAGGCAAGTCCAGCCCTCTAAATCCTGCTACCTCCCTGTTCCCTGCAAAGTCAAGTTTCTGTCTACCACATTTGAAGTCCTCCAGGATGTTGGCCTAAATTAGAATCAAAGAATAATATAATCCTTTAGGTTGGAAAACACCTTTAAGATCATCGAGTCCAACCATAAACCTAACACTGCCAAGTTACCAGTAAACCATGTCCCTCAGTGCCACATCTACATGTCTTTTAAATACCTCCAGGGATGGTGACTCCACCACTTCCCTGGGCAGCCTCTTCCAATGCTGGACAATTCTTTCAGTGAAGAAATTTTTCCTAATATCCAATCTAAACCTCCCTTGGCACAATTCGAGGCTGTTTCCTTTTGTTCTATCACTTCTTACTTGGTAAAAGAGACTGACACCCAAATTGACTTTTATTGGCTGGTCTCATCCTCTTCTAAGGTCCTTCAGCTATTTTATTTATGTCTTATTTCAAAGAGCCCTTGTGAAGTGATTTCGTAAAGCCCTCGTGCTGATTTCCACCACCACCCATGCCCAGGATGTGCATCTCATGGTCATATTGGCCTTGAATTTATTTCGGTTGGCTGAAATGACACTGTCTTCGGTGAATAAGCTGTCTTCTAAAGCCTAACGTTTACCCAGTCTGCACAGGTTTCTGTGCATGAAACCTGAAAGAAAAAATCCCTGAAAATTAAATTGATCACCTTAAATGAGTTTCCTTTCTTACTGCCTGAAGGGATAACTTGCTAAAGAAAGGAAGTGTGTACTTCTTCTAGCATGGATGAGGTGAGGGAGGCAAAATGAGCTCTTCCCCCACCCTGACTTGCACATATTTCCCAGTTAGCCTTGCCTAATGCTGTGGATATTCTCCAAGTCATATGAGCTATCTCCCACCATTCCTGGAACAGCTGACTCCAGACCTTCTAGGTTTAAAAAAAAAAAGGGAAGTAAATTTAGTCCATTTTTCTTAAATTGATGCAAAGTGTGGCATTTCACCGTTTTTCTTCTTTTTTTTCTACTTGGCAAATATTTTTCCTCAGACTCCAAGCACTTCTCTGACTCTGGAAAATTAAACGCACGATCCCGTCAAAGAAGCCTGTGCCCGACCACTGCCACGGCTCTCAGGCATCCCCTGTGTTTCCAAAAGTACCCTTAGTTTCTCACGCGTTTTTTTCCCTCCTTGTGCTTCCTGGACAGCTTCTTGTAGAGGTAAAGTGCTCGCTTCTCCTCCCAGCTCTCGAAGAAGGAGCCTGCGATTTTTCTGCACAGGCGGTGTGCGTAGGTTTGCAGGAATACGGTGGCGTAGAGGATGCAGAAGAGCAGCCCCACAGCGAGCAGCACGGAGGGGTTGGGAGGCGTCGGGCGGCTGATCCTGCAGTGGGCAGAGCTGAAGATCAGGTAGTGGTGGTAGCTTCCTTTGAAGTCCTGAAGTGGTAATTCTTTGGAAGGAAGCCCCAAAAATTCCAGAAGAGAGCTTAGGATCCCTATTTTAGCCTGAAATAAAGAGAGTTAAAAGTTAAACAGGGTATGACCAAAACAAAATCAATTGGTTACTACAAAAAACATCGGCCTGGGGGGGTGTAATCACCATTACAGCTTGTTTGGGTGCATTAAGAGAAGGACGTTGAAGTTCATGTACACCTCAGGCTGAGCGAGAGTAACAGCACGATGTGTAGGTGCGGAGTACTTGGCCCGGTGAGACTCGATCCTATCTGTCATCTTTACCTGCTGTTACAGAGCTCATAACAGGTATTCGCCGTGTGAGATTTACAGTGAAACACATAGCACAGACGGCAGTATTAGTGGCTGCATATTTAAATATTTGAGTTTTTTTTTCTGATCCCTGATTATTTCACTGCAAATGCGTCATAAGCCGCTATCTGAGATAAGGAACCCTGGGGCTGGGGAGGGGGCCAGGCTGCACAGCAGAAGAGGAAGGCTAAAAAAATAAACCAGAACTAGTCCAAATAAAGGATATTAAAAGAGATAGAAACTGGGGAGGCTTGTGAAAAAGATTGTGCAGGGTGACAACAAAGCCAGTGAGCAGGACTTTCTCCTTAAAGAACAGCCAGTGCAATAAGATGAGGAGATATCCTCGCAGCCGAGACGTATATTCATCCACTTCCCCCTTCCTTTTGTGCTTGCACCCACGCTGCAGCTGGGGGATGGTGCCAGGGAAGGGACCCGGAGACACGGGGACATCTGGCTGCCCCATGCTAGCAGTGCCTTTGCAGCGTGAGGCACTGTTTGATCCCCTTCTCGCTCCCAAGAAGCGGTAATTTGGAGCGGGCAGATGCTGCTATTTGGTGCACTGGAAGAAGCAACCAAGGTTGTGCCTCTGCCTCCTCCTCCCCAAGCCTGTTCCTTGTCCAGCTGGCTGCAGGGAAGGGAAGCAAGGGTCATGTAAGTCAGGCTACGAAGACTGCAATCCCCACCGCCACCTCCTACGATGTGACACAGGTCTGGAACCTTGGAACAGGTTGCCCAGAGAAGCTGTGGCTGCCCCATCCCTGGAGGTGTTCAAGGCCAGGCTGGATGAGGCTTTGAGCAACCTGGTCTGGTGGGAGGTGTCCCTGCCCATGGCAGGGGGGTTGGAACTAAGTGATCTTTAAGGTCCCTTCCAACCCAAACCATTCTGTGATTCTATGACACACAGCGGGGTCCCCGTGCAGGGAAGGAGGGGACCCCAGCACTTACACTGTATTTGATGTTCAGAGTGACGGGCACTGTGGAGAACTGAGACGCCTTTCTCTCCGCGGTGTCTGCCACACTGAACGCAAAGTGGTCCATCGCCACGACCACCAGCATCAGCAGCAGGGCCACAGTGAGGAGCATGGCTTGCACGAGGCACAGCATCACTTCTTCCCGGGACAACTTCATGCCCGTTGGTCGAAGGAGGTTTTTGCATGGGCCCACCAGCAGATGAGCTTCTTTTCTGTCCACAGCTAAACGCTCCAGCTTCTTGGTGACGTAAAAATTGTCAAAGCGGAGGTTGGTGAGATAATTTTTCAAATACCAGGTGGACTCAAAACAGAGATAAAGCATGGAGAAGCCAGCAACCAGCTTGTTGCCTACTCGTACAGAGTCTTTGACCAGTACTTCGACAGCCAAAAAGTCCCTCCCAATTTTCTCGCCAGCAAGGTGCATTTGCTGGTAAATCAACGAGCTGTTCTTAAGCAATGAAAACTGAAAATGTCCATTCATAGGCCTATGAATATTAATGGAATTGCTGGTTTCTTGGATTGCATCCCCAAACTCCCAGGCAGCTGTCCCTAGCAGAGCGGTTGAGTTCAAAAGACTCTCAGAGGAATTCTTGCAGATACACTGAATAACCTGCAGTATGGTCTTAATGTTGCTTATGATGTTGGGTAGTATGTTAACCACCACAATCATGGTGCAGGTCGACAAGAGAAGCTTCCGGCCTTGTTTGGTACCTAGCGTAGGCATGATCATACTGAAGACACAACGGGCGGGATGCACCAAGAAAAGGGTCAGGAGAAGGAGCAGACTGAAGGAGACGGCCATTGCAACAGAGAGGTGCCAGGAGTACTCCAGGGAAGCAAACATCCAGTTGTAAAAGAGGCCTCCTATCACCGCCGCAATGCAGGAACACTGTAGAAACAAGGTCCACAGCTCTCTGCCATTTGCTGGGACAGGCTTGGAGTAAACCAACCATAGGTCTGCAACGGTCCTGCACACCTTTGGGAACAGAAATTCTTCACAGTAGACACGGGCTCCCATCCTGCACACAGAACAAGTGCCCGGGTGTTAGCAGAGGAAGTACAGAAACGCGCTAATTAGGGGGCTTTCTCAAGATGATCACTCATGGGTCTTTCTAAGGTCCTTCTCTGAGTGTCTCTGGTCTCACTCTTCTCTACCTCTCCACTAACCTGGATAGCTGGGACTGAGATCTTCCCGGGAAGCATGCAGGACAGGGAAGTTCAAGGCATTTCTTGAAAGATCAAATACCAAGTACAATGTGACTGCTCCTCCTCTAAAGCAAGCACAGGAAAGCATTGTACTCTTCTGTAAAAATCATAATAAAGCTATTCAGAGGGGTCATCTCCTTAGCTGTGGCTAAGAGTGGCTTTAGTGGTTATTTAGAGGATGCTGGAGGGAGAAAGAGGCGGCTCCTGGTTGCTGTGGACATCATTATATCAGCTCTGTAATTACAAGGTGTTCAATGGATAAGAGGCAGTTGAGTGGGAGTTTCTGGTCTCCCTGCCTCTCAAGAGAGACCAAACAAAAATCTGCAGGTTTAAGGGTGACAGATACAGAACTGATCAGAGAAAACAGTTTCACATTGAAGCTCCGGTGCCAGAGGAAATCTCCCAGGAAAATAATTTGGCCACTGCAGACAGGATGAAATGTCCCATAAAGCTATTTAAATGTCTACCGAAAACAAATGTTTGGGCAGGAATATCATTTCTCAGGCCTCGCATCTGGAATGACTCTCCAAAACCTGGTGGGGAGAAGGAGCCTCTCCCCAGGATTAAACCCAACCAGGCGATCCCCTTCTCCCCCTGCCCGACAGCAGCCGCGGTTATCCTTTGAGGGAAAAATTTGACTAGAAAACGAGGTTTTCCAGTGGAAAAAGGCCATTCCAGAGATACCAAGACAGAGGGAAGGAGCGGGATTACAGCAGACACTACTTACCCAGCGGCAGAGAGGTGCCCCAGTCTTGCTTGAAAACTCTCCTTGCTCCAGTGCCTTATTGCTATGAGAGAGGATCCTGGATGCAGCTACTGGGAGAAACGGGATAGGAAACCGATGCGGCTGAGATCCAGGACTCAAAAACAAAGCTGTTTTAAGGCAATTCAGAACAGCAATGCTGGCAATTCCTAAAGTGAGTGGGCAAACCTGGTGTGTGAAGCCCGGGGAATAACCCCAGTACAGGACAGAGCCGGGACGCACAGCACTGCTTGGGCTTTACCCTTGTTGCAGAGAAGGCTTATTTTCATGACACATAGCTGAAAAAAATGAGTCAATGACATATGGACTGACGAAGATGGAACAAGCATCACATGGAACGTGGGGTGTCGCCATCCCCTGTGGGGAAATCAGCTGTCTCATCCCAGCTGACTTCTCCTCCCACTGCCCAGCAGCAAGTAGCAAGTTTGGGATCTCTCAGAGAGAAGGGGAGCTTTTCCTCTTTCAGACATCGGTCATGGTGTGAAGGGCATGGTAGGATCCATCAAACCATGCGCTGATAATTGTTTCAGCAAGCTGCTGCTCCCTGCTGAAACTGTGAGCTGGTGGGCAGGGTACGTGAACTGCTTAAAGGCTCATCTCATAGTCCGAGCAGAGGAAAATGAAGCTTCAAACTTGAACCTTTCCCAATTCTTTATAGCCAGCAAGTCCACTGCAAAGAAAGCCCTGCCACAGGCAGGATTCTCAAAGCACTGAGAAGCTCCCAGACGTGCAAGCCAAGACATGCGGTCCCCATGGGACCGACTCTCCCGAGCCCCGGGATGTGCAGGGCACAGAGCTCCAGCCACCAAACCCACACGCTGGGAGACAAGGACCAGCCCGTGGTGTTTGCTCTTCAGTTATGTTTCCAAAGAAGAGGATTGCCCCTGCTCCATCAGCTGGCACACGAGAAAGGTGTACCGCCGCTGCCCACCCCCTGCACTGAGCTCGGGGTTCATGGGAGCCTTCCCTGGCCCCCACCAAACCTGACCCTTTGCTAGGTGCTTTCACACTAAGCCACTGCTTGTGGGCAAAGGTGACACAGCTCACCCAGCCACCGCTGAGCACACTCCTTACGGGGACCCGCTGTCCCGTGCCGAGCCGAGCCCTCCCGCTGGCTGGGAACTGCAATGTTCTCGTGCTCCCCTGGGCAGTAGAGGGCAAAGGGCTGGAGGTCAGCCCTGTCCCAGCCGCCCCCAGGGACGGAACACGCAGGGATCTGCTCTCCAGCGAGCGGTGGGAGAGCAGCACCTTCCCCGGGGGACGTGTCTGGAGCCCACGGCAGGGGCAGTGGTTGGAGGACGAGCCATGATGAGCACAAGCCAGCAGAGCAAACCTCTGCCGCTTCCTCAGCCCTTCCTGCAGGTACCAGACAAGGTTCTTTCCGCCCTGGCAGCTCCACTCAACAACTCTGCTTTATTGCTAGAGTTTTTCTTTGTCCCACATGGCTGGCAGAGCAAGGTTTGCCTCCTGGTGCCCTGCAGCACAGACACCGAATGAGAAACCCTGACTGGCTCCAGCCGGGAAGAGGCACCAGCCGGGCGGGCGGGAAAGAAAGTGCCATTTGTTTGGAGCATCCATAGCAATTGCTTGCACAGGCCATGAATTAGGTCTTGAATTCAATTTACAGACTATAAAGGACGACCCCAAAAGGCCCATAGCTATATTCTGCAAAACTCGTCAGGTTCTCCTTAGTCGCTATTCTGAGATTAAACTTCTTTCTCACTGTATTTCTGAGCTAACTGATTTCATCAGCCCCTGGGACTCCATCCAGGCTAAGCAGGTAGCTTTCTGGGCCAGAAAAAAAAAAAAAAAACCATTAGCAATAGAGAACAAAAAAAAAAAATCCCAAGTCTGCAACATGGTGATGAGTGTTTTCTGAGCCTGCTGCATCATCTGGCAAAGGGGAGCTGAAGTCTTCGGGGGACCTGTGCTTGGCCAGGAACTCCCGGCAGCACAAAGTGTTTGCATGCAAAGACAAACCTAGAGTTTCCCCTGGCTAAACTCAAAATGGATCTCTGGAGTACCCTAAATCTGGGATATCCTCTATTTTATAGCCCAAACTGATAACCTCTAAATAAGCCAGAACCATCAATGCCTAACTTTCCCCAGGACTCAATGAACAAGCTTGCTTTGCCAAAAAAAAAAAAAAAAAAAAAATCAATTAACAGTGTTTACACAGCTACACAAAAACCCGCGGGCTGGGGAGCAGGACAGGGCAGGACCGCGCATCTCAGCGGAGCAACTGTGACACCTTGCGGCCACATTCTGCTAAAATACCTGAAGGTCTGCGCTCATTTCAGCTCCGAAACCAAAGTCTGCGGGTGGGAGAGTTCTAAGGAAAATTGAGGAAGCGAAGGAGAATCGGGATGCTGTCGAGCCGGCGGTGGGGATGTGTACCCTGTGTCCCCTCGGGATGCTCTGAGGGGCCTTTTCCCACCCTATGTCACTGGGGATCTTGTGGCCCGGCTCCAGGTGGTATAAAGGGACTTTGCTTTCTTGACAAACTCATCTCCGTAGAGCTCAAGCTCCAAGATTTTCTAACATCCCTGATTTATACTTTTTAGCACTACAGTAGGCGACCAAGAAGAGACCCTCATGCCTGCAACGAGCTTGCTGTAACTATAGGAAGACGACAGAGGGTTTCATTTGTATTGCAGCCAGGGAGCATAGCCTGGCTTTGCCCGGATTAGGGATGGTGACTGAGTTTGTACCCACCAGCACAGAGATTTTACGTCCGTTTCTGCTTTGCAAAGTACCGTGCTCACAGAGTGGGTCTCAGGGCAGTCCGAATGAGAGTGTCCTGCCAAGACACCTGCAAGTTCAACCTGCAGTGACAGGGTGGTGGCGGTGATGGGAGGGGGTGCCACGTAAAGGAGCAGCTGTAGCACAGATAGTGTGGGGTACCTGAACTATACAGCCTAAGAAAAGGGCTGGGCAAAGAAGATGAATGGAGGGCTAAAACCAGGATGATTTAAGGCTGAAGATATTTCTCCATGGCAATACCATCAGCACCTGTTGATCACGTTATTCTGCCAACTCAAGAAACTGAGGGTGTGGGAAAGATTAGCCCATTAGTGGTGATTCTTTGCTTGTTAAAATCACATGCAAATGAACAATTCATGGTGATACAGAGCTAGGTCATGTCTTCTTATGCTCCTACAATAGAAAAATCCCAGCAATATCCTTTCAGTGGCTGATGAGGGATACATGTGATACAGGAGCCAAGGCTAGCTAACCTGCAATAGCTGAATTTCCCTTACCATGCTGGGCTTTCATTTGTTTCAGGAGTTTTTCCCCTTTCTCTCCTGAACTTCCAGCATCGCTGCCGGGTGCAAACCGGCTGAGCACAGCCCCAGCATCACTCACGCTGCGGCAGCTCTTCTGTGCAAACAGTTTGTAAAGCAACTCGAAATGCGTCTGGGATAAAAGATACTCCAAAATGCTTTCCTACTGTAAATAAACCAGGATGATTTTCCTCCAAGTGTCTCAGGAGAACATGTGGATGTTGGTCTGGGGTTGGAAGGGGAACATCAAAGGAGTAAAGCAGAGATATTCTGGATGTTGAATTTCAATGCGTGAGTGGCATTTCCTGTTAATTAAAATTCACAAGCGAGCTGCTAATGTGAATGGCTTTTGTGATGGTTGTTGGATTTTTACATTCCGAGAGAAATGGTGCATAGGCAGGCAAAGTTCCTTTAAAATAACATAGTCAGTTACAGAAGGTTAATACAGCACTTGAAATGCTCTTTCCTGGGAATTCTCATATCTCTACTCACATCACAGACCCTTCACAAATAATGGGCTTGGCTTACCATAAAAAGCTGCTTTTGGCCAATTTTAGTACTTCCAGCAGCAAATGGAATTCGAAATTATTCATGCAGGCCAGGTCACCCTTGAACCCCAGAAATACTAAATCTTAAAAAAAAAAATAAATTAAAAATCGAGCATGCCAGAATACGCCTGCTCTCACAGATGCCTGGATATGAAAAAAACAGAATTAGGTAATATTGTCAATCCACATGCCTGAAACCAGATTCTCTGGGGAGCCCTGGGAAACACAGGGGCTGCTGATAAAGCTGGCAGAAGCCAGGTCTTTGACTAAAAGTAGAGGTTTAGGGTCCAGGTGCTCCCCACACCTTTCCCAGGTCTGCCAAGGCCCCATTGTGTGACCTCAGGTAAGTCGCTGGTCCCCTCTCTGCCTCAGTTTCCCACATCCGACACAGAGATGATAAACCTTCCCTGGCTGCGTTTGTGAAATACCTTCTGACCTTTGACTGACAGTGCCACAGACGTGCCGGGACATGGGGAGCGACTTTCAGAGACTTTACACAAACTTTGTGGACTCAGTTGTGCTTTCACGCCTAAGTAAAACCATCCTCCTGGATTCAACTAGGATGCACCACGCCAGAGCTGAGCCCATAAGTAAACCTGTGACCTCTTACATCTGCAATGGAGCAGGACTGGATGTTACCTTTTGAGCCTGGAAATTAGATGATCCAAGCCTGCCGAAGGCCCTCGCCGCCTGCCCTCCAGGCTGCAGGGACAGAGGCAGCCCTGTTCCAGCCACCGACTCCCATCCCCACAGCAGCAGCTCCAGTCGCAGCAGGGCAGCGGGACAGCAGGGCTCCTTCCTGCGGCTCCCGGACACGCAGGGTACAGCCCGTTCCCTGGCCCCGGGACAGCGATGCCGTGCTGTTCACGGGACAGACGGCTGGGAAAGGGAACGGCGGGGAGCAATTTTCCCTTCCCCGTTCAGCCCATCTTCGCTAAGGCATGACGAGGAGCATCCATGAAGAACAACAGTGCCTTAAACCGACGCACAGCTGGCACGGAGCTGTGCTGGGGAAGCGGGACAGTGGTACGGGGTATCCCCAGCAAAGGCGCTTGCCGGGGCTGCACCTCTTTACCACAGCAGCCCTGAGACACCGGGCTAGGAACCTTCCGGTCTCATTGCTCCTCTGCTTAACAGGGCTCCGTTTGGGCTCAGACTGGGAGGGAGACCTCCCTGCCCTCCTGGGGAACCACTGCCCGAATCAGGGGGAGAAGCTATGGGAGGGCTTTGCTTATCTCCTCTCACTCTACAGAGCAAACAGGACGATGTGACGTGCTAACAAATGTGCTTTATTGTACGTTTTCCACAATCATTAAGGATTTTGTTGAACTTAAGGATTTCGTTGAACATTAAGGATTTTTTTTGAACTTGACTGATCAAAGTTCCACACTCAATCGGTTTTGGTGGTCTCGGTTCAACCCCAACAAGTCCCTACCTACCATGCCACCCCAGGGTAAGCCCCCGCAGCAGCAGCCGTGGCTGGTGAGCATCACCCCACCAGCTCTCCCTCCTGGCCCCGGGGTTTATCAGCAGCACAGGAACAAGGGGATGTGCTGGATCCCTACCCCGAGCCAGACCACCTTGCCAGCTCCACCAGTTTACATCCTCAGAGAAATCCGTCCCAGCACAGGGATCCAGTCGCTCACCTTCCCTAAACCAAGAATCATATCCTTCGTCTTGCAATCCATCTCTTTCAGTGACTGATCTTTAAAATCAAATATTTTAGGTTCTTACAGAAAATTAAAAAAAAAAAAATCAGATAAAATGGTGATTAAAATCACAGTCAATTTGCAATGCTTTCATTGAAAGTACCCAAGCAACCTGATTTAAAAAGATGTTAAGAATCAAAGCCTATTTTTCAGAAATGCCAATAATATTCCAATGCAACTTGTCCTCTGACCTGTGACTCGGCAGGTCGCTCATGAGTGAGTCAATCTCACAAACCTAAGACTGGCCACGTTCACCAACGGTGAACCACCACCGATGCCCAAAGTCACGTCAGAAATTAATTTGGTCCCAAACCCCCATCTGTGTACTCAGTGCAAAGAACCAGGCAGCAATTACTGCCCCAGGTTTTCAAAACACTGAACATGTTTGGAAACAAACTGTTGCCTTCCTGTTTCCAAATCATGGAGTAAGGCACCGAGTCCTACCAACGCATCTCCTGAATCATCCCTTCACACACAAACCCGAAGAAATAGTCTTCATCCTCCACAAGAGAATTACTCATGAGGTGGTGATGAGACCCCATCCTTCACATCCTGCTAGAAGCACCTGGCCACGCCGCCTTCCCCCCGGCCAGATTTTGATACACTCACTCACATTGGGTTGCACGTAAATAATCCAGTTGCCTCCACCCTGTTCCCAGGGCTACTCTGCAAAACGAGGTAGGGTATCAGAAGCTGGAGCAGCAAAGCTCGCTAGCTTTCACGGGGGAAGAGGCATCTACCCAAAGATGCTCAACGCTTACAGGGTTGTCCAGTTAACAACCACCTACGACAGATGGACTCTGGGAGAGTCTGACTGGTACCTGTGGAAGGTGGGGAAAGATCTTCAGAGAAAAGAACAAATGGATGTTGTGACACCGACCAGTATTTCTAAAAATAAAATTAAACCAGAGGGTCCCATACAGTGTGAGCAGCCACGTGGCTTTCCTCCTGTGCATACTCTGACGATTCCAGTGCCCAAGTCCTAAGTGAGTGAGTCCTTCCCCGGGGGTGGCTTTGTTCATATTTTATTTAGTGCACTTAAAGTGACATTTTCTACAGCTGTCAAGAGTGAGGTGGCATTTTCTGCATGGATGTTGGCCCATGCAGGGAAGGTCCCCAGCTGGAAGATGCTCTTGGCCCACGTGTTCATTGCCAAGCTAAGAAGCAGAACTCCCATAAGATTCATGAGCAACCCAGTTCTTGCCTACAAAAGAAATACAAAGTCAACTGTTGAGTTTAGACTGGACAACTACAGCATGTGAAGCATGAAGCTATTTGAATATAAACATTATAGAAATGGAAGGCTTAACTGCCGTTAATATTAGCAACATCTTAAGTGGACTTTCTTAAGCCACAAAGGCCATTCTGCAGATGCTTACCAAGCTTTGATCCATCAAAAACATGAACATCTGTTTAGCCTCAGGAATGTGAGCAGGAACTGGGACTGAGCCTAATTTTACTCATAAACTTTATTTCTCTGAGCTGGGGAACATTTCCTGCACCCAGAAGCCCATGAAAGTTGAGCTGCTGACACTGGCAGGAACAGGAGCAGGGTCTGGGAGATGCTGAGCATATTCAAGACCAGCTTTGTCACCATTTGGAGCCACAGTGGCTCCAAATTTCACAGGGCTCCTTCCATATACCTGTGCCTTCAGACACTGCTGAGAACAATATTAGACTTCTGTTTTTTCACTTTAGCACATGTTGAACTTGTAGCACTCCTGAAAATTCCTTTTCTAAACACTCCACTCAGACCGATTGTTTCCAGCATTATCTAAAAGAACTTACCATGTCCTTGACCATCAAGTGTCCAGAAGAAAATGCAATTGAATTAGGAGGTGTTGAGACTGGCAGCATGAATGCGTAGGAGCATCCTATAGTTCCTGGTATCATTAAATAGAGGGGATTTACTTTCAGACGAATGGCCTTGAAAAACAGAGAGGAACAGAAATTGTACCTTGGGGATTTGGAGTCACAGGCAGATATATCAAAGACTGCAAATAGCTAGTGCATCGTGCAGAGCTGTATCCCACACTCCATGACAAACAATCACACATCTCGCCAACAGCGTCTGAAGGATTATTATCCTTCGGTGTCCACATTATGCTACAGGCACTTGCTTTGTTGCTCCCAAGGATTTCAAAGCCCCTGAAGCTCAGGAGCAGGAGAACCACATGGTGCCCGTCACAGCACAGACGCGACACAAACCTGCCCGTGCAAGGGGCAGAGCGAGGAGGAGGGCAGAGGAGCTGCCATGGGAATACCTTACCAGCTCTGCCAAGACAGGCAGAAAGATGATAATAGTGGCTGTGTTGCTGGCAAACTCCGTGAATAAGGCGATGACAATCGTGATGAGGATGACAGCCACGGGCGGTGGCACACCCTCCAAGGGATGCAGGCGGCCTCCTATCCAGACAGACAAACCGGACTCCTGCAGAAGGGGAGAGCAGACCAGCTGGAGAGCGGAGCTCCTGCGTCCCTGCAGGTGAACTGACCCTTTCCTAGTACCGCAAATTACGTACGACCTTCACCCACCCACACAAGCACCTATACGCAGCGTCCTCAGGGTAGTTAACAGCAAGCAGTTTGAAAGGAGTTGCAAGGTCTCTTAACCTCCTGCGTTGCTGTCACTCGGAGTTGCGAAACATGTCCTTCAAGTGTTGTGACCCCACAGATGCAAATTTCCCAGAGCCAAATGAGAAGCCCAAGTGATACCCCGATAAAATCCAACTCTGTTGGGCAGGATGACTGCAACGGGGCATCTGCGGGGGGCCTCACCTCACAGCCCTTTGCCATGGCAAAGCCTCCTCCAAGCAGCAAGATGATGTTCCACGGCACCGTCTCTTGAGCCTTCCTCCAAGTCAGCAAGGGCTGCGTCTCAGTGTTTGGTGCTAGATGAAGAGAAAACCCCGATGTCAAACACCCACCCAAAGAGGAGCACATCAGGCATCATCTGACAGAATGACATCATGAGCCTGACATCAGTGCTGCAGCTCACTAACCATGAGTTGCTGACAAAATATACATATGGAATCTCTTAAGCTAGACAATTAAAAGATCATTTAACTTAATATCAGATCTTTAAAAAAAAAAAAGGAAAAGAAAAGAATTCTAGCACTTAAAAGTTTTCTTAGAGGCTTTCTTGAGGCAACATTTAATATCAGGTTAATGTTCTCTCTAACAGACATAAACATTTTCTTCAACAGATAGGAGTCCGCAGAAGAAGGAAATCTTCTATCATTTGAATTATGAAGATGTTATTAATTTTCCAATAGCCATTCAACAGCCGGCGAGTTTTATAGTGAAGAGCTCATCTCCCCTAAAGGCCATCTCTTAATACACGATGAAGTGAGCTCTGTCATATGGAAGGACGCACTAATGGGACTGTAATTTTCTGCTGAACAAGGGCATGTATATTTTATCCAGAGGAGGCCTGATTAAATATCTTCCTGCATATGGACAGCACAATAAACGTGCATGACTCAGAGCAGCAGGTATTTTGTTCCCGTAGACCCCAAGCAGTGCGGCACCATCCACAAAGGGCCTTCATCAGCTGCACCTCCACATTAAGACCATCTCTTATTCCAAGTGGCTTATGAATTAAAATTTGTGTCTCATTGCTAGTCAAGAGGCCAGACCCAAGATTTCAAAAGACTCCTGGTACTAAAACCAGCTGGGAAGTTTGGGTTTTATGAGTTTAAATTCTAAATCATTCTGGGAACTGAGGAAAGGCCCCTATTTTTGAGTAAGGATAACTCGCCCAGCTCTGCCATCTCAGAGGTTCATGCTCCCCGCTGAGGGACAGGAGCTGTTTGTGAGTCAGCAACCAAAGCTCCGTTTCACAATCGGGTCTGCTATGGTAAATCAACACCGATTTTGGTTCGCTTCAACCCGCCATGGCATCATCTCCGACAGCTACATGAGCAACTGAGTCATTCCTGCAATCGGCAGCAGGGCAGTGACTGCTAAACCTCTTCTGGCACTTCAGAAAAAAAGCCTCTGTATGATCAAATTGCACCTTCAAACCACGCTGCTCCAGACGGCCAGCGCAGCTGCTGTGGGCTGGGGCAGGTCCAAGGGGAGACAGCCTTGGCTCTTGCTCCACGCCTGCCCTGCCAGAGCACAGGCAAGGGCAGAGTCCCTGCCCAGGGGGGTCTCCTACTCACCTTTCATGTCAAACCACCACCTGAAGGAAGGTTTTTGCGAAGGGAAGAAGAACAGTATAATCACAATGGTGATGCCCGTGACTGCATCTGAGATAAACCTGTCCAAAAGCAGCAGAAACACTTGTAAGAAGCACAAGCCTGTAGAATTACAAAGTTTATGAAAACAGGGATTTAACCAAAGAAGATTACAAGTTTCCATCAGGTTTGAACAACGCTCATTGTTCACAGTTCAGTTCTTTTTTAATTCCCTGCCGAGCTACATTTCTACGATGGGCTGTGAACCCCCTAGAAAAGCTGCCCTACAAATGTAAAAACCAAGACCTAATCCCCACCGCACCGATGCTCTGGCTGTTCTGATTGCCGAGCCGTGATCAGGCCATGAGGGGTTGTAAGGACAAGTTTCCTCAGCTCATTGCAGGGAGGAAGAGAGGCACAGCCCAAACCATCTCATTTATATGAGCTCTGCAAAACGCTCAGACTCTAAGATGAAAGGCAGGCTCCATCCAGTAAAGAGCTTAAGCATGTGTTCGATTGCAAGGAGCTATTAACGGATGAGGAAAAAGTCCATAACTACTTTGTTGTATTAAGGAATCATTTACTAAGCTATGGATTTATTTTAGAAAAAACTATGAAGGTCTCTTCTGTTAAGAAATTACAACACCCTCTCTGAGCTTTAGCATTCTCCAACTGTCCGTTCTCTTCCCAAGGTATGGATGTCACAGGGGAGACAAACTTGCCAAACAGACAGGATAGCACTCAGGGTCATCTCCTGCCAGTGAAATCAGTGGATCACATAAAGAATTCAGTATTTCACTGTAAATCTACCTATAAACAGCATTCCCAACATTAAAACCTTAGGGGTGGCTTCAGATAGACGTACACCAGCTTCCCACCAGGCTTCATGTACCTCATCCGGGAGACAGAAACAATAAATCTGGGTCTGCTACTTGAAGTCCAGTTTAATTTATTCCAGAAAACCTGAGTAATAGTTTAGGCAATGCAATCAGAAACCCAGGAATCTCAACGACTTGGAAATGCTTTTGAAAAATGTGATGGAGGAATGAAAATAAAATCTTACCCTGGTGCAAACAAGCTTGCCCAGCCTGGGATGAATTTGGGATCCCTGGAGAATAGCATGATTGCAAACATGCAGAAGAAGAAGAAAATTGCCTGTTCCGCAAACCTAAGATGAAAAGAAATCCAGTTAAAATGCTGATGTGAGACGTTAGGCAGGTTTTCTAAAAATAACGACAGTGAAACATCGGAATAGATTGTTAACCTATTTGCAAATACTGATATCTGCCAGCAATTATCTCTTATTGGAAGACATTAAGGAGAGACAAGACGGGCATCAGGAATGCCCAGATGTCACAACAGGCGTTTGCAAGGTTGACCCTCTGGCTGCGGCAGAGGGGAAGGGCCAAGCAGCTTCTCGTGGTGACTCCTCTCACGGCTGCCCTCTGGGATGTCCCTACGGCACGGTCAGTCAGGGGTGGTTTCACTCCAGTTCAAGCAACGTAAACAGACGGCTGAGATTCAAATCATATGCGAGACAGCAGGAACAAACGGTCGAGGTCCAAACCTAAGCAGTATCCCTTAGACACATGACAAACAGCAGGGCAAATGGTAGTATCATTTGCTAAGTACCAGGCTTGACTCTAGTGGAGACAAGATTTAACCAAGACAATGCCTCAAAACACTGTTTAAAATCTCTCCGAGCACAAGGAAGGTCATTTAAACCGTTGGGAAGAGGCCACTTGCATTGATTTTAAGTTATGGGATTGCTAATCGAATTGGCAGAGCACAGCTTAATGGACTTTCTCACTTCTAGACCTCAAAGTGGGACTTTGATTCTTTCGGAGACATTTTGCAGGCTGCTCGATAATGTACTGAATGGAACAAATAAACCAATTTCTTTCATTTACAGCACAGGCACAGCCAATTGTCTTTGAAGAACCACTCCATTTTCCGCACAAGAGCAATAATTACAATGTCGATAGCACGACACAAACATCACTGAATCTTCACAGCATTGCTGTGAGTATGAAAATATTATTTTACAGATGGAGAAACACAGACGATTTAAGATTAAGACATACAGTTTAAAAAACTTTCACTATCCCTGGTTGCCTATAATATCAGTGGCTGGTTTGATTCTTGGAGACACTCAGCTTTTCCTGCTTCCCTCTTTTTTTGGCATTTCTCGTAAGTCTAAAACTCAGGTTCTGCTTGTTCCTTTCTCCAAAACATGATCCCCATCACTGCAACTTGCACCAAGCTTTTTCCAGAAGACAATACCTTTGAGAAACTACAATAAGAAGCTAAAAGAGTCTTGTTCTTTCTTCACCTAATACAGTTGAATGAGTTATTCAGAAAAAAAAAATAATGTTTTCCATGACATGGATCTGACTTCTTTCCATGGACTTTCTTTGAGCAGCTATTAAGCATTCTTAATGTATATCCACAATCTATATGATTCATATCTGTCATATGATTCATCAGCTTCCTCAGCAAAAGCTTCCTGCTGCGCACAAGAGGTATGCACAAACCTTCAAAATTTAGCCCGTGTTGGCTAGTACATAACACACAGAGGAT
Source organism: Larus michahellis (assembly GCF_964199755.1). Taxonomy (NCBI): domain Eukaryota; kingdom Metazoa; phylum Chordata; class Aves; order Charadriiformes; family Laridae; genus Larus; species Larus michahellis. The sequence continues at coordinate 10,907,787 of NC_133907.1, read as the reverse complement.
TGGTTTTGTCCCTGGAGTAGAAAAATTACAAACAGTAATGAAACAACCCAGCATGAATTCACTCTATAATACGAACTTTGTTCTTGAGAAGATTTGAGTACAAGCTGCTATGTGCAATTATTCCTGTTAGTGAAGGTGGAGAGGCTGGGGCATGCAAAAAAGCAAACTTTGGCAGGTTACAAACACTCTGAGTGGAAACATCTATTTAATTTTCTTCTAAAAAACTCCATTTCCCCCAGTTCTCCACTCTTAAGACAGGACATTTCCAACCCACTTGACTTCTTTTTCATTTCAATCACTACTTTATGACTCACTTTGTTGGACCCAGTTTCTGATAGTCCTCCTTTATCACTTCTCTGGCTCGGGCTTCTGCATCCGCTCTTATATTAGACTTTTTATTTCTCCAGCCCCTGCCAAGAAACACAGTTATACCTTTACATGCCTCTAGCGTACCCGACACACAGTAAATGCTGCATTTACTACTGCGGCGCAGGTACACACGACGCACTCCTTCAGGGCCTGCTCTGCAAGTTTCAAAGAGCTGCACATCTCTGGTGGCTCAGTTTGCGTTCTCTTCAGACCACGCAGACTGATGATGAAGGTCTCTGGTGCAGACACAGGCAATAAGGCCCTATTTTATATATCCTTTCTCTCTGCATTCATACAAAAGAGACCCTGCAGAGGTTAGGAAGTTTCCTCTCATCTATATTCTGAACTGTTTCCTCCAGCATGGGCTGTGATTGCCAAAAGAAAGTCCCATCATTGCAGGATTTCCTCATTTCCTTGCAGGATTTCCTCCTCTCTAGCAGATACCTACTTGGTAGGTAGAATAACTAGAAAGAGGGTGACACAGAAAATTAATCTGTCCCTTCACTTCTCAAGTCACTTGCAACTTCCTGGGTGATCCCAGGATGCTGCTCAGGATCAACAAAAATGTGAGGAATTTCTAACTGGTGGGGAATGTTAATGTGCTCCTGGCTAAGCCTCTTAGCCCAGCCACGCTGACCGCACACACTGTTTGATCCTTTGTAGTATGCGCATACAAATGATATATTCATACCTCACACTTCATCTCCCATCACATCCCATGCCGCTGAAGCTGGGTTCTAACCCTGACTGTGACCTTGATTAAACCTACAAACCCCAACTTTCTGCATCAGATGCACCCACCCGGCCCCACAGCGCCTGCGCTTCCTTCGCTCAGTCACTGATTCAAAGGGATGGCGTGGCTGGATCTTCTATGTGGATGAATGGTTGATCATTTGGAAGTTCCTGAACCTCAAATAGATCTGCCCGGCCCTTCAATTTCTTATTTTTTGGGGGGTGTTATTAATGGCAGCTTCATCTCAGCTCAGCCAGCCCATACCTAAGCCTTTTCTTGTCTTTTGGATTCAAGCAAAGCTGACCTGCTATTGCAGCGGTGTCCGTCTGCTGCAGGCACCAAGGACTTGTCCCCATAGAAAGTCCAGCCACTGTCCCCCAGTCGCTATGGCCAGAGCAGCCCGACAGGCTCCTGCAGACGCTCGGCTGTACTTGCGCAGCTTTCCAATGTCTCCTCCGAGGCACCTCGCCACTGGGGAATACTGGTATCTGCGCTGGCCCAGCTATCCCAATAAAGCTGGGCTTTGTGCTCACAGAGACGAGCCAAACAAAACAAAAAGCATCACGTTCTCCGAGCACAAGAGCAATTTTGCATTTCGCCAGGGCCTTTGGCCAGCATAGCTACCTCTTCCCTCACCTGACCGTCCCGGGCCGTGACGGCAGGACGCCGGGGCCGTGCCCCAGCCCTCACCACAGGACACGGGAATTCAGGCTCTGCATCGCACAAGCCCTGGGCACGCGATGCAGAGGGGCTGCGAGCCCGCAGAGCATCCCACAGCAGCAGGCAGAGCCTCCTGCGAAGCCCCATGAGCAACTTAAGGACCGGCGTTGCGGCATTTTCCGGACTGAAACTTTCCCATTGATTTTTTCCTGTCTCGGAGACAATGTAAATATTTGGACACCTGTTCTCTTTTTTTTTTCCCCTCTTTATTTGCATTTTTAACTCAAAATAACAATTAAAGACTTTTCTAATACTAAAAATTCTGGTCCCTGGAGGAAGCAAGACTGTGAGTTTGTTACTATCACATATGTGAGTGTGCAGGGGGAAAAAGGGCTCCAAATGAATCAGCATGGCAACCATTTTAAGTAGTGTACACTAGGGTTTGCATGTATTCATCAAAGATTTACCGGAAAAACATGTTATTCTCAGTTACAGATTAACACGTTGTTGTAAAATTAAGCCCTGTTGTGAAGTAATCTCTTCCAAACCCAAGTTTCTGCCCCAGGAACAAATCCTGGGGGGTTTTATGTTCTAGGAGATTTTTTTTCTACTAATTCCAAGGGAACCAAGATTTCATGCTGGTCTTCAAAGTTCGATCCCGCTTTCCCTTCTATCGATGAAAGTCTGCCATTTACCTCCACAGTCCCAGGGCAGGCACTAAAACAACCTTTAAAAATTGTATGTTTAATTGAATGAAGATATAACACCTACTCTATACATGTATGTATTTCAGTTAGATAAAGTGTATGTAACTATGAGATATCTTTAAAATCTTCCTGTTGTATATCAGCTTCTTAAAAATGGATGACTTGTTATAGCATCCTGACGTTACTTATGAAACCCCCCACCATCCAGGAGATGATCCTGGGTGATATCAGTAGATTTAATACGAGAATGATGATGAACGTGTACTGCACAATGCTGGTATAACCAGACAACATATATGTACAGTGACTATAAACGTACCTCAGGTTAATTCCTCCATACAGGATGGAGATCCATAGCCATCCCAGGAGAAGAAAAATCAGCATTAAAGGAAATGCAAACATAAACCAAGAACCAAAGTTCACCACATCACATTCTGGAAAATAACTAAGCAAACGGGAAAAATCAAGTTAATGCAAGAAGGGAAAACATCCCGTCAATTTAAGGGTAAGCAAACATCTGAAATCAGCATCAAAGTATCCCACAAACTTGCCAGTGTGCATCTAAGAACTATTCCTCCGTGTGCATTAGCAGTTACCTGGGCACTAGGAGATTTGGGGAGCGTTGCGTTGGGACAAATCCCCCCAGGCCACCCTGCCACCCACAGCCCAGCCCAGCTGCGCAAGTCTCCACGGGAAGATGTGGAAGATCTCTCTCCAGGTGGCTGATGCTTTCATACAATGATATTCCTGAAGACCCAGGATTAAACCCTGCTACGATAACTGCTGGGGAGTCTGAGCACGAACCTCGTAGGGATGCTGTACATGCCTAGGAGAGCCTCAACAAACTACTTGTAGAGGCCAGCAAAGTTAAGAAATGCCTGTGGGCACTTAGGATGGCACAAATTTCTGTTCCTATGCACACAGGAGGCATCTTTTATGATTAAGAAAACAGGCCAGAAGTAGTAGGTTCCTTATTTTTCTTTCTACCATACAGCACTGGATGTAATTGCTCACAAAACACTACACAGCCTGTTTCATCAGAACAGTTACCAGGTTAATTGTAAGCGTGTAGTCAAGTCCCATTAAATTCAAAGGGATTAAGAGCATCAGGAAGGCGAAGCACATATGCACCAGCTTGGCTGACAGCCTGGCTGGGTACACTGGAAACCTGCTTATTACAGCTAAGGCCGATACAACCACCCTCTGCTTTCATCTGCTCACAAAGTTTCTCAGAATGTTCTGGAAGGGCATAAATTTTCTAAACTAGTTCTCGGCCCAAAAGGAAATTTCCTAGAGGGATGGAGAACATGTCTCTGTTTTCCAGGATTTACAGGGCTCTCCAGGATGGCCTCCCGTACCTCTTGAGCTGTCCCAGGAGGATGAGGTTTGGTGCAGTTCCTGTCAGCGTGGCTGTACCTCCGATGCTGGCTGCGTATGGGATTGAGATGAGGAAACCTTTCCATATATTTGTTTTGTATTCCTCCTCCTTCTTTAAGTCTGAGAGAGTATCAGTGGTAACCTCCTTCTCCTCCGTCAGATCTTTGCTTTAAAACAGTCCAAAAGAGAATCCAGTGAAAGACCTGGTTTAAGTACAGCGCAACCACTTCAGAGCCTTGACAGATGGAAAATTCCCAGTTTTTTAGAAATCCAAGCTAACACTGTCCTCAAGGACACCTAAGCAGCTCAGTGCAGCAGAGGGGTCTGCTCGGTGAACTGCAGCCTCGCAGAGGGCAGAGCACCCTCAGCACCCGTCCGTCGGAGCCGAGGGTGCACGTGCCTTGCCCGGCCCCTCAGCAACTTGTAACACTTAGCATAAAGTCCACAGGACTGCTAAAAGGAAAAAAAAAAAAAATAAAATTTGATAGCACCAAGAGGAAAGAAACATCTGTTCCTGAAAAGATGCTTCCTTCCCATCGTTGTTATCAAAGCAGGACCATCACCAGCGTGTAAATCCTGGTGGTTTTACATCACCAGCTTCACACCGGTGTGTTTGATGTTCCTGAGAAAACCAAGTCACAATTTCCCGTCAGGAGACACCTCTGACTACCATTTCAGAGTGACTGGAAAATCTCTGCAATGATTTGGACATGCAGAAGGATGCTGCACACACAGAGGAGGGTTTCTATCATCAGGCTGCTAGTGATTGGGACGTTTAGTATAATCAAAACATTTCAGTGATTGAATTTCAAATTCCTAAAACTTGGTCTAGCTCAGGGGATAATTCTCTCTTTCAACTCTCTAATACAAACTTTATAATTAACTTACTCCTCAGTACTTGCCAGAAACTGCATCTCAGTTGGCACAGTGTAAAGTTTATTCTGCTGTAAAGATGCTGAAAAAGAAAGATGAGGACTTTAAAACAGTTCAAAGCATCTAGAAAATTCTCCTTGAACCACACAGAGGAACGGAGGAACCAACCGCCATTTACAGAGGGGCTGTGCAGACAAAGGGGACAGAATCGGGAGCACCTGGCAGGGATGAACGAGCCTGTCTCCTCCTGCCACCGCTCCGCTCCCACCACAGTACCCAGCTTCTCCTTCAACGCCCAGAGGCGCTTGGTCCTTTTACTACTTCTGCCACCGGTCAGATCTTCTAACATGACCAGGAGTTCCAGGGTGTCCCTTAGCAAGTCATGGGTTTGGGGTGGGGGGGTGCATTTTTTGGGTAACCATAGCTCTTTCTTGGGAAGAAAAACTGTTGGGCCTGACGTATCTGTAAGGCACGTTCCCCAAGGTACATCAGGAGCTCATCCTGCTGTGGAGCGCCATTCCCAGGGGACGAGAATGTTATCCCCTGCAGATATCTAGTGCAAAGTCAACATAAAGCTGTAATTCCCTCTTAAAAGGCAAGAGACAGACACATTTGGGGATTAGGCTTCGTACCAGGTACTCTGAAATCCACCCTGACCACAAGGACCATTCCCAAGCCCATCACCCCCTCCCTGCATGACAGACCCTGCAGGCTGAGCAACTCGTCCCTGACACAAGTTTAGGGCAACCACAGGAAGACTCTGTTTCATACCCAGCTACCAGGGACCGTCCTGCATATTTCACACAGACTCTGCATCACCGTCCTCCTTATCACCAACCACAGGGAACACAAGTGGGACTTAGGAGCACTTGAGGAAAGGGTATATTTTGACCAATGTTCTCTTTGGCAGTAAACTGGGAGCTGCACACCACTCTACCACACACATACATATGCAAGAATTCAGAAATCAAAAGAGAGAAATGCAATACAATCACTTTTTTTTTACCAGATCCCACACTAAGGCTTGTGACATTTGTAGCCCTGGTTCATGGCTTGACCTCCTGAGGTTGGGAGTAGACATGTGCTATTAAACCCCATTTTCCATATTCTTCCTCAGGACTGGAGCACTTGTGAGTTTTATGCACCTTCGGCCCAGGTGGCCCTTCCCTGTCACCACTGGCTCTGCTCCTTTTCTTGTCTCTGCATATTTTTGGGTCCAGAGGCCTGTGTCCCTGCACTTCTCCAGGCTCTGCAGACCACTGCCTGCAGAGCCCAATTCCTGGTACTGCCACCCAGCAGTCCCCAAATTTCCTTGCACCCCTCCTCAGGCTGAAACACCATCCTCTTCTACCTATGTATGCACTAGAAACCAAAAGTAGTGCATGGAGATTAGCCAGTGGTCAAAGTCTCTGGACTCATTCATGTGTGCGCCGAAGACACCGAGCTCGTTCCAGCTCAGTGATCCAAGGATTTTTGCAATGTCATGTTTTACACATCGCTAATTTACTGAATTGGAGTTAATTGGTTTGGACACACACATGCTGAGCTTTCATCCCAAAGATGCCGGGACAGAGGGATGTAATCAGAAGGACAAACATTAACCCATGGTTGACTGTTGATCCCCCAAAGCATTTAGCCCAAGGCCATCCCACTCAAGCCTAGTGCTGTCTCCGCAAAGGCACATATTTCATTCTACCTCTTAACATTTCTCAACTTTTTCTTCCTTGCTAAGCCCAAATTCCCACCCCATCCTGACAGGACAATCTGTGAGTTACCTCTCAAGGAAGGTTTGCAAAAGGCAACCATGCACAGGAAAGCCAGAGTTGCTGCAGAACAAACTTTTCCTACGAAACTTGTAAAAAGCAGTTGAAAATTGTTACAGGTCCGTAAGTCAGAAGAGGCCAAAGACCACTGAGGCAGGACCTGGCTGTACACATCTCTCACCGAGCAGTATTCAGTGGCCATTTAACTCAAATACCTTGTATACCTTAGAGGCAGAAAGGCTTGTCCTAAATAAGTTTGGCTTTAGTGACGTTTTTATTACTTCTAAAAAGTTGAAAAGGCCTGAGAAGGAGTATTTCCTGGGGCTGTACCCTGCCAGCAGGGCTGGGGTCAGGCAGCCAAACCAGGCAGTGGTGTCCAAAAATGCACATTTCCCACCTGCCGCTTCAGAGACCTCATTTCCAGGTCTGCGACCCAACGAAACACCTCAAGCACTGGCTGCAGTTTATCTTGAATTTGCAGAAGATATTTTCTATGCAGGAAAAAAAAAAAAAAAAAAAAGGATGGAGATAGTTTCTTGTGATTTTTACCAGGAGATACTTAAGCTGCTCAGAGAAATGAGATATTGCCAATGACGGGTTAGTGGGCAGAGCGCAGGAGATGGTCAGGCTCACTAGCACAGCGGTTTCCAGTTTGTCACATGTCTATCACACAGTTTGGGTTTAGGGCTGGAGATGTCAGATAGAGTTGTAGGGCATCTATAACCCACCTCCAAAAGGAAAGTTCTGGAAGTTGAAAAAAGCCTGTTGGTGTTCAGTTTATAACCCTGCTTGGATCAACCAGAACCAGCTGGGACTTCAGCCACCAAAGCTCATCTAACTGCATTCTGCCATCAGTAGCCAATAGGGTCAAAATCAACAAAACACTCCACCAAATTTTAGCTATCAATGACATAGGCATGCCAACATTTACTGCTCTATAACATGCTGCCCACATGGCTGAGCACAGACATAAGCGATTGCGACCTTGAGGTTCTCTCCTCAGCAAAAAAGCGTGACCAACTGATCAGAGACGCCGCTTTAATTCTGGCACTGTGTGCGTAAGCAAAGCCTTTCACAAAGCTGGTTTCATACACTTGTTGAGATTTCTTCAGAAAACCAAATGCTTTTACATGCTACATATTCTTTAATATATTTTTAATATTTTTTTTTAGCCACCCAAGTATTTTTTAGCCTCTTGGACACTACTACAGTATTATTAAAGCATATCCCAGATATTCTTTATCATATGCCATTGTAAAAGTTTGCTTCCACATACAGTCCTCTTCGCCATTAAATCTGCCTGTCTTTTTTGCAACACAGATTACGATTCAGTTGGATTATAAAAATTAAGTAAACTATGAAATGAGTATTCCTTTTTCTCAAATGTACGTTCCTTACATTTGGTTGGGTTTCATCAGGCCTGTGAAAAAACTAACCGGGACAGCCCCACTGGAGATGTGCAACCAGCCCTGGCCACAGACGACACCCGACAGCCAGGAACCCCCTGCAGAAAGCTCACCTTCACCTCTCCGCTCCTAGAGGTAACACCGGATTCGTCGCTTTTGACTGACTTCAGGTTTAGGGCGTCCTTCAAGGAACTCAGCTTTTCTCATCCATTCAGAAAGATTACAGAAAAGGCTGAGTTCACCTCGGGACACTAAAGTTCAAATAAGAAGTCTACAAGAAAACTTGCATTTTGATGTTGTACATTTTTCAGATGACCCCTCCATCACTTGTATTTATTTCTTTTATAAGTCTCTACCTCAAAAGAAAAATGCATCATCACGCCATCACATGGTATTTGCAAAGCATCACTTTATTCATTCTCTTTGCAGGCCCCTCACTTTGCCTTTTCTGGCTTCTCTCACCACTGTAAGCCTTGTGAGCCAAGGACGTTAATTTAGTGCTTGCCAATGCCTAGGGCAACAGGGGTCTTGATTTTATGTATTCCCAAACTCTACTGTATTTACAGTCACAACTACACACCCAAATCATTTCAGAGGATGGGGTCAGGTAGGTTAAAAGCAGACTGACAAAACACAACGCTTCTACAGAATAAGGAATTATAGCAAGAAGGTCAGGGTGTTTGATTTTAATAGATGTGAACAGTCAAAAATTCATAAAGCAAATGTGATAAAGCAACCTGGAGTGCAAAGATCTCATGATTGCTAGACATTAATGATGAATGATTAATTATATCTTTATTAGAGTACACACATGTTTGAGTCGTCTTCTGGGAACTCATTTTGTTCTGCCTTAGGACTCAGTGGGAACCAAAAAGCCATTGCTTTTAAATCACAGAAGAAGTAGTACTAATTAGTGCAAGAAAGAGAAGCCACAACTACTGCTCCAACTATCAGTAATAGCTGCAAAGGGGACTTCATGACTCATTTCTCTTTTGCTGTTTCTCATCACTGTCTGCCAGAAGCCCAAACTCCTGGTAAGTGACTTGTGAAGAGAGGGCTGGAGGAAGACCTTGTCTGACAACGTACCCCTGACCCAGCCTGGACGTGACCTGCTCAGGAGCAACACCAAGCAGTAGCACCAAGCTGGGAAACCACAAAGCCCTTTATAAATCACAGAATCACAGAATGGTCGGGGTTGGAAGGGACCTCTGGAGATCATCTGGTCCAACCCCCTGCCAGAGCAGGGTCACCCAGAGCAGGTGGCACAGGAACGCGACCAGGTGGGTTTTGAATGTCTCCAGAGACGGAGGCTCCACCACCTCTCTGGGCAGCCTGTGCCAGGGCTCTGCCAGCCTCAAAGTAAAGAAGTTCCTCCTCATGTTTAGGTGGAACTTCCTACGCTCAAGTTTGTGCCCGTTACCTCTTGTCCTGCCACTGGGCACCACTGAAAAGAGCCTGGCCCCATCCTCCTGACACCCACCCTTTGAGTATTTATAACCATTGACAAGATCCCCCCTCAGCCGTCATTTTTCCAGACTGAAGAGACCCAAATCCTTCAGCCTTTCTTCGTAGGTATTTAACCTACTGGTTACGTATTTAAATAGGTATTTAACCTACCAGCCTTCCCTTCTGTCCTCCCTTTCTCCTCCAGCTCAGGCTCCCGCTTCATGGGGGAACAAATAGGAAAATGAGAGGAGAACCCAGCTGTCCACGAGCGCCGGGCAGCCCTGTGTGCTGCCATGGAGGGGCCGCTGTCCCCACTCTTGCCCCGCTCTCGCTGCCTGGCCAGTCCCTGCCTGTCCCTCCAGCAACGCACCATGAAGCACCACTCATCTGCCCAGGTGTTACTATCCACAGCCCCCCCGGCCCCGGCTCTGGCTGTCCCTGCAGCGAGGCACCCTACGAATCCCATCACCACCGTGCCCACAGAGCTGGACCGTGACTGGTGCCAGCAGCAGGTTTATGGAGCAGGTTGGCTGGGCGTCACCACTTCTTGGTTTTTCCAGACAACTCATGAGCATTGCCTCCTGCATGACATGAGGAAGGGACAGGATAAAAGGGAATTTTATGCCACTACTATTCCACCGAAATAACAAAGTGTGTATTAAAATGGGACCAGCACTGAGATCAAGCTGCAGCAAAGAAAACTGGTACTTGTGCCAGTGAAGTCAATAAAATGGGGCATATTTGATGGCAGATGGGCAGACCTCAGCTGGCTTGTACTACTGTCCTGTCTCATTTACCTTGGTTTTCTTCATTATCCCTGTTCATATCCTTAGATGTGTCTTTGTCCCCAAAGAGGCTTTTTAAAATTGCATTTGCAATTGGAAGCATCATAGCAGTGGAGGCAGTATTACTTAACCACATGGACAGGAAAGACGTTGTCAACATCATCCCTAAAATTAGTCTGGAAGAGAGAAAAAAAGGAAAAGCTGAATTTCTTCAGGTTAGCAAGCTCTCTGATATATTATAGCTGTAGGAAGAAAAGCTCATGTGCAGGGATAACAAAACTAATAGCAAAAAAGACTTCTGTGACTATCCTGTAACTGGATGGAGCACAATTATGGGGCTGAACCAAATGATTCTCCTTGTGCTCCGCCGGCCTCTGAGCAAAGGCAAAGAGATGATTAACTCAATAAGCTGGAGAAAATGGGATGTGGGCAGCTCCCTGGCAGGGGAGACACCCGCATCACGGCCCACCACAGCAGAGCCGCTTCCCAAGCGCCTGCAGCTCACATCCCCCATGGAGATCCCCCTGCTCCCATAGTCACCTGGCTGGCTGGACTCCCACCAACATGAGGACCCGGAGCGCGATCCTGCGGTGTAAATTCCACTCCTCAATGGCCGAGGCCATAATTAAACCACTGAGGAAGAGGAAGTTGGTGTCTAAAAAATATTGTGGGCAAACTTTGTTAGACGGGAGGATCCCCAGGAAGGGAAAGAGGACGATAGGCAGCAGAGCTGTCACGGCCAAGGGCAGAGCCTCTGTGCACCAATACAGGGCCATCAGCAGGATCACATAGAGACATCTTCCCTCCTGCAAAAGGAGAGAGGAAAAGTAAGACATGGCATTACAGAGACATCTTTCCACTTGGAGACACTCAGACAAGAAAAACGCAGCAGTTACTCCTTGAAGGATACAGTATTTCTCCCAAATCAATTCCATCATGCGCAACACCTTCACCCCTATATTGCGTAGGGGTTCAGGACTTACACTGATCCTCTGAGACCACCGCAAAACCCAAATCCTCCTCGGTCGCCTGAGCTTCCTACGTGCTGCAGGGTAGCAGTGCACTGGGGCATCAACCAAGGAAGCTCCGGAGAGCAGGAACTACCCATCCACGTTGAGTTACAGCGCTAATCCCCAGCAGGCACTGCTGCTAGAGCAAGTGCTGCGAACACCCTTAGGTGTCCCATTTTCTGACCCTGCTACACTTAACTTGTTTGTGCTTTCTCTCCCGCTTCCACAGAGTGTGCTCTGCACGTCTATGGAAAAACAGCTTTGAGATGGCTGTATCGAGTCCCCACATTCGCAATAGGAGGCACACAGAAAGGTTTCTTTTCTTGGATCAGAGGCTCCCGAGAGACCTGCGAGAAACCATTTGACAGCAACCCATCCCAGTCCCCACGGAAACCAGTAAATCAAGCGCCCTGGTGTCACATCGCTTCCTGAGGGCAGGGAGCTCACCCATGCCCAGCATCGCCCCAGCCTGGGCCAAGGCTGGCAGAAACCCAGCACCCCCCGCGCCGTGAATTCATTCATCCACCCAGGAGGTGCAAACTAGACCAAAGCCATTTGTCACGACAGGCCACGGCCGAAATAATGAGCGACGGAAAGAAGTCAGGAGAACAGCTCCAAGCCCAGGAGGGGAGAGCCCCGGGGGGGCAGGGAGAGCCCGGCACGGAGCTGGGCTCGGGCACGGCAGGGCTGAACAGGGATATTGTCAGCGACCGCGGGGCAGAGTGCCCACAGTGCTATAAATAACAGCTGAGAGTCATTTGGAAGCCACAGAGCTATTTATTTTACCACTTTTCCAGCTTGTTGGACAGGTTGAATTGTTACTCAAAGGCACCTCTGTCCCTCTGCTTGGACCTTCCTCCCTGGCACCCAGGGCTTTGGTGAGGGAGATGATGGCTCCGTTCCCTGGCGTGGCTGGGTGGGGAACAGCGTGGGCTGGGACCTGTGTAGAGCTGCATTTTGGGGACAACGTGGTCTCGGCTGGAGCGTGCAGCAAGGTACGGCAGAGACACAACTTGCCTGGCCACCTGCAAACAATTCACTTCAGGCCTCAGCTGAATGTGGTTGCTCCCAAGCTCCTAGAGCAGACACCAGCACAGCAACACCCCCACAAACTGAGGATAAAAAATAACCACGGATATTGAGAAAGCCAAAGAACTGAATCTACCCTGAAACCCCGCTGGGTGCACAGAGTCGAGTGAATTGAAACCGATACGGGTTTATTGCCCAATACATCTGTACTGAGTGTTTGAAAAGTGGGAAGAATGACGGAATTTCTGATTTGTTTTGCTTTTAGCACTCAGGCTTTGCATTTCACAAGCAGTTCTGCTAGCAAAGCTCCAGTGCTTCAGTGCACGTGGGAACGCAAATATCACAGAACTGAGAGTAATTTGCTTTGATTTATTTTTTTTTAATACATTAATTGCAGCAGAGCCAACGCGTCATGTAAAGTTCCCAAGATCTGGATTTAAAGATCATTTGCAGTCCTAATTTTAGATCCCAGTAAAGAGACATACTGTGAAGTAAACCCTTTACATTCCCAGGGCTCAGCCCTGGCACCTGGCAGTTCCCATGAGCTCCCCATGGCTTCGCTTCCTCCAAACCAGCAGGACAAGAGCAGCAAACCTGTCAGTGATAATTTTTGCAAAAATAAAGAATCATCTTTTAAAATGTTTGCACGCTAGATCAGTGATTTCATTCCCATTGCAGCCAATAATTTCTCTTTACTCTGGTTCTTTTTATACACCAAAGAAACAGCTTTGCTCTCATTAAGCACTTTTCCATTTGATCTCTAAAGGCCATATAAATAATTTTTTCTCCCACTGGCAAAATATTCTTCAGTTTTCTGCAAGGAAAGTTGCACCAAAGTCAGCTTCAAAATAAAGACACTTTGCCTCTTACGGTGGTACAGCAACTGAAAATATTTAACAATGTCTTGATATAAGAGAATATCAGTGAGGGCTTTAATTGACTTGATGAAATAGATGAAATACAATTTAGAAAACTAATTATAAGTAAGGAATATTTATTCTCTGATGTATGGAAAACATTCTGGAAAACATTGCAATGAAACACAGCATGAATCTAATAACTAATCTTCATTGCAAAAATCAAAGGCCAAGGGGTAAAACCAAAACAGAGCAGAAAGAACTGCTATATGGAGAGTTTTCCTGAAATTTCAAAACCTATACGGATCAACAGCAAACCACTTGGAAAGACTGCTGTAGCATTGTTTATGCAATTTATTCTGCCCCAAAAGAGGGCAAACTGCACCTATATTAAACAAGTTTTTCACTGAAGATGGGACCATCATTCAACAAAAAAGGAACAAGACCACTTCAGAATAACTCAGATTTGGAGCAAGCACTCCCCAGAATAAAACAAAAAAATTCAAAACCACTAATAAAATTGAACCAAACTGTATATAAAATCAAAACGTTAATCAATGTTAATTAATTAATGCTCCCAGTGCCCAGCAAGTTTGGTTAGTATGCAAACAATAAATGCTAACAAACGGCAGAAGAATGGTCCTTTAGAGAGACGGCCGCAGCTGCCCCGGGACACTCCGGGCTGCATCCACTGTTGTGTGCAGCACCATCACCCCGACATGATCTTTATCCTTCGATCCCTCTGCTGTGTCACTGTCAAACGACTCCTCACCTCCCTGCAGCTTTTTTTCAAGATAAGTCTATCAAAGTTCAGGGGGGAAAATGGTAGCACATACGAACTTTAAAGTGGGTCTCGTGATTGGGTTAATTCTATAACCACTTAATGATTTCCAGGGAAGTGCTCTGGACTACAGCGGCTCTCCTTCCTGTTGCTCAAGAGCCTTGAGAGCGACCTCTGCCCCTCCAGACACAGATCCTGCCTTCGCTGCACTGAAAGCACCGGAATTTTCCACACTGGGGGACCTGCTGAGCTACGGCAGAGGAAGCCAACCCACGAGGTAGTCTCCCGTGGGCAGGAGAGCTGGAGGGAGCAGGTGGTCTCCTGGAATGGCCAATGAGGTGCCCCAGGGAAAGAAGATGCTGGCAGGGAATGTGGGTCAGATAAGGCAAATCGGTTCACCCAGGCATAGCACCAAGGCACGGGCATCCACGTGTCACCACTCCCCACCACCAACCTGAAAGGGAACATCAGAAGCTTCAGCTGGACCTTGTTCTCCACCAGCCCCAGGCGGCTCCTGGGCAGCCCCATGCCACCTGCCCAGTGCCCACAGCCTCCCTGCCAGACAGACACAGCGCTCAAAGACATCCTACCCAAAGGCACTGCCAAGCTTTGGTTTTTCTCCATCAACCTTTGCATGTTACATGATCATCACAGCCTGACTACCCCGATGTGGGCTCTCCCCATCGCCACGCCGCCCTATGACCAGGCAAACGAGTGAACAGGCTACTCCAGGACCTCAATCCCAATACCAAGAGACATTTTGGCTGAAACTAGAGCTTTCCAAGCCCTTTTATCCCACTGCCATCACAAAGGAACATCCTATCTGCAATACTCAGAACTACTCAGTACAAAAAAAGTACCAGTTGCTTTTAGCATCTCACTCGCAAACTGTTGTCACGTTGCAGCTGTGACCACGCTACTGGCCATCTCTCTCTCACCTTCTGCTCGCCAACACGATGGATATGTGAATCTGATTTCTACCAACCCAGCTCCTGCAAATATGATGTAATCTGGACACAAACCAAGCCCTGTTTACCAGCCTCCCTGCCAGCAGAGTTGTTTTGCTCCCACTGAGTATTTACAGAGTGGCTAGAAAGGGGCCAGTGACACAAGGGCACAAGCTCGAAGAGCTGCAGGGAAGATATTTTGCTCTGGAGTTACGCTAAAAAGACATAAAGCTTATTAAACATTTCTATTTAAACTTCTTGAAGTATTTTGTAGTTGGCAGCAAAACAGAATCATTTTCTCTATTTTGGAAACCGGATAGCCGTAGCTCAGAGAAAGTGGGCAAATTGACCAAGATCGTGTAGGAAACTACTGACAAAAATGAAATGGGCATCTTAGAGAAAATCCTCCCTGGCTCAGAGGTCTGAGGCTCACACCTTCTCTTGGAGGCAGCAATAGATCCTGCATCTTCAAACATTTCATGGACTGTGAAAGTAAAACAGCACGGTGTGATGACTTGACACCCTGTGCAAGGATAACAGGGCTCCCCTTTTGAATCTCCATTTCAGCATCTGGGTTTGGGATTGTTTTTAAGATAGATCCACCATATTTGGTTAGAAAAAAATAAGCATTTTCAGTGACGGTGGACCCGCCATAAATTTAGTAAGCCGTTCCTATGATTAATTAACTTCTCCGTTAACATTACGTTGTGATAATCTGAATCTGCCAGCTTCAACTACCTGCACCTTCTTATCTGCTCTTCCTTTATCGCCCTTACCCAAACTCTGCTCATGATGGATATGCCTTCAAGGTAGTGATCAAGTTACTCCTTACCTTTTTATTCTTTGGAAGAATAAGGTTGAGCTCCCATAGCCTTTCATAACATGGCCTGTTCTCCAGTCCTTTACTCGTCCTGAGATGTCTCCAATTTGTCAAAGCCATTTCTCAGCTGTGGAAGCCAGACTGTAAGGGAGTTCTGGTGAAAGCCACAACCTCAGCAAACAGCAGCCTGGTAGATCCTCATTGCTCTTTCTCAACTTTCACATGTCCATACACACAAATATCACATTAACCCTCTTGGCTGTGGGTAGCCCGTCTGGTAGCCATGTTCAACTAATTAATATCGCCATCTTAAGTCCTTCTTTGGAATCTGCTTCCCAAGAGTGACTCCGGATCATCCTGACCTGCAGCCAATGGTCCCACTGATCTCCATCTACCCTGGGGTTTGTAGAAATGCACCTGCTTTATTGGTTCACAAAACTTCTCTCATATGGAAGTTGCCTAAACCTGTAGATTTTAAAGTAGCCAGGGCTGGATGCAAGTATTTTAACTTCCTTTAGTTACTGTCGTAATAAAAATATTTCATTATCAGACAACTCCCTATGATATAGGACTGTACTACAAGTGCTTTCCCGAGTACAGAACAAAAATGCTTCATTGAATGTGGCTATTTCTGCGTTGCCCATCTGGCGACAGAATACCATGGGTCAGATTCCTTTTGTGCCACACACTCGAAACACCGCTCATCACCCTCAACACCCTGCCCAGGGATTTCGTCCTCAATTCTTTCACATCCCTTTTAATGTTTTCAGTGGTTCTTTGCTTCCAATATGACTCTTGTCAACATCCCTTTTCCCCTAAGTATTGCTGCTTTCGCTTCCTCTGTGCCAGCCTGCTCTTTGCCCAGCCTCCCTTCTCTCCAGACTGAAGCTCACAGAGCACGTGGTAAAATGCAGTCGCCCGACTTCCAGTTATCACCCCTTTTTCCCCATTGAAGTTCTTCCTCTCATCTCTTTCAACTGACCATTGCTTCCGGTTTTGTGAAACCAGCCTTTCTAACTCACCAAGCACGTATGTAGCAGGGATGGACTTTGTGCGTGAAATGTACACTCGGGCTACAATCACTTATTTCACCCGCCAGGCTGCCCTCCTGAGTGCTGCCTCCTTGCCCGCCCGTGCTCTCCAGCCCAGGATCCAGCTCCCAGGACACCCCGCTCCCAGCCCACCACCCCGCTCGCCTACATTGGCATCACCCCCTTTCCCCACAAAGCCTTTGTTTGGAGACTATTCATGTTCTTCGCTTTCGAGCGCAAGCAATATCATTTTTCTTCTGGAAGTTCTCAAAGTCTCCTTGTTCTAATCAGGAGGACTCATTACATTCAAGTTAATTTTAAATTGCTCTATGGCCACTGAGGAAGTCAAGTCTGTTTTCTGAAGGCATGGGGCCCTATTTGCCTGCTCTGAGCTCCTTTTAGCAGATTTGGCTGCCTCAGCTGTTACCAAGCCAAGAGGCTGTAGACATTGAGTTCATTAGAAGCTGTTGGAACAAGCTCTTTGCACAGCTCATTAAAAGTGCCCCCCATGCCCTTTCCAGCAGAACAGTTCCTCCAGCCCCTCCTGCCCTGCCCGAGCTCTCTGCAATCATTCACAGCCCTCCGAGCAGGGGGGGTCGCAGGCACTTCCACTCGCGGGACAAATATTCAGCCACTTCAGCAGCAACGAGAGCGGGAGGTGACAGAGACCCTCGCGCAGAGAACTGGTTCCGGGGAAGCTGGTCCACACAAAGCATTTCCTTCTCCTGTTTCATGCGACGGACACAAGTCACTGCTCCCGCCCCAGTTTGGGGAGCACACCCTGAGGTCTCAGCAAACCCACCCACAACGCAGAAATTTCATTTTTCTATTTAGGAGAAAGGAGATTGCAGACAAAACCACTTAGGCAAGTCTCCCTCTCCACGACCACAACCTACAAAGGGCATCAAGTAAAAGCAAGGGCTATCAATGTAATGTCAGCGTCATGTCAGCCCTGTCACTGTCCCTCTGCGAAGTGACTCACACAGAGATCTGGAGAACGACCGCTGCAGGGTGACAGCTGATGAGAGCTTTAGCAGCAGCTTGCAGGTAGGGATGCTGGAGTTCAGCAGCAACAAGCAAGGCCAGACTTGATGGATGATTTTTCTCAAAGGATTTTGTCTCCAGGGAGATGTCACCCAGGCCCAGGTTTCACTAGAAAAATCCACTGCACCCAGACCACAGGGTGTCACTCAGAAGTACACGCTAATCCAAGAAGGCACATCCTATTTGTAGTTCTCTGTTATATCAACTTTAGGTCATGATTTCTTGGTCTCCAGATCCAAGTGAAAGACTACCCTTGAAGCCAAAGCTCAGGTGGCTCCTTATGGCTGCAGTCCCCTGCGACATTAAGATTGCTGCGCATCCCAGTGGGGAGAAGGTAAATGGTGACACGATGCGGGAACAGATTTTAGCATCCCCAGAGCAGAGGATCCTGTAAGACACCTTTTTACAAGGGAAATCTCATCCTGAGGTTAGCAAGGGCTGAGCCTCACTGCTTCTCATCTCCTGCCAGTTTCTGTAACACCCTGTGGGGCAGCAAACCGACCATCCCAGCAGGAACATGGGGTTCTCCAGCCCACCCAGCTCTGCCATGCTCCACATGCGCAAGTACTTGGTAGCATCAAGGTTGCTACAATGACTGCACCACACCAGGAGCTCTTCCTGCCCCAGCCTGCTTTCCATGGGTGCCCTGCCTGGGACAGCCTCCCAGTAACACCAGCAGCAGCCCAGTCAGTCGAATTCCTTCTGAGATGAAACTTGCTGAACACCTGCAGCCATTCTTGCAACCCGGCTGCCCAGGCTGGACTCGAGCCCCGCGTTAGGAGAAACCATCCGACCCAAGCGGTGCAGCTGAGTGCGCACATCTTCCGTCACACACCAGGACACCTTCCAAACTCCACCACCACCAGATCCCCCGCCTGCTGAGCCCTCGCCTGTCACCCCTCCCCGTGGTTGTTTTTTACTGTGGTTAAAAGCATAACCTGTTCCCTTCCCCTCCTGCAGCCCCCTGCGGCTCGGGCTGCGGAGCGCAGTCCAAGCAAGCTCCGGACGTCAGAACTTAATCCCCTGTTGATGCAACAGCAAGTTTCCTTTCTTGCTGAACAACTGAGGGACAACTTTGTGTTGAAACTGTAGATGAACCACTGACCCCTGAACATGAATGCATACGATTTCCTGTGGTAGCTCACAGCTACAGATTCACCCCTGTGCCAAACTGGGGAGAACTCGGTGAAGCTGTAGTTGGGCAGCTTGAAATGTTGCGCTGGGTATCAGTCCCGTGAGCATCAGAGTTTTGACAGTGACAAGTGCAGGTACCAGCCAGCCTCACTGCTACCAGCTGCAATGCATTTAGCGCCCACGGAAAATGAAGAACTAAGGCGAGCGGACCAGTCGGCTCCGCCAGGGCCTCTCCATCCCCACCCACAGCTGCCCCTCTGCTCCTTCACCCCCTCAGCTGCAAGCACTTCCACTCTCCCATCACCCGTTTTTCTTTAATAAGGCGGCATTGATCAGACCGGACTGTCCACAAGGTCCACCGTAAGGGTGGAGGGGTGTGAACAGCACCATGACACCAGCAGAGACTTGGTTTTCTTCTGTACATGTGGAGAAATCCCTTTCCTGAACACCCAAATCTTTACGCAGCCTCTGTAACACTATACACTTCTACCCAGTACACAGAGCATCTGGATCGAAGGCTTTCTTGCAGCCCCGTGCCAGATTAATCTGCGATTTATTCTCACAGTTAACCACGGCGCGGTTCGGGCACAAGCTTGTGCGGAGCATACAGTGCATCTCCTCACCCTCTAACTGTATCTCACGATTTTATACATGCTCAAGTCAAACAAGATACTATTAAATATAATTGAAGTCACTTGGTCGGCTACCGTAAATGAATGTACAAATATAATTATCTACTTATGAGTCTGCAAAGGAATTAAGTACCTGTTGTGCAACATGCTTTCTGCTCTTTGAGGCAGACATTTAGTATATTCCTATTAAGAACTCACGCAATAATGCAAAATAGAAAAAAGGGAGATAAAATCCAAAGAATTTTCTCTTTTAACACATGGTATCATTAAATAAAGCAATGGTCATTCTATTTTTTTTTTTATTTGCGAGATTTATTTTGCTATCTTGAATGTAAAGGTTTCACCTGACAAGCACTATACTGGCAGAATTAAATGCCACCTTCATGTCCTTACAGCTTCTGAATCATTCTATAATCACTAAGTACTGAACATCACTTCTTTTCTGATGTAAACAAAGTCATTCTCAAATGGATCTGAGTCAGAATGTAAGAGTGAAATCTTGTCCATACTGAAGTCAAAGGCACAAAATTTCCCAGTGACTTCCCGTGGACTTCCACCGCGGCTGGGACCTCCTGGTGCAAGGAGAGCTGCGTACATGGGACAGCTGCAAAATCCTCCAGCCTCCAAAGTTTTGCCACAGATTGCTTAACGTGCAGCCTAACACACATGCCAAAACCCAAACCTTACCAGGAGTCCAGTCTATTCCACATCTACAGGACACCACAAACGTCTCACTCACAAAGCCTTTTCAGATACAGCACCAAAGGTCCCCCCAAGAATTGCCCTCAGTGGTACCGGTGGCACTTGCGGCTCCCCTGCATTTCCCAGCCCCGCAGCATCCCTCTCTCCCTGCCCACACGGCCACTACCCATGCAATTCCCATAGGAAAGGGATAGGACAGCAACGCCAGGCAGCCTCAGAGCTCCGAGCACTTGCCTTCTACCCCAGCTCTACAAACACCTTGCTGGGTGATGCTGGCTGTGGACCAGCTCGGCCTCAGTTTCCCCAGATCCCCTTTGAGGACTACTGATAAAAACCACGATAAGGCAGGTAGGTATCAGCAAGAAGTACTAGTTAGTGCTACTTAGTTTGAGCCGATTCTGAACCATAGGTCCCTTACCCCTCCCCATGTCTATATAAGCAACATAAATACAGTCCACACTATCTGTCCCTTCTTCCCCCTAAAAGTTAAGGTCACCCCAGGATGTCCCCTCCATTTGCGCTCTAAGGTGGCCGCAGAAGTGTGAGGAGCTGTGGCAGACTGCAGGCTTCGGCGGTCCCCTCCCGACGTGGGGGAACCCTGGCAGGTAGCAGGGTGACCCTCATGAGGACCAAATACTGCTGGGGCTGAGGGACAGGGGAGCAGCAAGGTGGGACAGACCACCAAGGCGATGTCCCCTGTCCGTGTCCCCAGGGCCGTGCCCCACAGTTCACGCCCCCAGCCTGTAACGCCGATCCGTACCCTTGGTCCATGCCCGAGTCAGTGTGCCAGTTTGTGCTCCTGGTCCCAGCCGCTGTGTCCTGCTTGGTGTCCCCTCCTCTACGTCCCTGGTTGCAGCCCCCCCCCATCCGCATCCCGGCTCAGTGCTCCCCACTCGCTGTCCCCTGCTCCGTGTCCCCAGTCTGCAACCCTGGGTGGCAGCCCCAGCTGGCGGGGGGCTCCACGGCGGTGGCCTCCGCTCCGTGCCCCCCCCGCCCCGGTCGCGGGTACCTTGGGGGGCAGGCTGAGCAGCACGGGTACCAGCGCCAGCGGGGCGCACAGCAGCACCACGAACCGCCGGACGCTCCACACCTTCTTCACCAGCGCCCCCAGCGCCGCCATCCTCCTCCCTCCTCCTCCTCCTCCCCCGTCGCCGCTCCCCCCCTTTATCCCGCGGGAGCCGAGCGCCGCCGCCCCGCCCGCCGGGAGGGGCCCCGCTGTACCGCCCCGCCCCGCCATACCGCCCTTCGGCCCCCTATACCGCCCTGCTATACCCGCGTTCTGCCCGCTATACCTCCCCGCCACGCCGCCCTTCAGCCCCCTATACCACCCCGCTATACCCTCTGCCCTGCCATACCACCCTTCCACCCTCTATACCGCCCCGCTATACCCCCTCGCCATACCACCCTTCGGCCCCCTATACCGCCCTGCTATACCCCCCCGCCCCACCATACCGCCCTTCCGCCCCCTATACCGCCCTGCTATACCCCCCCGCCCCACCATACCGCCCTTCCGCCCCCTATACCGCCCTGCTATACCCCCCCGCCCCACCATACCGCCCTTCCGCCCCCTATACCGCCCTGCTATACCCCCCCGCCCCACCATACCGCCCTTCCGCCCCCTATACCGCCCTGCTATACCCCCCCGCCCCACCATACCGCCCTTCCGCCCCCTATACCGCCCTGCTATACCCCCCCGCCCCACCATACCGCCCTTCCGCCCCCTATACCGCCCTGCTATACCCCCCCGCCCCACCATACCGCCCTTCCGCCCCCTATACCGCCCTGCTATACCCCCCCGCCCCACCATACCGCCCTTCCGCCCCCTATACCGCCCTGCTATACCCCCCCGCCCCACCATACCGCCCTTCCGCCCCCTATACCGCCCTGCTATACCCCCCCGCCCCACCATACCGCCCTTCCGCCCCCTATACCGCCCTGCTATACCCCCCCGCCCCACCATACCGCCCTTCCGCCCCCTATACCGCCCTGCTATACCCCCCCGCCCCACCATACTGCCCTTCTGCCCCCTATACTGCCCCACAACCCCCAGATTGTGTCTAGCCCCCCCATCTCACCATTTTTCCCCAGCTTTTGCAGCCAGCGGGGTTCGGCAACAGAGACAATTCAAAAGTGGTTCAAAAACTCCGGTGGTACAAGAGCTCATTCGGTTTGACCATCTGGATGTTGCAGGCCATCAAATAGCACCTGGCTGTGCTAATAACGTGGGCACAATACTTCTAAATATAAAGAAATAGTACAAGTGACTGCTAGGAAAAAACACCCAAATATCTGGTTTAGTTATCAAATATTTCTGCTCCAGGGACAGAAACAGTACACAAATACACATCATGAAAAACTCAAAAACATGAGGAAAACAGGGAGCTGTGATTCTTTTGACAATTCAATTTAACCAGTGACTCAGAGGTTTGACAAGTTGTTTGCAGTGCCATGTGAAATGCTCCTTTTTTTTTTTTTTCATTAAAAATAAGGGAACACAACCAAACAAAAGGCCAGTGGCGCGGAGCGGGATAGAGCCATGGGAAATACCGGAAAAGCAGGAGACAAAGTCTTGGCTCGCACAAGTGTGAGCCCAAGAAGCAAGCGAGTAGCATGACTATACCCTGGCTGCCCTTAAAATAACCAGGCCAGACTCATGCAGTTAAGGATGCTTCAATCATGAGTCAAAAAGAAAACACAAAAGCTGCCCAGTTCTAACTCCGAGGGCAGATTTCCCTGCCAGCTCTGCCCTGCGTCAGGGACATCAGAAAGAAAATGGGCGAGTACATGGGGCAGGAGAGGATGCCCTGCCCTGGACCGAGGTAAATCTCCGCGAGCGCTGCAGAGGTTGCGGGTGTCCCTCTGACTGCGGGGAGCCCAAGTGAGAGGCAGACACCACAGGAAACCAAGCGGAGGCACCATCAAGTTGAGCAAGAGATCAAAGTCAAGGGAGCTGGATTTTCTCTCTGCTTTTTGCATCGCCTGGATTGTCGCCATTGGAGGCTAAGCGAAGCTGAGTAATGAGGGGGAAAAAGGGAAAGCAAAATAACCCCCTGACTTGGTACCTCACCAGCATCCTGAGTGCTTTAAAACATACTCAAAACATGGGTGAGTTGGCCCCATGCATGTGAAAGATGTATTAAAAAAAAAAATCATGTTCAGCAGAGAAACTCTTCCCTTTCCACAATTAATCATCTCTCTGGAGAATTGCTGCCTCCAGGCAGGTCACTCCGAGAGCATCGAAGAAGTTGGAGTCAAACGCACTGGATAAAAAAGCAGATCCCTCCGAGGGAAGCTCTCCCCGGCTTGTAAAAACCATGAATCACTGTCACGCAGGGAACAAGAAATCAGAGAGGAAGACTGTGGTGGTACCATCGGCACTAGAGACAGGACTGTACCCCTGTCTAAACAGACTCTGCTCCCGGTCGGGACCCACCTCTGTTCCCTCCCCTCTCCTTAACGGCATATATATTTAGTTGTGCACAAATAGTAACAAACCAGTTAATCCCCACACCCATCCCAGGCAGGGGCTAGAGGATGACAGCATCACCACTGCAGCTCTTTTCAAGTAGCGGAACGGACACAAAAGCTTTTGCCGGGCACTACCAGGGGCCGCTGGCAAAGCCAGGATCCGGCATCCGCCTGGCTCCTGGCCCCATGGCTGCCCAGCCCCGCTGGCAAGTGCGCCTTCTTTTGGGGCCCAGAAGAAAGCACAGAGCTGACTGAGGGAAAGCTATGGGGATTTATATCTTGCTTTTCTTTAACTGCTAAATTACGTGAATAAAAAGTCATCATGATAAAAAAAAAAAAATGAGTAGGGGACTCCTGTGCCACCTTGATGCCCCCACACTGGGCTATGGTAGCATAAGCTGCTTTATCACTTGGGTAGTGATGCATGACCGAGAGGATGGGAGGCTGGATGGCTAAGGACCTGAAAGCAAAATTCAGCCCATCAAAACAACCCAACTGCTTAAAACAGGTCCAGTTTACCCAATAGACCCATCAGACCGGGAGCACGTATATGAGTGTGTGCCACGTGCCGGACCAAAGGAGCTCTACAAAGCTTTTCCTCTCAAAATCAGCCTTCTAAGTTAAAAAAAGCTTCAAAAGAATAATAAGCCATCAATGCCACAGTCTGTTCTTTCTCTTACAAAGGTACAGACTTCTGCCAGTGCGGAGGGCGAGGGGAACAGGAGCACATTCCCCCTCCGAGACACGAGTCACGTCCCATCCCATCCCACCCGGCCCCTCTGGGCTCAGCGCTCAGCGCTCCCACCCCAAAGCATCGTGCGGGGGCTACATGCTGGTTCCCTCGGCCTTCCAGGACTTCAGCTGACAATTAAGGTTTAATTAATTAGTTTCCTTGTCTCTACCACCCCCATTTCCAGCGCCAGCAGCAGCTGCCCTCACTGTACCGCTCCCCATGCTCCCCAGCCATCACTGGGCTCAGACCCCTTCTCCGTTACTTTCAGAGTAAGTTTAGCTAAGCACAAAAGAAAGAGGTGCTGCGTAGTGCCCGAAGGGACCACTGTGGGACCCAGCTTGTGCTCGGGCCGGGGAGAGGATTTATTTATCTGTAGTGACCCTCACATAGTGAACTCTGGGTTACAAATGAGCTTTTATGCTTTTATTGCACTAATTTGGTTTCCTATCAGCAGCGATGGGAGGGGGGGGGTCGCAAAAGGTTATCAGTGTTTTGCATCTTGCAAAACTGGAAAATATCAATTTCCTGCAGACATCAAGGCCTAGACTAAAAAAGGTTCACTCAAAAAAAACCTACACGGTATAGCTTGTATGCACAGTTTTTACATATACACACAGTAACTGCCGGCACAGAGCAGCCACTGTCCAAAAGTCACGGTAACAGCACACCCAGGTTATGCAACTGCATTTTCATTCCTCTTTCTTGCCACGCTCCTATGTGTTTTCCTCCAGGTCTGTTTTTCCTCCTAGCGCTCCTATAGCACCAACTCACATCTACTTCCAAAAATCCCCATTAAATGCACCTGTGGCATCAGTGGGCAAAACAGAACTTGCTGTTATTACTGCAAGCTGAAGTCAGGCTGGGAACCCCGAGCTCGCAAGCTGGCTCCCCACTTCCACGCGGGAAATCACTGGCACTAGTCAGACTCCAAAATACACAAAAAGGCAACCCCGTCAATAACCACTGATTTCCTCTGAAATCCTGATGCTGCAAATTCTGCTGATGGCACTCTGGCACTCCTCTACTTCCTTTTATTCCTCTTTCCACACCTTATTTGCACACTCCTTGTGTTCGTGGCACTTCACGTTATACCCGGGTGTGTTGTAAGATCGGGCAGGTGCTGGGAAGCCCCTGAAAATGAAGTTGTTCCTGGCAGGCCTGGAGTTGGTCCCCTGAGACAATTCATTCTTAAAAGCAGGAAGATTCAAGCAGCAGAAAGACCCAGAGTGACCAACAGCACACAGTTATAAATATTTTCTGTCGAGAGAACATTTTTCCCAAGTATAAAGTTTTTTCCGGTGCTAGCGACGGTGGCAGAGAGACCCCCAGTGGCCGGGTGCAACGTGAGCCATCACCCTGCACACCCCCGGCACCCCTTGGAGCCCCCCGGGAGGGTCTGGGGGGGATGAAGGCCAACACAGCCTTTGGGGCCGGAGGGAACGGCCCCTCGGGGTCAGCCAGGGCAGGACATCACCGCTTGTCCCGGTGTCACACAGCGCTGTGTCCGTGCTCAGGGTGCGACTCGCGCTCTGAAGAGGGTGGCACTGAGCGCTGGGCTGCTTTGGCCGGCAGTGCAAATACAAAACAAGACAGAGAGTTGCTCCAAGTTAAAAAGAAGCTTGGGCTTCTAGCCAAAAAGACAATTTATCACTTTCCAAAGACAATTTTCTTTCAATTTCACTTAAAAGAGTAGTTCTTATTTTATCGGGTTTCCTTCAAAACTCAGTTGAGCTAAACTTGGTTGCAAAATGTTTTCAAGACTTTGTAAAAAGCCAGACCAAACTCTGAAAGAATATTGGTGGCTTGAAACTGCATTTGCAGTGGATAAACTATTCATCAAAAAAAAAAAAAACCCACCACAAAAAAAGAAGGAAAACAGGAGTCCTATTTTACTTATGAGAACGCATGCACACTGGAGTGTCACCGAACAATAAGCGGACAGATAAAGCCTGAGTATTAATAATGCAATGGCAAATTATATCAATAATAATAGTAATTTGGGTGTTGCTTATGACCATGCAGATGCACTGAAAGCTAACACAGCAGCAAGACAAGCTATCCGCAGTCCAGCCAGGACTGGAAATTCCACCTGCCTTGCAAACCAGCCAAGGAATCAGAGCTTTTCATCCAAGAAGCTGCTCCCACAGGCCCAACCAGCGACACAGCTGTGGCTGCAAGAAGATGCGGGTGGACGTTTTGCAGGTCCAGAGCGTCCCCTTCGCTGGACCGGCACCTGCTGTGATTTGTCCACCCTCAAACAGCAATAGCCCCACATTCACCACAGCAACCCATACAGACACATCGGGGTGATCAAGAGGGAATATCAACAAGCCGTCACACAGATGTGCAAGAAGTAACACTTATGTAACAAGGAGGAGTTTTATCATGCAGTGAAAAAGCAAAACATCTTGCTTTACATTACCAGTAATCTCAGTTTTCATTACCAGTTCATCTCCGAGCACCGCGCCAGCCACAAAAACTTGCAGTCGATCAGCTTTGTTTCTACTCTGCGGTCCCGCAGGGAGAGCTGCATTTTAATAAACATACTGACAGTTAGAAACAGGCTTCTTCAAAGGGCTTTACAAACATCACTCAGCCCCGGCATCACCAGGAGAGAGTCAAAGCGGTGTTTGTACAGGTGGGGGACGGCGGGCAGGGAGGTTTAGGCATGCTGCCTCCCCTCAGTGGGTCCGGGATTCAGGGCTCAGATCAAGCCTTAGTAGGGGACTCGTTAGCCCACATCCACCTGCTCCCACCGTGGCGGATGGAGCACCATGGGCCACCCAGAGCCACCTGGGGAGCACTGTTTTGAGTCATCATGCACGGCTTGGGCTGTTGCGTTTGCTCTCCAAGCAGGCAGGACAGCGTGCGGCATCTGCAGCAGCTTCTAAAAACCCACTGCACGGAAACACAGCTCCTTCTTCTTGCCCCCATGGCTGTGCCATGCCGGGGCAAGCACGGCTGGTGCACACAGGCAATGAAAACAGAACACACACCATGGCAGAGGGGGATCCAAAGCTGTGGCTGGGCACGCAAGCAATGAAAACAGAATATACACCACAGCAGAGAGCCGGGGGGAGGTGGTCCAAAGCTGTGGCTGGGCGGTGGAACCCAGGTCCCCACGCCGGGGCCGGGCACTCGCCCAGGCGGCTCCTGTGGCAAGAGGTGAATGCGCAGCGGGCACAGGCAGCCCGCCGCGCTAGGACACTTGCGCCGCCGCGAACCAACGACCTCTGTATTTCCGACCAGCGCCGCTACGGCGGCGCCACCGCATGGAGTAAGTGATTGCTTTCGGCAGCGCCTTGTCCTTCCCAGCGCCCGCCCCGCCCCCGCCCCTCCCCGTGTCCCCGGGATGCTGCCCTGCTGCTCTCCCCACCTCGAGCCCCCCAGCTGGGGCCCGGTCCCCAGCCAGCGCGCTACCGCTGGCCCCGTTCCCTCCTGACGCGTCCCTAGGCCGGGGTTTGCTCAGGCTGCTTTGCTTTAAGCAGGTAGGAAGAAGCCCCCCATCCCCATGTCCCCAGCCAGGCAGGGCTGTGCCCACCAGGACCCCCCCACCGCTTTTTGCTGCTGCTTTTACACCTCCGGAGGGCTGTGACCTGATGGAAGGGACACTGCCATTGAGGAACCACACACCCACATGGCTCGCTCCCTCTTTAGCGGAAGCATTTTCAGGTAGAGCACAAGTGACAGCGTAATGGAAGAGGATCTTCCGATCATCTTCCCGGAGGGGCAGAGGCTGCCCAACAGCAAATCGCCCTGGGAGAAGTTCACCGTTTCTTTCAAATCATTATCTAAAGTAAATGATAGAGCTCACACACTCACCCAGCACACTCACCCCATCCTCCTTACAACACAAAGGACCGATTACCTTCAAACCCACCTACTCTGGGGTTTATAAGTTTTTCCTCTGAGCCATCTTACATTGACACTATTAGATAGTAACCCAGAAAATCAAGTAACATAGAGAAAACGCTACCAAAAAAGCCAGTGCCTACCTCTGCCAACTGCCTACCTAGGCAGGCCACCTCAATACAAACAGCCCCTCTAACAAAGCTCC
Organism: Larus michahellis; assembly: GCF_964199755.1. Lineage (NCBI taxonomy): Eukaryota > Metazoa > Chordata > Aves > Charadriiformes > Laridae > Larus > Larus michahellis. The sequence goes on along the minus strand of NC_133907.1, from coordinate 10,879,423 downwards.
AAATAATGGCAATTTACAGCAGACTGCTCGCTTAAAGTGGAAGTTTCTCAGCAGAAAACTGTTTTTGATTAACAATTTTTATATTTGCTTAAGGAAAGACCATCAACTGAAAGTTAAAAAAGACAAAATTACTGCTGGAAGAAAATGAACCTGTCTTATGTTCAGCACTGTATTTCCGCGTTGCTTACCTCCCGGAACTCAGTTTTCAGGACATGTAGCATCATTTATAATGGTTTTAAACACTTTGTTGTAAAGTATTCTGAGAAAAATAACACATTTGTTTTTCTTAATTACCTTCTGTAGATGCTCTGGTATCCTCAGGTCTCTCGTACCTCACACAAATCCAGAGTCCACAGGCTGAGAAAGATTACTTGGTATGATTCTAACCACACAAAGAGGGCGAGCTGAATGACACTGTAAACTACTTTTTAGAAGAAATATTTAACATTTACAAAAGAGGTAACCCTTAGTTGTTTCTGTCTTATCAGTGCTCCCATCTCACAATTGCTTTGGTTACTTTATGACACTTAAACTCATTCAAACTTATTTATTTGTAGACACAGTTATCAAAATAGTCAACTCTGAAATAAAACCAACTAGAAGTATAAATAACCACATTTGCAGAAACTAAGTAGCAACATTTCTCCGTCCCTAAGCCTGCTCTCTTCTACCCAACCATGGATCTCTTCCTTCCCCTTAGTCGTACTTCATCCAGCCTTTTGATCACGGGACCAGATTTTTTAGATGTAGCTGCATAGGTCTTTAGCAGAGTTTTAAACATAGCTTCAGTATCTGGATGAGTACTGAGGAAAGCTTTCTCCAGAACATACAAATCAACTCCTTTATCCTCCGGAAGACCCGAAATAAAACTGAGTCCAAAGTCTATCAGTACCAAGTCCAGCTTCTCCGTGGGTGGTCGCAGAAGTATATTGGAAGTTGTAAGATCCCCGTGTATAAGATCTTCATCATGCATTCTCGCTAACAGCTCACCCATCTTCTCTGCTAAGATAAGGAGGCTACTGGTATCATTTCCACTCTGCTGTAGAGAATTAATATGATCTTGAACAGTAATTGAGTCTACAATATCTTCAAGGTATATGGAGTTGGTGACATAATCCACAAAGTAGACCACTGGAGCTGAAATCCCTATTTAAAAAAAAAAAAAAAAAAAACAGAACAAACGAAACACTAGTGGTTAATTTACAGGATTTTCCAACTTTAAGAACAAAACACAACCAATACAAGCCTTAGCCAGAAATGCCAATTGAGAACACCCCCGGCCACTGATAACCCACATGGAGGAATGCCCTTCGTCAACCTCTGGGTTCCAACCCACGCTCTGCTGGCCTCCAGCCTTAAATCCCACCGGCAGCTCGAGCTTGGCAGTAGGATCAGCCCCTCCTGGGGCTAGACTCCCTGGAAAAACACGCATAGGGCCTTTCTGGCCGAGGACAACTGCGGGTTTTTTTTTGGCGGGGGGGGCGGGACGGGACGGGACGACTACTCTGAAAAAGCAGAGCAGGTCGCCCCGGGATGAGAAGAAACCACCGGCATCCTTGTGGATGATGCAGGAAAGCCACCAAATGTCTATTATCTGCTCTGAGAGACGTGCAGACCGGGGGGCACGGAGGCACCCGGCCCCCAGGAGTGCCTCTCCTGTCAGGGTAGCCTCGCCTCACACCGCCGCGGCCCGGCCCCGCCGCTCCCGGGGCCCACCTGCCCGCCGGCACCGCAGCAGCGACCGCGCCTCCTGTGCCGTGCGCCGCCGGCTCAGCCGCTCCTCCAGCGCCGGGTGGCGGTACCGCTTCGGGATGCGCAGCTTGGCCACCGCCGCCCGCCCGAGGAAAAGGCCCCGGTAAACACAGGCCTCGGCGCCCTGCCGCACCAGCTGCAACCCCGGCAGCGGCGGCGGCGGCACCGCCTCGGCCACCACAGGACCCGCGGCCCCCGCCTCGGCCATCGCGGGCCCCGCGGCCCCCGCCTCGGCCATCGCAGGGCCTGCAGCCTCCGCCTCGGCCATCGCAGGCCCTGCCGCCATTGCCCCGACGCCGGCCCCGGCCATGCCAGAGCGCAGGCCAACCACCTCCGCCTCAGCCGCCGCCATTACAGGAGCCCGCCTCCACACAGCGCGTGCGCGGGGCGCCGCCGCCTCGGCAATCTCCGTCAGCCCTCGCCGCCGCCTCGGCAATCTCCGTCAGCCCTCGCCGGAAACGCCCGAACTCCCCTCGGCTCCGCCCCTCCCTCCCCCGCCTTACCGCTCCCCAGCGCCTCCTCTATAGCGCGCTCTGGCCCCCTCTTCCTTGCTGTTCCCGCGCCTGCTTCTGCCAAAACCCGTCTTTGTGCTTCCCCTCCGATAAGTCCTTGTACCCTCTGCCGTGCTGCGGGGTACTGAGTGCAGCGGAATGGTGGGACCCGTGCCTGAGCCTGCCCCAGCACCAGCCACGGCGGTTTCATGTGTTTCTGCCAGTGCAAGAGTGAGACCTGCAGCTGGGCCCCAGGCCTGCAAGCAAGGCACTGGATGGGCATCTTCACAAGGTGGCAAGTGGGGCCCTGTGGTCACCCCACAGTGCTCCCAGCACCACCTTGGAGCTGCCTGCCAGGCCATGACTCCTGGGACGGCACCCCTGGGGCATCACCACCAGGATGCTCCAACACTGGGACATCACCATGGGGACTCCACCACCAGGGCATCACCACCAGGGCACCATCACCACGACACCACCACCAGGATGCTCCAACACTGGGACATCACCATGGGGACTCCACCACCAGGGCATCACCACCAGGGCACCATCACCACGACACCACCACCAGGATGCACCACCACTGGGGCATCACCACCAGGACATCACCAGCAGGGCTCCACCACCAGGACACCACCACCAGGATGCTCCAATACTGTCTCCTGGGGCTTCGTGTGCCAAAAGCCTTCACTGGAGCCCATGCAGATCCACTGGAGCCGCCCAGTTGGTGGCTGGGGAGGAGAAGGGGTTTGCCCGTAGGCTGCAGGGGATCACCAGCCTGCAACAGGTCATGGTGTCACCCGGGTCCCCGTGCTGGGCAGCAGCAAAGTTCCTGCCCCTGATGCTGGCACAGGCTGCTTGCATGGTGACTTGGGTGTCTCCAGTTCCTCAAGCGGCCAAGCCCCACATCTCCGCGTTAGTTAAAGATGGACAAACCTCATCATCTTGTGAGCAGTACTCGGGTTTTCATGGCACACTGAAACCCACTGCTCTACCGGGTGATCTGCACATACTGCAATTTATGTTCCTCAGAAGATACACGGGGCTCAGCCCAGTCCCTGTAAATATGTTTTCAATTGTTGCCTTTGGAGGTGCCACAAGTCCATTTTGTCCTTGTTTTCTCATCCGCAACATTTGTTTCCTTTTCAGAACATTTATATTTTATTAACACATTCCATACAGCTTACTTGTCATTGCATGGTGGGATCACGCCTGGCAAATATTTATCTTGCTTCAGCAACAACTTTTAAACAACCTTCCTGAGTTTTCAATGATGCGGGTAATGTATCCCACAACTCTGCCCGCTCGTGGCGGTCTCCTTGGGCTGCCCTCGCCGCGGCAGGGCCAGCAGCTTGGCCAGGGAAAGAGATGCATTCCTGAGCTCCATGGCTGGCATTTGCAAATGCCACAAACAATCATAAAAAAGAAAAAGAGAGATTTTTCCCCATGTTGCGGGCAGATTTTATCTAAGCATCCATGCACAGCCCCCACAGACATACATATATAACCTATGAGCAAGTGCACACAGATGCCCTGGGTTCGTTATTCTGGTAAATACAATGGTTTTCTCTCATGCTGGCCAAAAACATCCTCCGGAGCTTTCAAAATACAAAAGAAAATATTTTTGCTTTATTTTTCCTATTATTTTATTTATTTAAATTTTATCTTCCCTGTGATTTCACTTATTCTTTTCTCTTTGAATGTAATAAACAGTTGACATAGCCCTTGGAAACCATCTAGAGCCATTTACAATATTTATGGTATCACCCAGTATTTTTATTGGAATATTGAATGACCCCAGAGAATTGCACTGAGGCCACAGACTCGCTGGTAAATTGTTTAATTATGTAGCTTTGTTCTCCTGGTGACAAGCGTTTATAAACTCTCCTTTTGCAAACAATGTAATTGAGTTAAAAATTGCAGCCCAGCAAACTAAGCTAATGGAAACCGAGGCAGATCCCAGGGGCTCCTCCCCGCTGTCCTGCCGATCCCTCGGCATCGGGCAGGCTGCAGCGCTGCAGGCGCCTCTCCCCTCACCCCCCAGCTTGTATAAGGATGGAGGCTGAGATCCTCAGAGCTGGACAGACTGGAAAAGGGCTGAATTCGGGCTACATCAGGTGGCTCCTCGCACCCAGCTGAGGCACTTGTTGGCTCTGAGGTTGTGTCCTCAACCTGCAAAGTGCGGGCACAGGGATAAACCCTCCTGTGTGTGAATTGTCGTTGCTGACTCCCATCGCAGCTCAGAATTATGGATCTTGGTCAGTTCTCCAGGCAAGAGGAGGCTACAGGCAGGGCGGGCTGCAGGGACGAGCCACCCCATAGAGGTCACAGGGGTGGGGGGGGTCACCTTGGGTTGCCGCAGGCTGCCACGCTGGAGGCATCCCTACAATGTGCAGGCAACAGGACCCGTGGGGCAACCACCAGTACTGACCAGCATTGCCAGTGAACCCGCCTAGGGTTAAGATACTGTAAAAGAAAACGCATGCAGCCTGGTACCAAAACGAGCACCCAGCAAATGCAGGTGCCTGGCGAGCTGGCGCCGTCCCAGCCAGCTGTAACACTGGGCTCTGCTCATGGGTTATAATTTTCACCAATAACTGAGTTGATCTTGATCAGTTTGGTCCCCAGAATCCCTTCCTAAGGGTCAACTGTAATTAGAGAAAATGTGCTGGAGTGTGTGATAAGCATTGCTGAACACCGCGTCTTCCTTTTTCCAGGATGGACTTCTCTCTCCTCTGGTATTTTTATTTTCATTTGTGATTTTTAAAGCCACTTTTAGCTGCTCCAGCCCTGAGGTAGCAAGTAACATTTTCAGTAATCCGGGCCGGGTTGTGATACCAAACGCAAAGGCTGCTGTTTCAAACACCAAGCCCTTCAGGAAGGACATTCCTGCGGCTCGGCCCCGGAGATGACAGCCCCAGACACAACGTGCTGTTGGGCTGGGAAGCAGGAACGTGCCCTTGCGCCCGGCAAGCCCAGCAGCCAAGAGCGAGATAAGGATCAGACGGGGAGATGGCACTGCCAAGACACACAGTCTCAAGACAAGGAGGAGGAGAAGGAAAGCATCACAGGAGGGAGCGAGGTTAGAAACGTGCCAGCAGGCATGACGCGTGAGCCAGTCCTGGTGGATCCAACCCTTCCAGACCTTCTCACACGGAGCTTAAGACTAAAGCAACCAACTTCAGCAGGCCCAGAACGCCCATTAACTACAAATGGCATGATAAGAAAGGTATACTTTAAAAATGGCAAAGGAAGATTGTTTTCCTGCAAAGGAAAAAAAAAAAAAAGAAAATGCAAAGGAAAATTATCCCTGCTGTGCACCATCACAGGTTTTCACGTTTTTTTTCAGAGGACCATAACTCCCAGCCACGTGCAGCATCAACATGGTGGTTGCAATTCTGTACATACTGATGTCATATTTTTGGCCGCCTTTTGTAAACATACCATAACATTCTGCCTATGCTCCCCCGGACCTCGCCTCCTTCCTGTCTCTGCTAATACTGTTTATTGCCCTGCCAGAGAACAGGCAGCCTCCAGCAAATGGCGAGGTGACAGATAAACAAATGCTGAGAGACCACGGAGAAAAATATCATTTCTTCCTTCTGACACTGGAATCATTTGAGAAGGAAGGAATTGCTCAGGCAAATTGCAGATCCTGTAGCCAAGAGTGGGTTTGCCCAGCAGCTGCTGAGGGCTGTAGGTCCCCGCCGGCTGTCTGCCTGGCATGGTGGGGAACCATGAGTGGGTGACATCTTCAGTTCGTAACACAACGCACCCAAAGTGTGTAGGCTTGAGCTCCAGGGAGAAGCTGCAGGAGCCAGAGATCACAGTCAAGATCACGCTGCATCCCCCATGTTGCCAAAACGTGGAACATATTCCTAGACACAGAGCTGTAGTCTTTGCTGCCCACCATGAACGGCCTCACATGCAGGGTCTTGGGAAAGAGAGGAAACTGCAGTCATTTCTCCCTCCGAGTATCATGAGAGCTGGTCCTGATGTCAGAGCTTTTAAACTACTTTAACATGAATTACTAACCCTATTGAAAAGCTCCTTCCATGAGCACCATAGGTTTCTGTTGGCTGATGTTCATGTTTGAAGCCGTTCTTCACCATGTGTGTGATCCCTGTGCAGCTGTCAGTTTGTATCAGATGCGAGGTTTTAGAAAAGGTATTTTTAAATACCGTATTTACATTTAAATTGAATGGGAAAGCATTTATTTAATCTATAAACGGGGTAAGTGATTTGAAACACTTCTAATATTCAGTATGACTTTGAGAAGAAACAAACCCAAAACCTCTGATCAACTGCCACCCACGTTGCAGGTCAGATAACCAAGAGACTAAGGCTGAAAGGATATGCGTGATCCGGTATTGCCCAACTCAAGCATCCCAAAAATATGAGTAGGGGCAAACAAGAGTTGACACCGCTGGTCTCCAGAGCAGAGACATGACATACATTCCCTAATGACTCTTTAAAGATTTCTCTTAAATGTCCCACTAAATTAACATGTGGAATGAATGAAAAAGCTCGTTCCAAAAAATATCACGTGTTCCTCATTCTTCACTCAACCTGCTTACTTTTGCCCATGTCAGAGGGGTGTGCCTGCACTGCAGGCGCGATGGTCACTGATGCAGACCTTCCCCAGCTCGACCCTGTACTGTGGCAAACAGCTGTACCAGCACGGGCTCTGCAGGACGCTGTGATGGAGCTTGTGTTGTTATAACTGTGTGATTAAATGAAATACTACCTGCAGTCACATCCCAGCTCGCAATGAAGGGCTGTGGTCATTTGCACTCATCCTTGGGCGGCAGTGCCTGCTGCCCGGCTCTGGGAAGGCTGTGCGAGCCCTCCCCCAAGCCTGTGACAGCACATCATCTCTGCGCTGGCCCCCACGCCAGCTGGGCTACAGCAAACTTCTGAACATCGCGTGTACTTCACTGCACGCGTGTACTTCCCCACAGCACAACCCGCCCAGCAACTGCAGTTTGCACGAACAGCACCGAGGGAGAATGTTTACTTTGTGTTATAGAGTTTTGAAAGCACTTCTAGGCATATCGAGCTTTGTAAAATCCTCGTTTTACAAACTGGACTTTGGGACACATGAATTTAGCCTCAGGCTCAGAAAAAAAAATATCGTGCATCAAAGTGGAAGTCCCAGTGTCTTTTATGCAGTAACCAGCAGGAAGGTTTCTGTTGCAGTGAGCAGAACAAGAATGTTAATTGCAAGGAAAGCTGAATACTGAAATGCTTTGCCTAATGGAGCACTGTGCGGGGGGGAAGGAGATAAGCTCGACAGACTGATCTTTCTCTCCAACAGAAGAGAAAGGTAAGAGTGCAAACTCAGTCACGCTGCTCTTTATTTTTTTTAGCTTTGATCTGGCCATTTCGTTCCTAACAGGTTTCCTTGGCTTTGCAACGGAGCTACCTAAAGACTACCATAAACTGACAATCTGTCGTGGGCTTCCCAGGGGCTTTCTGGTGTGGAGGGGTGAAGCTCTGCATGAGAGCGGGTCTGCAGTCACCGAGGAGATTCCCATTCCCGGCTAAAGACAGACAGAGCCTGTCATCCCAGCCCCCCACGCCGTACCCTGCCACATCTTCGTTTCCAGACCAATTAGCAATATACCCCTGGTAAAATGTCGCCAGCCAGACCCGCTCACCGCCCCCGATTACGGTGTCCCGCCGGGGTCCCTCTTCCCCCCGGTGTCGCGCTCCTTCTCCCCGGCCCTTCGCATCACCGCGGGCGGCCGGTACCCCGAGCAGCACACCCCGCCGAGGGGTGGCCCGCTGGGGACAACCCCCACCTCCCACCCTCCACGGCTCCCCGAGGGGCGGGCAGGGCGACTACAAGCCCCAGGCTGCCCGGCCGGGAGGCAGGGCAGGAGCGACGTGGCGCTGTGCGGCCCCGCTCCGGCCGCCGGACCCCGCTCCGCCCCGCTCCGCGCCCGCCGCCCTCCGCGGAGCGCCGGGGGCTCTGCCCGCCGCGCCATGGGTGAGTGCGGGACGGGCGGGACGCGGGGCGGGGGGACGGGACACGGGGACCGCGGCGGGGCGAGGGGGGGCTTCCCAAGGCCCCGCACTGGCGGGAAAGAAGGCGGCGAGTCCCTCTCGGGATGGGAACGGGCGCGTCCTGCCCCGGGAAAAAGTTTTCCAAACAAAAAAAAAATAGTTTTCAACTTTTCCTGAAGGCCGAGACTGCGTCTCCCCGCTCCCCCGCCTCCAGCCCCTTTCTTTTTTTTTCAGGACTTCCAGCAGCAAACATAGCGAGACAAGTAATTTCCTGTGGCACAGCCCCTCGGGCCATCCCAGGAGCGTTCCCGGGAAGAGGGGGCTGCGAGCGGGAGCAGGGCTTGGGGACAGCACTACGGTTTTGTTAAAGGTAGCGGTGCCTGTTGGCACTGGCGTAGGCAAAGAGGGACTTCAGCAGGTCAAAAGTCAGCCCAGTCCCGGTCGGGACAGTGGCACTGGTTACGGCCCCATCCTGGAGCACGGCCCTCCGACCAGCGTTTGCCATAGGCAGGGAAATTCCTGGCACAGCTCCTTGGGAAACCCAGCAAACTTTCCATTCTCATGTGAACATCTGAAGAGTCCTCTGACTACATCAGAATAGGCTATATATGGATTTCAATCCAGGCTAGCTAGATTTCAATCAAAGTTCATAAACTGTTCCTGATCGTTAAGTTAACAAGAAATACAGCAAAATCTGATGGAACCAGCCATGGTATTCACAGCAGGGCTTTCTGTATCTGTGTGAGTTTGTGGCTTGAAGCTATGGCATGCCCAGTTTATGCAAAGCCTTTTATTCTCAGTGAGCAAATATTTTTTCTCATTATCTGCATAACTTGTACAAGGAGTGATAAAAGCAGTGCAGGTAGTCACACAGAGCATGGTGGGAGGGACTGGTGTGTAGCTGGGATGGTATAAGAAACACAAATGAAACAAATTACAGAATAAATATAAATATATCCATCACTGAGAAATAACCTTTCTTGCTAGCTGTGATCAAAGGCTGAATAGAGACAATTCTCATAAAACACAGTTTTTGAGGGGAAAAAAGCCCTTAGGCACAGTGAGGAAAGTTTTCCGTCGTCTCGTGGTTGTGTCCACATTCTTTCCACATACAGCCTACTGAAACTGTGAGTGAGTATTTTTAATTAAACAAAGCCAATGTGAGAATACAGATATTGTATGCTGGAAACAAGCACAAACCTCTAAAGCAATGCACTTTACTTGTGCCTTGAAAATTGTAACTGGGGGGGGGAGGTCCCTGCATCAGCGCTGGCTCTCCTGCCCTGTGCAGTCCCCCCTGCCGCAGCATGACGAATGGTTCACCCATGGTCACCCTTTCATCCTCTCCCCAGGGCGAGAAGCGTGTGCAGCTAGCACCTTGTTTTGTTAGGGTTGTTTGGGGTGGGTTGGTTGGTTTGGGTTTGGTTTGCTTTTGCTGTTGTTTTTTCTTATTTTAACTAAACTTGCATACTTACTAAACTCGCGTGCTCAGCTATATGGGAAAGGCAAGGTCAAAGAATTGCTTCTTGTATTTGAGGCAGGCAACAGTGAGCTTTTCGGCTCATGATAAAGTTTGTCCTGTGGTCCTGGGCCAGCCTGAGAAGGTTGTGCCTGGCTCAGGGATCCTGAGCGCTGTGTGCTATAGAAGGAGAGATGAAGACATTAGGGCCACCCCCACAAAGTCATGCCAAGAGTGCAAGATTAACTAGGAGAAATAAACTTCTGCGAGCAGCATTTTTAACAACAAGGTAGGGAGTGGGAGTGCAGAGCCTGCAGTGAGAGGTGCCACAAGCACTGAAACGTGAAAACGATAATGCAGAACAATTCAGAACCAGAAAGCAGAAGCTGTCTTTCCTGCCCAGAACAGGTTTTGTAATTAGAATCAAGGGAGACCACAGAGGATCCCCCGGTACAACTCCAGGCAGTACAAATCACCGTCCTCCACTTAAATACAAGTCTTAACTGTGTTAGCAAAGTCCCGTTTTCACAGTTCTGCACCCCAGATGAGTGCCCCTGCAGATAGTGGATGGGTGTGCGGGCCTGGTAGGTTGTGCAAATATTTGCAAGTGCCCCTACACATGGCCTAGTGAGCTATGGGGAAGTTCAGCATCGTGGCTTCGTAGATGGAAAACTTTGGGTGTCCTGGGAGAGCTTTTTCCAGCTCGTGCATGCTGATGGCTTGTCCGCCAGCGCCAGGAAACTGAACCTAGCATTCCTCGCTTGTTTTCCAGGTCGTGCACTGCTGATCCTCCTCTTGTCTGCAACAGTCTCTCTCCTGGGTGGGCTGATATTTGGATACGAGCTGGGGATTATCTCCGGTGCACTGCTGCAGTTGCAGACAGACTTTCACCTCAGCTGCTTCAAGCAAGAAATTCTCGTGAGCGCCCTCCTTATTGGAGCTCTCCTCGCCTCTCTGGTTGGGGGGATCCTCATCGACCGTCATGGCCGGAGGAGAGCAATCCTGGTCAGCAATTTGGTCCTGTTGGTTGGCAGCCTTATTCTCACATTGGCGAGGTCATTTATTGGGCTGGTCATTGGGCGCATGACTGTGGGCTTTGCCATCTCTGTCTCATCCATGGCCTGCTGCATCTACGTCTCAGAAATGGTGGCTGCTCATCAGCGAGGGCTGCTGGTGTCTCTCTACGAAGCGGGCATCACCGTAGGCATCCTGCTGTCCTATGCGCTGAACTACATCTTTGCGGATGTGGATGAGGGATGGAGGTACATGTTTGGGCTGGCCATTGCCCCAACGGCCATGCAGTTCCTCAGCATCCTCTTCCTCCCAGTGAACCCTGTTAAATTAAGCTCCTGGGATTCAGACTGCCAGAAGGGCCTCATTCAGTTGCAGAACACTGAGGACAGAGAGATGGCAAAGCGGGAGCCCTATAAGGAGAAGCATTACTCATTTCTTGACCTTTTTAGGACCAGAGACAACATGAGAAGGCGGACTCTGGTGGGCCTGGGACTGGTGCTCTTCCAGCAGTTCACTGGGCAACCCAATGTGCTTGGCTATGCCTCCAAAATCTTCCACTCGGTAGGGTTCCAGAGCAACTCCTCGGCAATCCTGGCCTCTGTTGGGCTGGGGGCAATAAAGGTGGTGGCCACGCTCATCGCGATGGCCTTTGCAGACAAGGCTGGCAGGAGAGCGCTGCTCATGGCTGGCTGCGTGGTGATGGCCATCTCTGTCACCACCATTGGCCTCACCAGCCGCATTGCTCCGCTGGCCATGGCCAGGGACTGCAAGGCAGCTGCAGACCCCAATGCATCCCACAGCCTCACCCAGCACCCCCTGATGCCCTCAGCCTCCCAGGCTGCTGTGTCCCCCATCCCACCAGCATCGAGTGCTGTCAAAAGTCAGGCAGACCCTGGTTTTGCTGCCTCAGGGAGCCTTAGAAGAGTTTTTGAAAGTACTCAAAACAGAGCGGTTGTTCCCGATTCTTCCCTCATTCAGAAAAGGGGCTTGGTAGGTCAGTCCAAAAAGGAGACAGTGGAAAGCACAGGCTCTCCTTTTGGTGGTGCTCCCTGGGCAGAACATATGGTTTTAAATTGGATTACGCTGCTGAGCATGATGGCTTTCGTGAGCGCCTTCTCAATTGGATTTGGACCAAGTAAGTATGGTGTTTACATACCCTTGCGCTAACCCAGAGAATAAAACTAGGGCTGATCTTTATGTTCTGCTTGAAATGTTCATTATGCATCTGCTTTACCCCGCAGCTCAGTGTCTGGGAACTGGAAATATGTCCCCTTCTGCCCCCTGAATCATTTTCTAGCACTGCAGCTCTGGCAGCTGTAGGGCTGGTACACCACTAGAATAACTTTCTCTTCCATGCGATCACTACCCTCGTAATGTATTTTTTTTCTGTGAAGCTCATTGCAAAATCAGAGCATCCCACAAGCACTACCTACTCTTCCTAGCACCCTGTAAGGAGGAAAAGAGAGGGCTGAGGACAGAGGGACTGAGGGGCTTCTGCTGTTTGATAGTCAGTGGCAGAACTGGAATTGGATTTCTGAAAGTTTCTCAATATCAGTTGGTCTTTTTCTGAAATCTGTTATTCATCAGATGGGAATAGAGATTACTCCTCGCTTCCACATGAGCTCTACTGTTTTCTGGCATTTCTTGCTTTAAATGCCTTGATGGGAGAAAGCAGCATCTAACTCAAGAAAAAAACATAGGTGAGCAAGTCTCGTGGGTTTGACAGTGACCCTGTAAATTGTTTCAAGCAAAATAACCCCGGCATAGGTGAGACTACTTTAAGATATGTACTTTAAGATAAAGCTAAAGCTCTGCTTTTAGCCGAAATGTAACGTAATCTCCCTAATACTACCCATTTCTCATTTCTTTACAAAGAGCGTGTGCTGACAAGCAGGTGTGCCAGACCTTTTCCATCAGCTCTGAGTGGAATAACCAACTCCCCTGCTTTTTCCTTTGCTCCCTGGACCTGTTCCTTGGTATTTCATTCTTCCATGGAGTGCTCAACATAGGAGTTTTGAAGTGTTCTGCTGTGACCTGACTCTGAGGTCGACGAGTGTTTGACACCACCAGCAGCAGGTTCTGGGTGAAACCCCTGCTGAAAATCTTCCTTGCCCATTTCCCATATAAACTGCATAACCCCTACAACTGTCTTTCTGATCTCTCTAATCCGTGCAGTGACCTGGCTGGTCCTCAGCGAGATCTACCCTGCTGGGATAAGAGGAAGAGCCTTTGCCTTCTGTAACAGCTTTAACTGGGCTGCTAATTTACTGATCAGCCTCTCCTTCCTGGACCTTATTGGTAAGTGGCCATCCCCCATCCCTCCAACTCCCACAGCTGGTCAGGGAAGGTGGCCACCACAAGCTATTTGGAAATTAAGTGGCATTTTGAACCTCTGGGGAACTTGATGCTGAAATAGGTCTGACCCTGATGCCTCTGAGAGCAGGCGCCAGCACCACTGGTCTGAGCCCCTCCACCACCCGTTTCATGAAAATCATCCATCGCCCACTGGGCTGCACTGTAATACTGCAGTATCAGGAAACCATGGAATTTGCAGCTTCCATGCTGATATCTTTATAACGTTTCTTGCTAGCAGAGCTCACGGCTGAGGCACTCGGTGGGCACTGCTGGGCCCTCGAGTTCTCCTTCCCTCTGTGGTGCTGCTGGCAAAGCCTGGTGTGGACCATCCTTATCCATTGCTGATTCCTGGTCCAGGCCTTGTGGATAAAGAGCTTTCCTGCCCTTTTGATGGCTTCTCAAAATAAAATGCCCCAGTCAGGCATCAATGACCACCTTGCAGTAAGCCACCAGCTTCCTTTGTATCTCATGGTGTGACCTGCCTTCAACAGACCCTTCATGCACTTGAATCTCTCTGCAGATGCCATTGGTTTCTCTTGGATGTTTCTTCTCTATGGACTGATGGGAGTGCTGGCTGTCATATTCATTTACCTTTTTGTTCCGGAAACGAAAGGACAATCCTTAGAGGAGATAGACCAGCAGTTCTCCAGGAAACGGTACGTGTGCTGTTGTCCCAGCGGGAGTGCTGGCTTTGGGTGCTTCCCACCAGCAGTCCCTGATGTCTGTGGCACTAGGCAGCTCAGGGCTGTGTCAAAGTCTGGTCCGTGCTGATGAGGAAATCTCCAGTTTGTGGTGGGGCTGTGGGGACAGGGTGAGAGAGCTGCAGTGGTTCATCAGCAGGTCACTGCACTGAGCCTTGTGGCCATGCTGCTGGAGGGCACTAGTGATGCTTGTGAGGAAAAGGGCTAAAAACCAGGGCTTGTGGCTGAGGGAAGGAGAACAGGACCAGAGCATGGCACAGGCAGGTCAGTACCACAAGGTCCTTAAAGCAATCTTGGACTGATCCTTCTCCTCTGGGGCAGAGACCTCTCCTGGCCTAACATACGCCACAGGCTCTCCCCCAGTAATTTCCCCTGCAAAGCCTGTAGTTCTGGCTGGGCTAGGGAAGATGGAGAGGTATTTGTGCAATTCTGGTTGAGAAGGAGGAGGCAGGGCAAACATCGCTGGAGCAGAGAGGGGTTGTGCGGCCACATGGCCACGACGCTAAGGGGCAGGAGCACATGGGAGGGATGGCCAGGAGGGGTAACTGCTGTAAACCCCTGCCTGGCTTCTGGCTCCTCGTGAGCAGCAGCCACTGCAGCTGACCCTCGTCATTGTGTGGCAGGGTCTGGGAAGGAAATATGTTTAAGCAGAGACGTGGAAGAGGAGCAAGCTGCCGACATGCACAGTACCAGAGAGTGGAGCACGCCAGCAGCACATGAAGCCAATGGCATGCCCACAGCATCACCCAGAGGAGAGGAGCAGACTGTGCTATCCAGACAGTTCTTTTCCGTGGCCTTTAACTGGCGGCCTCTGCTCAGAGATGGTTCTCACTGCAGTGCCTTAGATCTTGGACATGCCGATAGCTGTCCTTTGGGTCCTTGGAGAATCGCTGATTCCAGGCAGGGAACATATCCTTTGATATCTTCTTTTTTTTCACGGTTTGTATCTCCTATCGTTTAAGAGATTAATGGTTTTATACACAGGAATTAAAGCAAAACTTTTGCTGACAATGCTGTCCATCTGTGCAGTTCATTTGTGAGCCAGGTGTATTATTTTCCCGGTCTTTCAAGTATTTGATGCTTTACAGAGGGCACAACAGCGCAGGATGAATGCATCAAGCACTCAGCAGCATACATTAATATTGTCACCCTTTGTAACATCTATATGGAAGCCTGGTATCTGAGATGGGACCTGGTGCAGATAAACGCCCCGTTTCAGTGGAGGCAGGACAAGTGCTCGCTCACGGGCTGCTATTTCCCACAGCATCAAGGCCCAGCAGCTCACCTGCTGGTCACCCAAGGCCCTTGTTAAACGAGTGTAGAGGTGCATCCTACCTGCATGTTTGGCTACTTTCTTTTGTACTCACGGGCTGCTTTGTATTCACGACCAGGGCTTGCACATACAAAAGTGCACGCAATGTTCTGGTACTTTCTACAAGTTTTCCACCTCTTACAATTGTGCATTCTTTGATTAATTTATCCCTCCTCCTGACCCATATAAATTATAAAAAAACCACCCTACTAACACCACTCAGTCTCCAAATACTGTGAGAGAGGAGGAGCTGGTATCCTGCTGAACAGCCAGCCTTGCCCCTTTTGAACCCCTGAAGGAACTAAGCCCCAAAGCTTGAAGTTTTCCACTGAAAATGCAACTCCTTAAGGACCAGTGACTGCTACACTGGGCCACCTGTCTGGCACCACAGGGACAAACACAAAGGCTGTGGCCATGTCACTCAAACCCCTGTGTCAAAGAGAAGCCGCAAAAACACTGGAAAATGATCTGACCTTAACTGTAATTCAGTCCATGGCTGTCGAGTGTCTGCCATGGAAGTGCTTTTCTCTTCCCACTGAGCAATGGGGGGAAGTGCTTTTCCCACCTCACACCTCCGCTGGAGCTAGAATTTGGTCCCCTGCGCGTGGCAGACACCGTCACCTCAAGGCACACAAGGACACCTGCAAAACAGAGAATGAATGCTCTCTTCCTGCAAAAAAGCCCATGAATACTGAGCTGTATCAGGGGCAACTCTGATTTTCTGCGGGATGGGGGGAGAGGGGAAACATCAGCACCGCCCTAGGAGTTAGGGTCAGCCTCCAGATGGTGGCGGTTGGTAACAGGGCCGTGCATTCACCGGGGGATCCCTGGCCACGAGGTGTGGGAGCACAGCGATGCCCGCACGCACCCCTGTCCGTATTTGGTCGGAGCGGGGGGTACCGCGAAGGGGCAGCGGAGCTCATTAGCAGTTCTGCCGTCCGGGCTGTGCCCATTCGCCGCCCGGGCAGCCCCCGGGAGCGGTGCGGGGCCGGGGGTGCACCGCGCCGGGACAGCCGGCAGGGGACACCCCGCCACCGCTGCTGCGACGGGGACCTCCGCTCCCGCCCCCGCTGCGAGCGCCCCCGGCTGCGGTGTGTCACCCTGCGGTGAGACGGACGGACGGACAGACACACGGACCCACCCGCCACCAACATCTCAGCCCACCTGACCCCTCGCACACAGCGTTTGAGCCAGAGGGACCCCCCCCGCCCCGCAGAGCAGGGCTGCCGCTGCCCACCCCATGCTGTGCCTCCGGGCTTGGTGGAGGGAGATGGGAATGGGAATTCAGGGGCACCCCGGCACGGGGGCGAGCAGGCAGCTGGGGCTGCCCTGGGGGGCGATGGAGACCCTTGGGCCTCACAAGGGGGTGGTGTGGGCCCCAGTCGGGAGGCTGGTTGGGTTGGGGGGAAGCAGGCAAGTTATCTCTGGGGGCAGCAAACAGGGCTACTGAAATGGCCAGGTTCTGGGGGTGGTGATACAGAGAGCAGTAAATGAGTTTGTGGTAAAGGGGATTAATAATCCCAGGGTAAGGGGGCTATCATTCCTGTTTCTGCAGAAAGTGAGCGCGATGAGGGGGTGTACGCAGCCGGGAGGGGTGTCCTGCTGGGGAGATCGCTCTGAACCTGCCAGATGGGTCCCACACCTCCATCGCAGCAGAGCTGGGCTGGGGGGACTGAAAGAGGGAAAGGCCATGGAGAATTGTTTAAATGAGAAGCTGAGAGTCAGAGGGTGCAGAAATTCAGACTTGCACCCCATGTGAGGAGGATGTGGCCAGTATCCAGGGAAAGAGCAACAGGGAAATAAATGGTACAGCTGCAATAAATAAGGCGAGTTTGCCCATGTGTAGTACTGGTGGACCCACAGGACCATTAAGCAACAAATCAAGGGCAAAACTTAGAGGTGCTTCTGTCCCTATACTAGATATGCTTTTTGAAAAAAAAAAAAAAGGAAAAAAAAAAGATAATGCCAGGTTTTCCCATTGCCCTGAATGACAACTCCAGTATCCCTACAGATTTCTTGAGATGGGAAATCCCAGATTCCCACAGGAAAAAATGTAAAGCCAGGACTGCGTTACTCGCCCCTGATCAGGATAAAGGTAACGGTCAGCAAATATAAAATGCGATTAGAGAAGCTAGTCACCTCAGTGATCCATCAGGGAATAAAAAAAAATATTTTTGGATAGAATAATGAGTCTCCTGGAAGGAGGAGTGCTGGCAGCGGCGAGGAGGGCTGCTGCTCTGGGTTTGGTGGGGAGCGGTGCACAGGACCTGCTTCACAAGGTGTTTGTGGGAGACCTGCTCTCTGCTAGTGACCACAAAACAACCAATTTAATGCTGTAGTGGGAGAGAGCACACCAAATAAATCCAGCCTGTGGTTCTGCAATTTCAAGAAAGGGAACTATGAAAAAATAAGGTGATTAGTCAATAACAACAAAACGAAAAGGAACAGACAGAAAGCAAGGGGCCTGCAAGCAGTCTGGAGGCGATTACAAAAATGCTCCATTAAAACCCAAATAAAACATGTGCCACAACTCAAAAAGAACTAAGAAGTCCTAAAACACACCCTGCCTGACTCACTGCTAAGGTTAAGGAGGCATCACAGGGAGAAGGTCAGCGTTTCAAAAGTGGAAAGGTTTCCCACATGAGGAGAAAGGGAAAACCCATAAAACAGAGCGAGTAAAGCATAGACAGAAAATTAAAAGAGCTAAAAAAGAGCACAAAGATCTACTTGTAAAGATGTATTTAAAGAAACTTTTTTTTTAAAAAAAAAGATCAGAAGTAAGGAGCTGGCTAGGGAGCCATTGCTCCTTACAAAGGTGCAATTGGGTACCGAGGAGGATAAGGCATGACAAGGCAGCTCAGGCTCCTCTTTGTGTCGGTCTTCACTGCTGCAGGTATTTGGGAGATCCTTGCACCCAGTTCATTCTGTGGAGCCTGTAAGTTAGAGGAACGAGATCAATGTCACTTTACAAATGGCTACTGTACCAGGGGGCTGGCAGGCTGCTAGTGTAGCTGCCACCTACAAACCAGGCTCTGGGAGGGGACCTTGGGAGCCGGAGACATGTGTCACCTCTGTCCCTGCCGGGGTGGCCGGGTCTGCACCAGCAACGAGCACGTGGGCAGACAGGCAGGTGGGAAAGAGCCAGCAGATACTGCTGCTGGAGAGGGAAAACTTGCCTTGCCAGCGTGCTGGGACTCTAGGAAAATATCGGTATGCACACGGATAGGGAGAAACCAACAGGAAGAGCAGATAAAATAGTTCTGCCATCTCTTAAAATCTCTTAAAGATTGAAACAAAGGGGTTGAAACAAAGGTACTTTTATGGATTGAAACCTAGTTAAAAGGTATTGTAGGTAGCAAAGTGCAGGGTTTAACGGACAGTTTTTGAGGACAAATGAGATTCAGCAATGGGGTTGCCCAAGAATCTGTGCTGGGTCTGGTTTGAACATCTTCATTTGTGGCGCTGGGAAGGGAACAGACAGCAAAATCTTCAGGTTAGTGGATGATGCTAAGGTCTTTTGGAAAATAAGATGTTTTGCCAATGACAAATGGCTCTAGAGGAACCTTGCAAGAGTGAGTGAGTGGGCAAGAAGGGCAGCGGGGAAGGATGTGCCAGGGCAAGATGCAGGCTGGTGCCAGAGGCCTCTGGAAGCCATCTGAGGTTAGCATGGATTGGAAGCGTCCTCGAACGGGTGAGCTGGCTCCCTCCATCGTTGTCTAACTGGACAAACGTGTCCCTGCTCTAAATTTGTGACCCATTAATGTAGCAACAGGCTGTTTCTCTTTTTCTCTCCCCTGAGGCTGAGACCTCATAAGACTTGAGGATACAGAAATGCTTGAGGCAGTGATAAATCTTCTTTAGTGGGCTTTTATTTCCTTTTCTTTCACAATAT
The DNA here is from genome assembly GCF_964199755.1 of Larus michahellis. Classification (NCBI taxonomy): domain Eukaryota; kingdom Metazoa; phylum Chordata; class Aves; order Charadriiformes; family Laridae; genus Larus; species Larus michahellis. Next base: position 10,860,438 of record NC_133907.1, on the reverse strand, counting down.
TTTCTTTAGTTTCCTAGCCAAATTTTTTCTAAGGAAAGATTTCTGACTTCCTTTGAGCCACAGCTCAACATCTGTCCACATTGGGGGCTGAAGTAATACACTGTTAAGGGGTTTTGATGTCAAGCCCAAAACCCCACCAGGGATTTATGCAGCTCTCCCCTTTCCTCCCTCCTCCTCTTCAAACAGCCTTTCATTTGCTCTCACTAATTGTGCTGTCATGCCTTTCTTTTTTCCCCGGGTTGTGCAGACAGCCTTTCATGCAGACAGGTTTCGGTGACAGATGCCTGTGCCATGAGCTTTCGGAGGAGGCGGGTTGCGCTGCAGAGCGTGCGCATCGTCTGAACGCGCAGAGCCGCCCTGAAATGATCCAGGCACCCATCCAGCCCGGGGACAGATTAGGCAGTGGCTTCCCTGCTCCCACCCCCCCACCAGGAGCTGCTGGATAACCGCTGCCGGTCGGGAGAGCCCTGCCAGCCCCAGCCCACCCACAGACACCACTTGCTCCTCTAAGTGGGCAGGAAAAGATTAGCTGAGCATCTCTTGGGAAATGGAAGGGAAGAGTCTCCAGGAGGATTCGGGCTGGAGACAAGGACACTGCAAAGCCTGGTGTCCCAGGGGAGGTGGCTGTGGGCAAGAGGAGCACAGGGCGGTGTGGGGAGCATTGCACAGGATGGGGGGGGGGGTTGCAGGGCGTTGAACAGAGCGGTTCTGGGCTGTGCCCCCTTCCCCAGGCGCACACAGCCAGAGCCGTGGGGTGGGTGTGAAGACCTTTGCTTTCGATGACTTGCGTGAAATTGTGAAACAGGGCTCAGCCCTGGGGACCGTGTAAATCAACCTGCTCAAATGGAAACCTGCTCTCAGGCCCTGCCAACAGGAGAATGACACTTTTGAGCTCTGGCATCTGGGACACAACCAGAAGCTAATGCTGGAGGGGCTCAAAGCTTGAATTTCTTCGAAGTTGTGTTGTGCCAACTTTGTTGTTGGCAGGAGGACTGGGATATAGCAAGGGGGGCAATGCACATCTCAAGTTCATAGATAATCCTTATCCCGTTATCTCTGTTTTCCATCTCTTCTTTTGGTCAGAGGATAGGAAGGACAGTGAGGGGTTAACCCTGATTGTTAGCCAGCTCACAGACAGCTCCTCACAGGGGGATGGGTGCCCAATTTGGAGACCTCTGTTGCCCCTTCCCCACAGGGTGCCTGTCCCCGCAGCCCTGCATCCCTCCTGGTGCTCCCCCAGGTCCCCATCTCCTCCCCACTGCAAAAGCCACTGCCCTGGGGTCTGTATTAATACTGTGCCAGAGGCAGAGGGGGAAGTGAACTAGATGTTTATCCCTTTTTTTATCTGATTAGAATGTTTTTCTTGTGTTTTAAATGTCTGTCTGCAGAGATTTCCAAGAGAGACAGAGAAGCATTTCATCTGTCCCAGGGTCTGCAGACTGGCACAGGGATGGGCTGGGAGGTGGCAGGGTGAGGGGCACTCAGCACTGAATTGCAGGGGGTTTTAGTGAAGTTACGGTGCACTGTCAGGGTGGACTTTTAAGAAGCACTGACAACCACCGCTCCCACCGCCACGTACATGTGCTCCTGTAGCATGCTATAGTCAAAATCTGAATGATGTAAGAAATCAGTACAAACCTTGGCTTGTTACTGCTAGTCCAGACTCACTTCAGAAACCAGCTTGTACAGAGGTGATGTAAAGTTTGAGGGGCAGCATGTGCCATCACCGAGTCCTCGAGCTCCAGCGTGGTAACGTGATTGAGGTGACAGACTGAAAAGAGAGGGAAGTGTCAGTCCCTGCTGCAAACGCTCCCACAGCTCAGCAGAAAGACGCAGGGATGGGGGTCCACGTCGCTCTTGTGCATGTGAAGGCAGCACGCTCAAGCACTGGATCCTGCTTAGTCTCTGCTCGGGGGGATACAGGGCTGGATGAAAGGAGCCAGGATACATGAAATACGATAACTGGAAAAAATACAAACCAGAAGATGGGCTGTTTAATGCACTACAGATCCAGGAAAACAACCAGAGCTGAACAAAAAAAATACCTCGTATAGGAACAAAGATACTGGCTGGACCCTGGGAGAACCTGGAAGGAGAAGAGTGTGTTGAGATGTGCTTTGTTAGCTTGTCTGTCTCCAGGCACTGTGTGGATCAGACGCAAGCCCACCATGTGGTGGTGGCTTTCTCAATTCACTGCATCTCTCCCGTCCTCTGCAAAGTGCTCCTTCCAGCACAAGCACCTCCAAGCTCCCCACATTCAGTGTCTATGGCCCATGCCCTTGTTCTTCCTGCTCTATCTGGTCTTCTTGCTACTGCTTCTGTCCTCCACTTCGCTCAGCCCCAAGGTCTTCCCTTTGCTTATTGAATTAGTGGAAGGAGAGTTGCTGTCACTTTTAATCATAGGAGTAAAGCAGAGACAGAAAAACAAGGTTTTCCCGCAAACACCAGGATGCTGATGGTTTGCAGACTGAGTTGCTCTGGCAGGTCACCCACCTAGAAATGTCTGTGTGGAGATGAGATACCTTGGGCAGGGAGTGAGACCTGAGGGGTGGTACTGGACAATGCAGAAACCACCGCTCTGTCCCTGGACTTACCGGGACAAATTCAGCCTCTAGATAAGCAGGAATCACATAATTACCTTTACTGGGGAGTTTTTCCAGTTGTCTCTCGGTACTTTAGAGCGGCTGCGCTGAGCTTTCAGCACTAGGAATGGTTTTCTTCTTGCCACAACGGCAGGAGCTGCAAGGAGCTGGCAGTTGTCAGGACCCTTGGAAAGGTCCTCTGCGAGGCCCTGGGGGAAATAATCATGCTCGGGCACGATGGTCCCACCGTGACAATCTGGCACCACACCCGTGGCTGTATCTGCGCTCACCGACATCTCTTGGGGGTAACAACCATCCCTTTATTCCCAACTCACACTCACAGCTGAGTGCTGGTGCCTGTTGTGACCTCTGCAGCAATACAAATAAAAATGTCAGTACTATGACTATTAATAGTGTTTCTATTCCTGCTGCCATTATGATTGCTTTTGCTACTATTAATAATAATATTTACATATGCAAAACCACAGATGCAAAACAGATGGTTTGGTTAGGACCTCTGAAAAAACTCGTCTCTGCCACACATATTTATGACAAAGACAGAGGGTTAACCACACAGAGTGCCATATAGAGAACAAATAGACGGGGAAAAAGAATGAAATAATTCCTTCCATATTCCCGACAGAGGCCAAAACTCATCCATTCCTTCTCTCTGTTTCTCTCCTTTCTACCATTTGAGACTCTTTTCCAATACCAGGCCAGGGATGGTTTCCATATTTGTTCAGACTTGTCTAATTTTATTTTCCAGTTCAGCTATTATTTTTTCAGATGCAGCTTTTCCTGATGGATGGAAAATACAAAAGGAATCGCTCATCTGCTCCCTGCAAGCTTTTTCCTGACCGCTGGGAAGCCCAGGCACTATTCCAGGCCTGGAGTAAACCTTGCCTTGTGGAGAAAACTTGATCCTTGTTTGCTGAGTTCACACGTCTGGGAATAATTTAAGCTAAGGGGAAAAGCAAAAGTGAGAAAGACAACCACCATCCCCGAGCCCATCTCGTTCCCTTCACCATGCAGCCCTGCCTGGGAGGACATCCGTGAACATACGAGATGAACGGCCACATCTCCACTAATGGCGTATACTGTAAGGCAAGAAAGCGGCAGCACAGGGCCGGGCAAGAATTTTGGCAGTTTCACCCAGGCTTGTTTCACAGAAACGGAAAGTAACGGAGAGTCTGCCAGCAACACGGCATCCCCCTCTGCTTTCGGCAGTGGCTGCCGTAGGGCTGGGCTCTCGGCAGCAGAGAGCAGAGGGCTTGGCTTGGGTGGCCACCTTGCTCTTTGCTCCTGCTTTTCCCTCAAGGATGAGGAGAAACAGAAGGACAAGGCCAAAACAAAGACCTCTCTTGCCTGCATTGATAAGTAGCTTTGAACTAGAATTATGCAGGAGTCCCACGAGCATGAATGGCTTCCCTGTGGGCATGCTTCGGTCTGTTGTCCATATATGTATGGTTTTGTGGACACCAGAGGCAACCATGGCTGTTGTGTTTGTGGCCAACATGACTCCCCAGCTCTTTTCCATTGACAAACACCCTCAGGGACACCCTGATCTCCCTGAGCAGCCCCAGGCCCAGCTGCTCCTTCTATGAGCAGAAGGAGGAAGAAGAGTCTATATGTTCTGCCACAACACAGCAAAGCTTAAATGGACAAAGCCACTGAACAGCATGCTAATGAGTACAGCACAGCATCCCCGGGCACTAATGAGTAATAAAGTGCCCCAGAAACTAAAGAGCCCCCAAGTGCTACTGAGGACTAAGTAGTCCCCAAATACTCACATCTCTCTCAGGTCAAATTCCACTCTTTAAACCAATCCCCATTACATTTTACACATTGGGCTGCAGAAGGCCTCAGAGGGGCTGTTAGGTTCTATTGTAGGGGAATAAAGCAAGTGTCAAAAAGACTTTTAATGCCCAGTTAAAAATGGCCAAAATACAGCCTGCAGTTACCTGATAAGCTGCAAGGTCCCTACTGGGAGAAATATTTTGGTTTTTAAATTGTCTCAACCTTTGCACACTTACAGGAGGCTGGCCTTGGCTCTAAAATAAAGCTTTGTCAAGTACATTAAAACAATATTAAAAGCTTGGCTTTTGTTCCATAAAGACTTTTAATGCTTGTTGGTTGGGGTTTTTATTTCTTATAATGGTTATGACCAGTAATTATTGAGCGTATCGGAGCACTGCAGATCTCGGCAGCTCTGTGCAGTTTACAGCATCAATACTCCTCCCAGCATGGTGGCTGTCCCATGCTGGTGTGGGAACCAAAGAGCTTGGGGGGATTAACATCTCCAGAGATGCACAACAGGGCAGTGCCAGAGCCAGAGGACAACACCGGGTGCCATGGCCATCGGCTCTGCTCATTGCAAGAGAAAATATCCCTGGTCTGCCCTCAGTGCAAATCACCCTCTTACTCTTTACAGGGAAACTTGAGATATTGCACCCTTTTACTGGTTCAATTAACGTTTTTTGTGAAAAACTACCTAATGGCTATGGACTATGCCTAGACTATGGTGCCCATCACCGTGGCTCCATTGGTGTTTTTTATGTAGCTATTTGGACATTCAAAAAGTTAGATGTTTGAACAGATAGAGGTGGGTTTTGTTTGTTTGTTTTTTTTTTTTCAAAACAGATCTGTAATTCATTCAAAGATTCAGCCTCAGAGTGTCAACAGCCAAGAAAGTCAGGGTTCAAGGTGCAACAGGGTGTTTCTTACCATCCCGCGTTGTTCCTCTGTGCTGTAGGGGCTCTCCTGGGCAGACCAGCCTCATGGTGCTGTTTTGCTGCTATCGCTGTGCTTTGGGAGGCACGTTTGCATAGTAGCAAGCAAGGCCAACACACAAAATTAACGGCATTTGAAGTTCAGTGTGAGTCTTGACTGTCAGGAATGCAGCATTAAAAACAAAACTTAAAGCTTCCATATTGCAAAACCTATTAGCTGCTTTACCGTTTTTGCAGTCATGCCAGTTCACTCATACTGGAGCTTTTACCAAAGCATGACAGCTCATATGTTTAGCTTGGGCCAGGCTTAAAGTTCTGATGAAGCCTAATCTTGTGACCTGTATTTACTTTGGCCGGGGATGCCTTTTGCACAGACGACTTCCTATCCTTCCTAATCTTTCCCGCAGGAAAGGAGCTGGGAGTTACGAGTCGGGGGAGGAAGGCAAAGCCAACCAGACACGCAGCGAGAGAGAAACAAGCGCTGCACATGTCGGTGAAGTGGGCCAGGTTCAGGGACCTTGTCTGTTAAGGGAAGGAATTAAAGAGGGTGTCAGCACCTCTGCTGTCATCATCTGAGATGCATCAAATCCATCATCATTTCTCCGGAATTTTACCCATCTGGAAATATGGCTGGGTGCAACTGCGACAGCTTCACAGCTTAAGGATGGAAAAGTCTCTGCTTGGCTTGAACTTGTCAAACCTCCCACTGGAGCAGAGAAGAATTTTGTGGGTATAAACCCCCAGCAACCCCCCGGGACTTAACACCAAAAGGCTGTTCACGGCTCCTGGCCGTCAGTCCCCTACGGAGCAAGCTGGCTCTCAGCAGCGCGGCAAAGCGCCCGTGGAAGGAGCTGCTCTCTCCCGTGTGACAACAGAGGGAGCATGGACCCTTCGTCAGCCTGCCTAGCTGGAAGTCAACAGTTAGACAACACGAACTCCCTCGCTCCTTACCTCCATTTCCACAGTCCAAATCTAACCCAGGAGAAGCATATGTAAATACCAGCCTTGGGCATCATGCTTTTACCACCCCTCTAAAATCTGCCTCCGCACCCCCTACAACCGTGGGCCATTTAACATTATACTGTGATTTGCTGCAAATTCTTTGAAAGGAATCAGGGACTCTGGAATCTCTTCCAGTCTTCACCGTCTGCTTTAACTCGCAGGCCAAGGTCCGTGGAGAAACCGTATGGGGACCCTTCTGGTGCAATTACATCTTGAGCTACACGCAGGAAATACCCAACCTCCCCCTTGGCCTCACCTTCCATTTATTTCACAATCCCTAAACAGTAGCTGTAAGATTAAAGGCAGAGAAAAAAAAAAAAAAAAAAGAGAGAGGAAAAACCCAGCACACATACTGGTTGTTTTCTAAGAGAAAGCCAGGACCCTGCGGTGGCATTTACCCAGTTCCAGAGGCACAAGTCACCCGGGACATGACACCTTTATCCCCACTGAAAGCCAGATGCATGAAGAACCAAAATGCTTTCTAGAAACGTTTTTCCTATGTTTCGAAATAACACGGTAAGCACAAACATACCTTTGTAACGCAGCGGTGAGACACTATGCACCGCGCTGGCACTAGAAGTGCTGTTGAGCTTCACAAAATCCCTACTTTATATTCAGAAATAGGGCTCCAAATGCCGAGACACGACAATGGGGCGGAAGGTATTTTCAGGAGACGGAGAACCAGTCAGGTTTGGACTCTGATATCTTGGGTTTGACCAATTCCTATGAGTTAAAATAAAAAAAATTCTGAGTAGCTGGAAATATTCCCCAGTTTCATTCCCACGGAAGAGAAAGTGCTTAAAAGCATCTAAGGTTAATGGGAACGTGATGAAAGAACCATTTCTGTAGAGCAGCATTTTGAGTAAATGCCTCCTTTAAATGCATTTTCCAAGCATTATAGCAGAGAAATTTGGGATAGGGTTCAAATCTCTCTCAAACTTCTGGAAAGCGAGTTCTGAGGAAGCAATCTATTGCGCGGCTGCAGAGATGCTCCAGTTTGTGGCTTGAGGGCTCCACAGTGGCCAAGTTGGGGCTGCCGGGAGCCAGCACCCGCGTGAGCAGATCACCCATCAACAGGGAAACAGGGCACCCTCGTTTGCTCTGATAAAAGCCCTAAAACCCAGTGCGGCCACCCAAAAATTGTACGCTCACCGCCCACAGAGATTTGTCCCAGAATAGCGTCTTTCCAAAGCTGACTGACACTTTTTGCCTCGGAGAAGAAAACTATCATCCTAAAGCTTCCCTAGTTAAGCAATTGGGAAGTGTGGGAGCGCGCTGCACCCCTAATACTCATCTAACCATTGGGCTGAGAACTGGGGGTTGGAAACCACAGAATCACGCAGAATGGTGTGAAGTACAGTGAATTTAATCAGTAGAGGAGGTACGCTTTCATCCTGGTGTGAAACAGCGTATCCCAGGCTTGCTTCACAAACCCAGAAGTGCACTGGGGCAGTCAGTGGTGCCCCACAGCAGCTCAGAAGCCATTAATTACTAAACGAGCGACAGCGATGAGTGTCCCTCACCACTGGCGTGTGGTTACCTGGCTCCAAAGGGGGCTGGAATTTGCAGCGGGGATCCCCACAGTTGCAGGTGCACCTCGGGCGTTTTCCAGCACTGTGCCAGCCAGCCAGGCTGCATACGCAGTACCTGGGACCACCTGCAAAAGTTGGTAATGCAATTACACACATACCTTGTTCATTAATCAGTACCACCATTTTTTACAAAAGAGAAAAAAGAAAAACTCCTGAGCATCATAAATAGTTGAATAATTACTATTTAGCCATTATTGTATTTTTTTTTCTATTTACAAATACTTACATTGGGCTGGAGTGGTTGCAAAGATTTTGATAAGAATGTCAAACCCACTATCAATGTTAGGAGAAAGCCTTTAAAAGCCACTGGTTTTTAAACTGCTTAAGAGCAGCTTAATGTGAGCTGTGATTGAGTTTAGTTCTATAAAAACTGCCTTGCAACATTACCTCGCAGCAAAACTGTTATCAGTAACAACAAACCTTAAAAAGGCTTCAGATATACGTTTACACAGCTATACATTTCAAACGCGATGGCTCCAGCGCAGTGAGGGAGGTACTTACGCAGAACACACGCAGAAGTCTCACGTGCAATTTGCTGAATCAGGACCTTAAAGCAGGAGCTATTTTCTCCCACTGCACAGCGCTTTTGTGAGGCACTGAATTTTAAATGACCCTACCAAAAATGAATGCTGACCTTGCCACTGACGTGCCCTTGTCCCCTCTGCTCCGGTACGGCCCTGCCCGTGTGTGTCAAAGCCCAGAGGTGAGGGCACAGCAAATCAAATCGATTGCACACTCCCACGCCATGGATGTTAACGAACAAGCTCCTCATGACCCCTCACCTTTCTGCCATGGGAAAAGGTTGGGAAACTTATTTCCCTCTGTTTGCAGGAACAAACAGCAGCAGCTTTACATCACAGGAAAGCATTACATTAATGAGCATGCTTCATCACATAAGCTACACTTTGCGGTGTAGTTAAGCAGTTATGCAAACCACCAAGCTACCCCAGCAAAGTTCTCAAGATCCATCGGACTGAGGAAATAAGAGAGAAGCTTTGCATTTCTATTGACTTAGCTTATAGTACCACAGAAGGCACCGGGAAGGAGGGCTGGAAAGAAAGGCTCTGGTGATAGACGGATCAAGCCCGAGTTAGCGAGAAGCAATCGGACCAAAGCAAAGCAAATAAGAAGGCTGCCTGGAGGCAGCCCGGCCAGGAGGCTGTGCTCGCCTTCCTGTTTGTATTTACCAGCGCAGAGCTCCTGCCACTGACTGCATTGTGCTCGCAGGGAGCAGCAGCTCCAGTGACGGATGGCTTCTGCCGAGATCCTTTGTACCTGCCAACAGGGCTGAGCAATAAACAGCCCGAGGCAGCATCCGCTTCATTTCCTTAACGCGTAAGTGCGCTGTGCCCAGCTTTCAGACCGCGCGCAGGAGCCAGCTTGCAGCTGCAAAGCGTATGTGTGTCCAGGCAGCCACACACCAGCACATTCCTGCAGCGCTCTCCGTTTCGGGAGTGAGGGGAGATGCATAGAGCTGAAAGCCAAAGGCAGAAAGCAATGGGTGCTTTATCTATTACCTGAGGGTCACTGACCGTTTGCCTGTACGGGGTGCATGTGGAAAACAAGCCCCATCTTGCAACTTAGCAGCATTCCCAGCACGTGCTTGCTTTTAGTTAGGAAGCCGTGTTGATGTTCAGTCACTGATCACCTCCCAGAGCCACCAGCCTGTCTCCCTGGCCCGCAATGTCAGCACTGAGCACGGCTGGTGCTGGAAGAGTCTCCAGGAGGCAGTACCACCTCGCAGCTCCACAAACCGGGTATCAGAGAAAGGGCAGGAGAGGGATTTAGCTGCATTCAAGCGTTCATTACCAAGCCATCTTAATCTGGGGAAGGAAAGAGGCAACGTGCCCCTGACCTGGGCATCCGCAGCCGTCTTTCCTCTGATAACCTGCCCCGATTCGCCCGCTCTGACAAGCACACGCTCTACTGCCTGTAGCCAGCATGGTCGGCTCTTTACATAAGCCCACAATCTTTAATTTAGCATTGACCTTGGCCTGCAATAACATCCAGCAGTGAGTATCAAGGTGTGTGACCTCAGCCCGCCCTAATCCCTCAGCCCCGGGACTCCCACCGATGGCGGCGGGAGCTCCCTGCCCCGAGCAGCTCCAGCCTCAGCCCGCAGCACTCCAGCTTGCCGGCGTGTTCGCAGAGCAGAGCGTGTCATACTTCTAAAGAGTGACAAATTACCAGGAAGGGCTCCCCCCGCACCCCAGCTCCGCTGTGCACAGCCGAATTCCCCCGTGCCGCATTAACAGCTAATAAAACAATAGAGCTTTTAGTGGTGGACTTCAAAGGCATCTCGGGCAGATGAATGAATTTAGCATTTCTTCACTTACTGTCAGCACTGGGGAGAGAAGGGCAGGCTGAGGTCGAAGGCTTCAGCAGGCAGCGGCAAACAAATACAGCCTGGTATTTGGGCTACTGCAGAAAAACGAGTGGTAAATCAGCCAAGCAGTTGGTAAGTACCAGGTTTTTTCTTCTCCTTTATCACTGCTCATCCACTTCAGCTGCCTCTTTTTTTTTTTTTTCTTTTTGTTTTGTTTTCCTGTGCTACAAAACCACTGCAAAAAATACCCTCAAAATTAAAAAAAACCCATAGTTACACCTAAACCACAGGCCGAGTCACCAACAGCTCATGACGGTGTGGAGAATCTTTAGGCAGCCTGGCCCAAACTCAAGCAAACATAATTATTTTCAGACGTAGCAACACAATTGCATTTAGCAAATGCGCCTTGAGGTCCTGCAGCTGATTTACAACTATATGTCCATCTACAAAATGGTTTCTGCAAACCATTAGCTCATTGTCATGTGCAGTTACAATAAGCATCCATATGAATTAAGGTTTAAATTGTGCAACTAAGAGTGGATTAATGTTACTTAAAAGGTATCTCCCTTTCAGGAGCTGGAGAAGGCAGTACAAGACAGCAAGAAAAGCAGGGGGAATAGTATTTGTTGCAGATATCATAGCTCAAAACACACCACCTTAGCCATGCAGACCAAGATTCTCCAGCAGCTTATGAGGGAAACTCAGAGCTGACCGGCATAAATTGCACCTACAGTGGAGATGCTTGCTGGTGGAGAAGACAGTCAAAGCTCCACAGCTCCCACCACCGAGGCTGTGCCAGTCTTCACCCAGGACAGAACCTACAGGGCAGTTTGGAAGGGATTAGAGACGGAAAGGGTCTTAAACAGATGAAGCATTGATTTGTAAAGCTGACACAAGCAACATGGCTCAGTTTCTTATATTTCTCCTCCGTGTTCTGACCAGATCTTGTTAAGTCACAGCCTTTACTCCCACACAGTATCTAAGAAAGAAAGAAAAAAAAAATCTCTGATTGTTCTGTGCATTTTTTTTAATCCTTATGTAGTACACGATACCCAAAACAACAGGAATGAATTATCCTGATTTTTAGAGTTGGCATGTTTTAGCCTCTTGAATACCATCATCTATATTCTACATCATTTCCAAGTCCAGCCCAATGGCTTGTTCTGGAAAACAACTTTAAAGGTTGCAATCATTTATGTCCCATTCACATCTGCTGCCAAATTTTCAAAGCATTCTCCATTTGGCTGGCCTACAAAACACTTCTGCAGAGGACACTTCCCAAGCGTTCCCCACTGCCATGCAGCTACAGGCTTTGCATGCAGTCAGCTCATGGGGAGATGCGGCGTTGCTCAAAAGCAGCAGGCTCACAAGCGGGGAGGGAGGCAGCCTCCTGATAACTGAGCTGACAACTTCTAGGTTCTCTAAAACCAGACCCTTCCAAGAATGCCCTTTGTTCAGCGGTTGCTCCATTCAGTCTCTCTCCCTGTTTGCTTGTAATTTATTCCTTCTAAAAGTCTTGCCCTAGGCTAGTAGAAAATTAAAACAAGGAGCCAGATTTTCTTCTTTTTTTTTTTTTCTCCTCACTTTTGCTCTTTCATCAAGAACAGTGAAAATTTGGCACAGTTGAATATTTTGTTCAGCTCTTTCTTTCAGTCTTTGAAGTCCCCTAAAGCCTTGGTAGGAGTCTAGGCTTCCACTCACATCTGCTTTCCATGAAGCCATTTACCGCACTTTATTTGTGCCATACTATATTTTTCAGGACAGGGACAGAACTAACGAAGCATTTACATTCCTGGGAAAGTGGCATATATACAACTACCATATTACTCTGATAGAAACAAACTACAACTGACATATTTCAAGTTCTCAAGCAAGCAGCCATGTTGCGCTACAGGCAGCAAAGGGTCCGGATCTATTAGTTACTTTCCTCCTTTTTAACACCCACTTAAAATTAAACACCCTCGGTGAAGTTTTAGTCTAGACAGTTACCAAGAGATGCTCTAGCACCTGTAAGAAAGTGCAGGAAAATGCCTTATAAAAGGGAGATCTTGGATGAAAGCTTAATGAAAACAAATCATGGCTGAACAGAAGCTGCATCGGAGACAGTATCAGTGACACTGAGTGCTGTCAGCAAGATAATGGCATCACGCTGCTAACTAACTGCTAAGGCATTTCTTTTACAAGCAGAAGACTAATCTCGTGACAATGCTCCATTCCAAGGACTTTATTGCTATCAGAGCAGGGAAAGGGTGTTGATTGAATCTCTTTTATCAGATGGATCCTGGCAAACCACAGGGACCATTGATTATCCTGCTGGTTTTTATATTTCTCCCTTCAGTAACAACAACAAAAAACCCTAAGAAATATTTGTCCACTTCTCATATTGAGAATGTTATTGAGATTGTTCTAAGACAGAGGCGATAAAGTAGCAACTGAGAAAAATATGCCTTGGAGGAGTCAACATCAAGGGCCCAGCAAGCTCATTCTTTGAGCACGATCTCCAATGGCCCTCTGAGCTTAAAGATGGGGAGTTTGTTAAGAAGCCAGCTGGAACTTGGAAAGTTCATCAGAGGATTGCCTATCCAAGCTCAGCACAGCTCCAATCACTGAAGCTCACGGAAGAAACATTTTTTGGAATCTATCCCTTTACCATCCAGGCAAAAGACCAAATCACAACCAAATGACAAAGTGTGAAACACGTGCTTACATTCATTTGGGCCTGGAAGGAAAAAGTCACTTATTGGTTGAGCTTGATCCCAGGGGCTGCGCATCAGACAGCAGTCAAAAGTCTTCATAATATTGCTTCACATTACTTAAGGCAGAAGTGACCACCACATCAAGGTCTTATATGCTGTTTTGAGTATCCAAATGCCAGACTCCGCTGTCTAAACAGAAATGAAAATCACACCCCACATATAGCTATGAACAGCTGCAAGGACAGTGACAGCACAGCCTCCTAGCTCAGTTTCTCTCGCTGTTTGAAAGTGAAAGAATAACGTGTCCATAATGGATGTTATTTACTGTATCCCGTCACTGAGAGGTAGGATTGTGGCTAGACACAGGAGGGTTATCCTGGTTTGGTGGAGAAGGCGCGTATACCCCATCTGTAAAGCCCTGTTCAGTTTCCCCCACCCCACGTTGAACAGTGGTGGTTCCTGGGCATCTGGTGTCCCAGAGTCCCCTCCCCTTTTTGATACATCTTTCTCCCCAGCGCTCTCTGTTTCTCCACGTCTCCCCACGGAAAACATTTTCAAATCTGGAGGGTATTGAAATAACCCATGAGACAGTCATTGGGGTCCCCAAAAGATGACTGCCCCCATCTCCCTTAGGTTACAAGAGGTATCGTGTACCTATGCGCCACTTTCCCTGCTGTCCTGGGTCTTTGCTGTTGAATTGCTATATGAATCAGGTGCGTAAGAGTAGTCTGGATCCTGAAGCATTCCTTAACCTGGGCAGGGGATCGGGTGCCCCAACGACGTTCAGGTCTCCCCTGCCCACCGAGACACGGCTCTTGCTGGGAGGCTTTTGCAGTCACTGGAACAGGGGCTGGGGTGGATGTCAGGAGGTAGGGGGCCCGAGAAAGGGATGCTTTTTTTCCTGCTGCTCCAGTGATTTGAATTATTTCATGATGGCAAAAACCAGGAGAGGAAAAAAAACCCACAGCGCTATGTTAAAAAAAAAGAAAAACGTGATTTAAAAAAGTGCTGTGCCAGGTAAAACTCCTCTGCTTTGTTATTATGAGAATTCCCAGTATTGATAATTTCTCCTAGTTGCTGGTTTGTAAGTTACTTCTGAGTAGAAAATTCAATTACATGGGCCAAGTCAACAATAATGTTTTTCCTGGCAACGGTTCATTTTGCCAGTGGAAACATTTTTCCCCCCTTCTTTTCTGGATTCAGCTCTGCAAAGTTGCTAAATTCTTCCAGATCTCTGGTCTGATGTGATCATAAATATCCTGATTGTATTCCACTGATTGACAGACTGGGGATGGATTAAGTGGGGATTACAGCCTGGAATGATCAAAATGTGCTTTCATGGTTAGTAACTCTGCAATAAGTCATAGTTCCCATGTACATTAACTATATAATCTAATTAACATGGCTGTTTATGTATTTAATATTATTCTTTAAACTTTTTAATAAAAGAGGTTTTAAGGAGAATTATAAGTTGTTTAAAATATAAGAACCTGTTCCTTAAATGTACAGTAGTTTGGGGTTTGCACTGTCATTAATGTTAAGATGACTAATAAAACTATCTCTTGCTATTAAAATGTGACTTCAGCAGTATAATGGGCCTAATTCTGCCCTCACCGATAGGAGGGTAAACTCAGGTTTTCTGTTTTATTTAAAGTTACTTTGGGTTTACATTTTAGTAATTCAGGGCAGAATTTAGTTCATTAAGATTAAAACACTGCCTTTTTAATAAACCGAGACTATTAAATCCATAACAGGCACATAACTAAAAGCATCTGAATTTTCTAAGGTCCTCAGCACTCACAGGTCTCAAGGCTGTCATTATTTACCGAGTAGGAGCAGCAGGAATTAGTCTTATGGGTACAAACCTTAGATGTTTTACTGCACAGGTTCACAAACACACAATACACACCTAATGATATCAAACCAAATGAAACAATTCATCACAGCAAAGCTCCAAACTACAGCAATGTGTTCAGCAGCTGCACTTGTGAACATAAAAAGAGCTTGCTATTTGATTGCAAGGTCAAGGAATTATAGTGGAGATGTTACACAGTTGTCCATAAAAACTGAAATCCGAAACGAGCGAATATTTTGCAGGACCGCGGATTCTCTGCTGTCTCCAATCCACCCGGCCTGAAGGTCAGCATCCCAGAGCTGTCACTCATATTGCTCTGCGGCGATGCCTCTACTCCAAGACCATTCTTCAGCTTTCAGAAGATTTTGCTTTGTCATGTGCTTTTGTGCCTGCTGGAAGTGCAGCTGAGCATCCCTGCACCTGTGGCTCCCCCGAGGCCGTGCTCCTGCAGCAGAGGGGGGACCCCACAAACACGCCGGGCACAGCAGGGGGCTGCAGCTTCTGCTTCAGGAGTTCAGGTGGGGATTTCACGGTCCATCAGGTATCTCAGGACTCTGCACTCAGCCCAGGTGACAGGGTGGCAAGAAAGTTTAATGTGGTGCATAAGTATTGCTGAGCAACGCTGAGGAGAGCCAGGGTGAGAGGGAGCAATTCTGCCATGCTCTCTCTCACACTTACGTTGGTCTTCTCCTTCCACCATCCTCTGGCCTATGTTCTTGCAACCTTTCCTGACCTGGGACCTTTTAAAATAAAAAGGAGCTGAAAAGTTTCGGCATGTCCAACTGTCAGTGTCTGACGTCCCTGCTGCTGCTTTCCCAATTGGAAAATATGTCCGAGGGACTGCTTGTCCTGGTGCGCGGACATCGCTAAACAAGGAGCAGGGTGGACATCACCTGACTCGGACTTAGGACCTGACCCAGAGATCAGAGTTCAGCCCTCTCTCTGCTCACCCGACACCTGGGGTCCCGGCACAGATCACAGCTCCCCTGGGCTGTCACCAGAGATCGGGTGGTGATGGCTTTGCCTTGAGACTGACCTTGTGCAGGAGTCAATCCATCAACCCCAGGATGAAATGCACTTCATCCTGCTGCCGGTCCTCCAAGCCACACAGAAAGCTCTACCCAAAGTCCCTTAAATGAAGTAGGAATGTTTCAATTTAAAGGAATTAGAAGCATCTTTAAAATGTGACGGTTCCCATCATACAAAGTCCCCGCGCAGTGCACTGCCCGACAAGCCTGATTATTCCCCAGCCGACCTGGGGCTTAGAAAATACGTCGAGCACTCAAATCATTTTAGATCCTGCTGCACTGTACATACCCAGAATCCGAGCAGGGTTCACATTCAAGGGCTTATAAAAACTTGAATACGCTCCAATAACTTAAATCACTCAGTGAGGTTTATAGTGATTTAAAGCCATTGGAACTCTCCACGTTTGGTGCACAAGGGCTCCAGCTTGGAAGAGAATCAAGGCATGTTCCAGCATGGCAGCTCCAGGCATATTGAATCAATTTCAGCATGTAAAAATAATTAACAATGATAAAAATACATTAATAATACTGTAATTATAAGGCCAGACCAAAGTTTCAGCCTGAAGAAAAAAAAAAAAAAAAGGCTGCAGAAATTCAGCAAGGTTTGTGAACAGCTTGAACTAGGAGTAATGAGGGATTTCAGTGACAGGAAAATAAATGGAGGCAAATCAAGGGTTAGGAGCAAAGGAAGATCACATTTGTCAGTAGTTAAAAAGTTTTACTGGCCTGAGCTGCAGGACCTGCTAAATTCTGCCCTGGAGCCGTGCCAGCACAGCATTTCTAGGCCAAGGGATCAGAAACAATTCAAGGTCCAAGATCTTGCAAGCCATCAGGATCAGGATCAAGTGCCATATATCATGGAGTTGGCTCATAAATCTCTGCTTTCTAGTAGCACATAGCAGGAAGGCCAAATTTAGCACCTGTCTGGAAAGGATGCAACATCATCTGAAGGATGCTTTTCCAGAGCTTCCCAGAAGCAGCTCAGTCCCCGCAGGGTGATGTCAAGCCCCAGGGGACAACAGGGCTTTGGCTATTTCTACGCAAGCTTTCCAGCACCTGGTACATCAGCTTCCAGCCTGGACCAGCACCAGGAAACGCCCGAGGCTGCAGGAATAAATACCAACAGGGACAGCTTTAACCACCAAATGGCGTTGTCACATCAAATGACTGATTTTTGTTTCTGTCAGCAGTTCCGAATGGTTCTTACTTCATCAGGGCTGATTCACCCATCCCAGCTTGCTCTGTACTCAGCCATCACACAGGTGCCTCCTTCAGCCTTTCAATAACACCATCCCAGCCTGCAGAAAAGTTTGTAAAATAAACTAATAGCACAAGGTCTGTCCAAAGGCTGTGGGGAAAGAACATACGAAATATAACGTAATTTCCAGTGCACATGGTGGGGAGAAGAGGGTTGGGCGTAGGCAGGTGATGTCCTTTTTTGTAGAGGAAACGCATATTAATTTCAATTCCCCTGGCAGAAGGGCAAGAGATGTTTTCTCATTGTTCACATTAAGGTGAGGTCCTGAGCACAGAAGATTGGGACCCTGCTTCCAGAGCTACCAGCAGAAAAATGAAGTCTAATCTATGCCATTACATTCACAATTCTACCGTGGTTTTGAAATGAACCTTTTGCTTTGGCATGAATTCCCATCTCATTTTCTGTGAAATACAACAGAACTCAGGACAACTGTAACCAAGAGAGATTTCTATGGAAAAAAAAAAAGCCTGTAAACCCTTTACTATCTTTAATCATGAAAATAATTCAGTTGCTGCAAACCTGATATTCATGGCTGGGGCCCAAGGACCTTGCAATTCACAAAAGCACTGAAGGGATCCATAAAACGTGGCTTGCCATGAGGAATTTACACTTGTTTTTTAAAGGGAGTAAAAATGTGGCTATAGCAATTTAGAAGAGTTTATGTATTCAAGCCTTAGAGAGTTTTAAATCACTCAGTTAAGAAAGATGCATTGGTGCATTAGTGAGCCATCAGGCAATGCAAGGAGCCAGAAGAAATTATATGACAGAAGCATTTCTGGGCAAAGGAGAGTGCTTTGAAGCTCGCTCTGCCCACAGAAGGGGTCCCCGACTCAGCTGTGTGGTAGACTCCAGCTCATCATGCCTCCTGTTCAAAGCATCTTCCCAACTCCCCCATGTTCCTTCCACCCTACATGCCACCAGTCAGGGCCCCTCACAACCCACGCTCAGATCCCCCAGCTCCCCTTGAGATGCCCCTTGCATCCCCCACCCTCTCTCAGCACCAGGGAGGTCCCCTGCCCTGGCACAGTCATGGTCCCCTGGGACAACCAGGAGCCTTTGGCCAACGGAAACATCCAGGACAGGGAGGCCCAGGAGGGAAAGCGCTTTCAAAAGGCTCAAGATAAGACAGGGTCTTTGAGAGATAATGACAAGCCCTGGCCTCACAGCATGCAAGACTAATTGCAAAGCCCATCTCCCTGACCCGAGTTTCCCACTCTAAGCCCTTCTCTGTTTCTCATATTCACTTGCTAATTCTGTTCAAGCATTTTAATCCCACCTACTACCACGACAGAAAAGTAAGTATTTACTATTTGGAAATAAAGCTAGTAAAAACACAAGAATGCAGTGAGGGAAGAGCTGCTGGTGTGCAAGACCCATGATCTCTGGTTTTAGAGGGTCTCAGGGCCCCTGACCTGGTCTCCCCGTGTTGCCCTCGGGTATCTGGGGGATATCCTGCTCCTCTCTGCAGTGTGGGGTCAACACCACAATGCTCAAGCTGCCTTCCACGGTGTCACACATCTCTTATGATACTTTCAGACACTGCTGACAAAGATTTGCTGGCTGGCTGCAAGAATCTGGGGCACTACATTTCTGCTGCTTGCAGGGGACAGGGCTGTCCCACCACCGCAATGCTCCTCACTGCTGCAGCACGGGGTGGGCTGAATCGCACCTGTAGACAAGAGGGACCAAGAAAAAAATGGCTGATGCCAAGACATTGAACCAGGGACAACACAACATTGACAGAAGCAGCTGGCATTCAAGTGGCACGTGCTTCACAGCTCAAAGGGCCATAACTCCACTTCTGCACCTCCTAACACCGCCATCCCAGGAAATGCCCAGTTGGCTTTGCTGGCTGGGTCATGCTCCTGTCTTGGGAGCAAGTATGGGGAAAGGCACTTTTCTTGCTTTAGCTTTGGGTGTGCGTTTTATTTTCCTTGCCTTGGTGCCCTCAGGGTGGTTGTTGGCTGCAGTAGATGGTGGGTTTTATTTTTCTAGCCTGTTGTACCCCTCTTGGGAGAGGTTGTTACAGTTGTAGTTGTATTTTTCCAGCTTTTCCAAGCTTACCAACTCCCCAGGGTGCTGTTTGCCTGAGTGGTTTGGTACAGTTTTATTTTTACAAAAACTATTACAATTTTTAATTTTATTTTTGTATGTTAATTAAATACTTTTTAATCACAATGCAGACGCAGTTGCAGGGGCCAAGAAAAATACATAAACAAGAAGAGAATCCAAACATATATCTGCCCAGCATGGTGCAGAAAAACTTTCCAAACCCAAGTTCAATCTAGCCCAGTCCTGGATCTCTGCATTAAAAATTTAACAACATGACTCAGCCACCAGTAGTCTGCTCTTCACTGCAAAGCTTTTCTTTGGATTATCAAGGAGAAAGGTAAAATGCCCAGAGAGCAGCCAGCAAGAGAAATGCTGACCTGTGGCACCAACTCTGCCCACTCCAAGCTCACAGCAGTCCTTGGATCAGAGAAAAATAACATGAAGTTCTCTTAAGTAGCACTTGTCAGATCACACTGAAGGCGTGCTGACACTGTACA
Organism: Larus michahellis; assembly: GCF_964199755.1. NCBI lineage: Eukaryota > Metazoa > Chordata > Aves > Charadriiformes > Laridae > Larus > Larus michahellis. The sequence continues at coordinate 10,840,821 of NC_133907.1, read as the reverse complement.
GCAAGCGTGACTTCTTACCCCTGGAGCTAGGGTTAGGTCAGCCAGTTCAGCCTACCACTCTATACGGTTTCTCCTATCCCAGTATTTGCCCCTGCAAAACCCACAGGAATCAGCTTGTCCACCCACGCGCATGCAGCAGAACAGAAGGGACACCTGGAAAGACATGCCCTTGCCTAGCATGGTCAGAGCCACCTCTTTAAAGTGCTAGTGCTGAAAATTCGTGCCATGCCTGAGAAATAAAATGTGAGATTTAATTTAAAATGAGAGATATTAGAAGGGAGAGCTGCAGGTGATAAGGTGATGGCATTTCTTTGGATCAGGGCCAGGAGGGTAGGAAAGGAAAACAAGCTAGATGCGTTATATCCTCCATACCTTGGCAGCTCAACAAAGTGACACTCATGGAGGGCTCATGAACAAAGCAATTAATGACAGGGAAGTGGCATTAGGTGCAGCCTAAGGAGCAATGCAGAAATTAGAGCTGAAGTTCATTCAAAGCACAGGAGAGACAAGGCCAAAAAAAAAAAATCCAGCAGATCCAGCAGTGGTACGTACGTGAAAAGTCAACATACTAGTCATGCAATGGAAGTGGAGAAGATATTTCTTCTGAGAACCTATGGGTGATCCTTGTACACCTGTCACCTTTATTTTTTAAGTGTTTGACTAAACGGTAATTTCTTTAATATCTCCACGTATCTGAACCATGTTAATTAAAGGCTGTGAATGGTGCAGGATGGATCAGCTAAGTATGAAGACCCCTTGTGCTCAAGAAGGGGTCTTCTGCAATACTCTCAAAATCATATGATGAAAACTCCAGCAATGGCATTATCAGAATGCGTACAAAAGCTAAATAATATTATCTGAGATATATTCCTGCCTTTCTATTGCAAGCACAGTGAACAAACGTCCATGCCACCTCAGTGACAAATGGACTGTACTGGGCACAAGCACTGGCATGAGTGGTGGCTCTAGTGGCCCCTGGGCCGTGCAGCTACAGGCCATCCTCAGCAAGAGGCTCGCTAAGGGTATTTCACTGCTGGTTATCTCTCTTATGGGCCCAAGGACCCTTCCAACCACTTGGAGAACTTTTGGGACTGGGCCATGTTAGAAGGACGTTTTCCTATTCTTAATTATTATTATTACCACCAAAACTACTTCTGCTGTTTAGCTTGAAGAGACACTTTTAACAAATGTGTCCGATCTCTCAATTTAAAGCTGGGCAGAAAAATCAAAGCAGTTTAACTTCATAAAACATGTTTTGATGAAAATAGGTTGTTTCATGGTATTACAAAGAATATTCAAAGGGCATTTGAAAGAAAAGATTTGCTTGGAAATGTCAATTTTTAATGTTTTCCCACAGTAAAGTTTTTTTCAAGATTCGTGCTTATTTCCTTGTTGCAGGGAAAAAAATACAGCTGTGCCTGCCCCCTCAGCAGAAACTCTGAAGTCGGCCTAGCATATGACAAACTTACCAAATTTGTTGTAAATAGTTTTTTTGGTAATTTATAGCAATTTGATTAGAGCATTTCTGAGCAGGCAGCAGCTCTTTTGCTCTTGTAATTTGTCCAGAAAGACAACAACAAGGCTCAGCTGCTTGGCTGCCAAGCAGCAAGGTCAAATTACTGACCTCCATTTCGGGGTATCAGTTACAGCCACCTCAGCACTCCCCATCCCCTGCTGCAGTTGTCCGTCTTCTAAATATAGCTGCTCTTAGTTGCAGGATATTCTCTCCGTGTATACAATGGCAATGTGCTTCATCACTCCCCAAAAAAAGCATATCACAGGACACTGGCAGTATTTATCATTAAAAGTTACAGCCTGTGTGCTACCTTATTTATTGAGTGTTGACAGAGACTTTGATGCTGCTGCTACACCCAAGTAAAGACAGCACTGTTTGAACCATTTAAGCTTAAAAAAGCAGAGTTGGGCCAAATCAAGCTGGATGAGTGGCTTGACAAAATCTCAAGTCATTTTGAACACAAAAATTAGAGATATATGCTACACTGAAGATCGTTTTACATTTATTTCAATCGTAGGAGCACAAGCTGAACCTGAAATGCATGATCCAGATAGTAAAGGCAAAGAAGTGCAGGGCTGGGAAATAAGACCTAGACAAGTCTTCATGGAAGCACATCAGCTCCACCATGAGCATCCCTCCCTCTCCAGTGCAGTGGGTGGCGGGGACAAAGCCAACCCTAGAGCTGCATTCTGGCTTGGCCTATTTTTAGACACAAATATGTTATTCATAAGAAACTCTTGGTGGGTCTATTGGTTTGGGAAGTCACAACACAACAGCAGGAGACTGATCCACCTTCCCTCAGGGAAAAACCAGTGGAGTTTGCCAGCATGCCACAGGCTGGGGCAACCAGGGTCTGAGCAATGTGTTCCTTCCCAGTGGCCTCCCTGTCTCTCCTGCTACAGTAGCATAAATATATAAAGCTTCTGTCCTTAGAGGATCCCTATCTTCAACTAATGACTAGAGGGATCCCTTAGTACCAACAGTAATCTACAGAGCTCACCCTGCAAGGATAAACACAAACCAATTTCACTACCCATCATCTGAAACCAAGGTTGGACTTGGGGGACAAATATAAAAGCCTTTCAAAATACGCAAGGGATAAGTGAGAAAGTTTGGCTTGCACAAGGCATTTTTGACATTCCCACACGTCTCAAATGTCCACAGCTTAAACACAAACAAAATCATTGGCGATTAAAAGAACTTTGACCCTATATTCTTCTTGCCTTTCATTTCAAAATAAGAAGCCAGAAGTCCCCCAAGCGTGCTTGCAGGCACACAGGCTTGCCCAGCATCCTGGCTCAGACCCTCGTTCCATCTCTTCCAGGGGGATGAAAGTCCCCCTGGAGCCCAGCCGGGCTGCCCAGGGCACGTTGTGCTTGTTTTCGTATCTGCAGTCCCAGCAGAGCAGTGACTAAGCGTCGTCAGGAGTGTTGAACAAATGTCATGCCTGACTTTTCACTGGGCTCTTACGGGCCCAGAACAAAAGCCTGGATCCCAACCCACTGAAACTTTGGGGCAGTTGAAATCTGGATCCAGATCTGAAGCTTGTGGTTGGACTTCCATCTCCAGGGTTTCAGTTAGGAGTTTGGTTCATAAACACTTCTGCCATGGCCTTTTTCTGCTTTACTCTGCCATGAATCAGGAGTTACTGCTATGAAATTAAGTTAGACCTGACCACAAGTGGGAATAAAACAGAGTTTACTTGTATAACCAGCCATACCTTTTTGCTTTTTCTTTTCTGGGTATAACACGCAGTTAGGGACAGTGGCTCATATATATGTCCATGGTGCACACAGTCCCGGGGTAAAGCATGGCAGTGCAGTGGTAGGAAGAGGTGAAATTAAGCAGGACAAATACTCAGCAGAAGCACACAGGTAGAAAGTGGTCAGAAGTGGATGTAAAAATTCACCTGCCTCTTCTGCCAAATGATCATCACCAGCCCCAGTGCAGGCACACGCTGCAGACTCCACAGCCTGTTACAAGCCCCACTCACATCCACCCCGAAATGTTCTCACTCACTGAAAATTCAGCTCCTGAGCTTTGCGTGTCACTCAGAGCAGGCGGGAGTCACACGTTTGAGATTTCAGTAGGTGAAGTGCTTCTGTGCTGTCAATGAAATAATAAACATTTTAACATAAATTAAGAAAAGCTGCCTATGGGCTTGTAATAGTAGAACTCCAAACCTGCACATCCCGGCTCCAAGCTTATTGCTTTAAAAACGACTTGTAAAGCTTTTCTGCTGCTCAGACACCATGGAGGGAAGAACCCGAACTGGAGGATGCTCCCCAACCTGCCACTAACGCTCTGTGAAGTGCTGAGCTTGGGGCACCAACGCAGCATCTGCTGGACCACGGGGAGCCCGGAGAGCCTGACGGCGGTTTGGCAACGGTTTCAGGAGGTGATGCTATCACCTTTCTTTCTCCCCCTGACTTTTTGCTGCTGCTAGTCCCTTTCCCGCAATTACAGGAATTCCCCAATTACAAATTCCCCAACCATTGAGGACTCCCTGGTAGAAGGTCTAACAAGGACTTTATTCTTTGCTGAGCATTATTCATGGCATGATATCATTCTAAGGTTAAAATCTGTTAGGTAGATTCTTCCTACAGTTAATGTAACCAGCTTCTGACTTTCCTCTAGGATCTGATACGCTCACAGCATGCTTCAGGATGAGTGTTAATTACCACAAGTGCAGAGTATTATTTTCTATTCACAGAAGGAAGAAGGCAAATGAGCTGACGGTGGGGGAAGCAATCAGATATAAACCATCACCCACTTCATCAGCAAACTTTTCCTAACCCTTTGCATATTCAGTGCTTTAGGGGTTAATAAAGTCTCTTAGAAAGCAAAAGGTTTCCATCTGTAATTGGATCCTTTGTATGTGCTTTCCGCCATAGGAATCAACTTAGCATTGACATTCTCGTAAAAATTTCCATTAGATTGAGGACTGAATGCCCACTAAGGCTCTGTGTGGTTTTGCAATTGATTCACTGAATGAAATCTTATCTAAAATCTTTTTATTTTATGCTATTATGGGCACAGGGGAAAACAGTGATGTAAAAATTTTCACCGCTTAGTTAATGCACAGTGCCTCTTGGAAATGGCCTTCAGGTTACCTAAAAAGATTGCCATTTCTATTTCCCACTATTTTGTTTCATATTACCAGTAATTGAAAAATGTTTCATTTGTTAAAAAGTTACATATTGACACTTTGAATTGAATTCAGAACCTTTATCTTTAATCTTCTTATTAGATAGCTTCAGACAGCACTTCATGCTATCTAGGGGGAGAAAAACACAGTTCATCAGCTCGCTTTTTTTCCCCCCCCGCCCTCAACAAGACGTAATTTTCACAAGACCTATGTAAAACTTTTCCTGTGCTTTAAAGATGTGAAGAGCAGTCTGGCCAAGTAGAAGATACAACTCAGACTTTATATCGCTAGTGCCCTGCAGTGGTGGTCCTCTCAGTGGCTCTCCAGAGAAAACACAGGGATAGGTCAGAATACCGCTTAAAAAAATGTCAGATCTTTTACTTCTTTAAAATTATGCCCAATCAAGAAGAGGGGGAACTGAAGAGGAAGAACATTTTGTCATCGATTAAGGTCTTCAGGGATACATGGGTTAGCTACTACATCTTTTCCTTCTTTACATGCTATGAAGAATAATCTCCCAAACCAAACTCAGAATTAAAAGTCAGAATGAAGGCTGAACTGAGGAATTATCAGAGTTCTTTGCAAATTTTTTTTTTTTTTTTTCAATGTCCTCACAGCCTACAGACTGGCCATTCCCATCTATTCACCACAGCCTCAAACAGAACCATATACTTACACCATGTATTTACAGTGCACACAGCCAGAACCTCATAAACAGCGGCATAAACCCAGGACAGAAGCCTGCGTACAGCACCTGCACGCTCACGCCCTGCGCACAGGCGCTCAGAGATACGCTAAATGCAAGCACATGGCTTACACAAAGATATGCACTTGGATACAGCACGTGGACACACGGTGCACATGTGCTTTGTACCCACAAGTTACATATTTGAAACCAACAGGTTTATTTTCCTTTTCTTTTTACTGGTCTTAGCCTGGGAACTTCTAGTGCCCCAGCAGCTGTTGCAGTGTCCCTTACTCCAAGCCATGACATTTGGGCCACTGAGGAACACCATCCAGACTTAACTGGGGGATCCTCATCTGCTCTTGTGCACTTCCCAAAGCAGAGAAGAAAAATAATAAGGTTTGTCTTTGCTTTCCCACCTCTCATTCCTCTTGCCGGAGGTTTCTGCAGTGCATAAGAATGAAAATAATGCAATCCTTTGCCCTCCTGCTGGAGGGAAGGCAACGCAGTGCTGGATCAGTGGGAGCAGCGTAAGACTGTGCTGTCCTGGGAAGCACTGCACGCCCCAGGAGGTGGAACATGCCCCATCCCCGGGGCTGGAGGCAGTTGAAGGAAAGAGCAGCCCCAAGCCATGTTTGTGACGTCTGGATGGACCCCGCCTGCCCAAGCTTCTCCACTTTCTACAATATATGGTTCTGTACACAACACTTAACAATAATTTGGAAATATCAATCCAGCACATACTAGCAATGTCATATTGTCAACTTTCCAATCATTTATTTCAAGTTGAGCTGGCTGGCAATTTTCTAAACTTTTCTTTCCGAGAAAGCCATTTTCCTAATATTTTTTAGATAAGCATAAGTTTTTCTTTAAAAAAAAAAACTAAACAGATTTCAAAATTAAAATGTATAGCTTTTACTCAGTGTGATGAGAGCTCTACCCTTTCCTCTGCTTTCCCTCATCTCTTCAGTGCAAAACCATGAGAAAGTAGAGGAACAAGATAACAGGAAAGAAAGGATACAAAACCAACCAAAATCAGAACCAAAACCATAATTTCAATATAATTTTTCTTATTTTTATGTGTTTTCTACTGAAGATGCCAAAACCGATTCTTTTTCACAAAACAATTTTTGAAGTAATATTAATGAAAGTAGTCATTTTTCCTAACAGCCCACATCTGGCCTGGCTAATCCTGAAGGCACCTGACATTAGACGAGCCATGGGACCTTTGGCTCAGCAGTGATATTTGTCATTAGTCCAGGAAGAAACCTCGAACTGGCAGAATTTTCATTCTCTGCATACACGAACACACACAGTGTGACCACAGCCTGGAAACTCCCCAAGACGACAAATGAGCTGAATCCCAGATTTCATTTCAAAGCCAACCTCAGAATTTCCATGGTGCATTGAACCCTCCAGCCTTACATCCAGAAATCAATGAGGTGACACTGGCATAGAATAGAAATAATGTAGTGACGAAACAGACCCCTACAGTACTTAGCAATGACATTTTAAAATCAAAATACCATGCGAAGAAAACAACAAAAAAAAAAAGTAGTCAAATTCCCTTTAATCTCCATGACTCTGTAGTGTCATAGCCTAATTAAACCCTCGGCCTTCTGCTGAGCTAGAGCTACTCCCACCGAAAAAGGATGCCCTGTGATAGACATTATGAGCTGCCCTCTCCCATCCTAACATCTGTAGAACTGCCCTTAGTTCTAATGAATGCACGTGCTGGAAGAATGATGGGATTTCCTACAAGCTCAAATTCACCCCATAAACTGCAAAGCATTGCTAATGTTTTTGTCTGTCCTGCTAAAATCCTGTCCCTGGATCAGAAACACAGAAGAAACGAGCTAGACCCCTCGACTGAAGTTCCTTGCTGTTCCCTTAATGTAAATCTAATGCAGAAATGATGGCAATTTATAACCCAGACAGCCAGAAAGCAGTGAAATGAAGCAAGTGGCCAGTTTATAGCCTCAACAGTGCTTCTGAGGCTGAAATACAATTTCTGGCCCCAGAGGGTGGTTTTGGTAGAGCGATACCACCTTGCGCACATTCCTGCTACGCACCACTCCCACCCCCGGCACGCAGACCTGTCGAGGATCACACTCTGGGCGCAAAACTCTTTCCCTTGGCCATGGTCTCTTGCTCATCCACCTGAGCAAACTCATTGTGCATATTTATGGTGTGCTGCCACTGCTCTCCCCTTTGCTGGGACACTGGCGTCAGCACAGCTGGTCACAAGCTGGTCACCCACCAGCTTGTGGGGGACACTCAGGAGAAGCTGCCGTAGAGCAGAGTACCACGCTGCTAAAACTTCTGTCGCAGGCAGCAGCTTCACCCAGCACCCTCTCTCCTGTCACTGGAGCCGGCATGCTTGGGGACACACTGTCACACACCTTGGCACCGTCTCCTCTCTATCCCCATCCATGTCTCCGTGCAGCTGAAGAGCTCTGCAATATTACATTTCAACAGACCAGTAATACCAATGAGCTTATAACTAAAATGGCCATCTCTCTGCTGAAGAGCCCCTTACCAAGGAGGATTAAATGCCCACCTGGTCTTACTGCACACGATACAGATGGGTAACAACCCTACTTGTTTCAGGCAGAAAAGAATAAGGCTGAGATTAGTCCTTCTCTCACACATTTACCATTAACATTCCTATTACTCTCTATTCTCATGTCACATCCAGGCTGCCAACAGCAGACTTAGTGCTAGACACCACTCAAATACCTCGCACAGAAACTTTAGAAAGAATAAACAATAATAAAAATGTGTTAAAACGCACCCCTGCTTGCAGTAGAGATCCCTAATCACAGACCACCCCAACACAAAGACCTTGCAATCCAGTCTGAGAGAAAGGTGAAGGGACATTTCTCAGGTCACACAGGGCTAGAGAAGACTTGCCTCCTCCAAGTCAGTCCTACTCCAATTACTTGCCCTTCCTGAGGCCAAGCTGCCTCCCCCAAGAGGTGGATACACCCAGCCAGCCCATGCTGCTGGCAGCTGTCAGAGTCAGGCTCCCTGAACCTTTTTGAGGAAGAACTAGTCCACCTGCAAGCAAAGACAGAGGCAACAAGACAGCAAAGAGGAAGCAAGGGGGAAAGCCATCTGGAGGGGTTGCACGCACAGATGGGATCATCAATGGGATCATTCATTGATGGTCACACCAAAAGAATCCCTATCCTATGAACATTTTTGAGTACAGACAGATTTTTCAAAGCTGTTTTGGAGGCTTGAGCCCCAAATCTCCAATTTAAAGTGAGCATCCACACCTGGCTTGGCAAAATGAATATGTGTTTCACAAGTAGGTGCTCCTGGCTTCCCTCTCTGTGCACCTCTTGGGGAAAGTGGGCACGGGGCGGGGGCTGAAAAAGGAAACAGCAGCCCACAGCACCCAGCCAGGTCACCTTATTGCCAGGAGCAGGGCATTGGGATGGTGCCCTGTGGCTGGCAAGGTGGGAACCTGTAGCAAGAAAGCAGCAAAGCGCAGCCAACATCTGTGCTGGCACCACTTAAGGAAGCAGAGAATACGCGTCCACAGCCCACATTGCTTATGATTTACACCGACATGAATAAGATCAGAACCAGGCCCTTGTGCTTTGTTACGACAGTGAATGCAACAGGGAGCGTAGCCTCTCTTCCTCAGGGTATATGCCTTCCCTACCCCTTTATGGTGCCAGCACAATAAATAATGCATTCCTGGAAAAGGAGATCCGAGGAGGTTTCCATAAACAATTCAGGATTTCTCCTTTAAAAACCTCTGAAATATTTTCTTAATGGCTGAGCCATGTAAGTCATTAGGTTTCTGTCAGTGTGCTCAATGCATATGTATGTGCCAGAGACCAGAATCCTGGTGGAGTCTGTACTGCAGGACATCTATAAAAGAAAATTACAGTTTAAGTGTCCAAAACAATGATCTGTGGGTGGTCCTCTGGTTAGCAGATGGGTTTTTATAGCACACATATAGTTCTTAGTAGCAAACACCTCCTTGTTTTGTCTCAGGAGCCTCTGCATATGAAGAAGAGTTAGCGCACAGAGGATTCACTGCCTACAGATTAGCAGTTCATATATCTTTGCTGTATAGACTGTGCAATCCTACCTGCGGAGGTTTGGTAGGTCTGATAGCATTTTCACTCAAAATAGAGGTACTTGTAAAAGTTTATCAGCATGAAATAATAAACAAAACATGACCCACTCTCTGCTCTCACATCACATTACATCTTCCAAGTGAAGCCAGACCAGAACAGGTATGGTGGAAAAGGTAGTTAAAACACCTTTTCCTTAGATACATAGAGACACCCACACAGCCACTTGGATGTGGCCTGCTTGACTTACCAGCTTCTATCACAGTCATGGTGCAGAGCCTCTTCCATCTAAGGTTTCTTTCAAAAAAGCCATGAAATATCACCTTGAACTTCCCAGTTTCAGTTTAACCTGAACAACGCCACTCTTCTGATTTGGAGTGCATCCTAAGGAACAGTTGCATAAAGCACATTGAGGCAGAGAGAAGCATAAGGAACAGGAACAAGGAAAAGACTGTCAGGATGGTAAGAAACCTTTTAAATCAGATTTGCACCTGCAGAAATTGCATCATGGAACCATGCCCTGAGGGGAACCATGCACCCTTGTCTTCCCACACCTGCAGGGAATCTGAAATTGGACTTCCCCACCTTGTTAATCAAAGTGTTAACTCAAAGCCTTCTCATAAGTGTTAAGACTACCAGGAGCCGCCCAGTAATTTAGGAACACCATATATGTGGTGTTCCAGATATTGGGCTATTGGGCTGAGTAGTGTTGTACATGTGTGTTGAGTTTAATACAGACTTTAGGAGAAACTGAAAAGTAAACAAAAGTGTGTCTCAGGATATGCCACTTCTCAGCAAACATTTGGGAGCTGTTAAATGACAATGTCAGGATAAGGAAAGACCTGCAGCCACAGGAGACCATCAGTTTTAAGGAAGCCACTGTGACTCTTGGTTACAGGCTCTGAGAGGGAAGACCCACCAGCAGCAAATGTAGTCATAGAAGAAAGTCAAAATTCAGGATCTTCAGTCCAGAGCCTGCCCCATGAGTGGGAAGAACCATACTGCACCCTTCAGAAAGGGGACAAAAGGGTGCGAAGGCAATAAAGGCTGAGGGGACGGATGCAGCCTGACCAGAGGGAGCAGATGCACAACTGGCACCATGGCCAGGAGCAGAGTAATCTGGTACCATCAATTATTTTGCCCTTGATCCCTCTGGCAGACACCCCGGGAACCCAGAAGGAGTTGGGAGCAATTAAGATGTAAAGGTGTACTCTTAGGAGAGATTAGGTGACGTGGTCCAAGGCACGCGAAGGCGGTGTCTACGCACCAGATGGCCGGATGGCAGAGGGATACCCGCTCCCTTCGAGTGAGCGAGCTCAGGTTTCAGCAGCGGGCTGGCCATCACCACCACTGCGCTCGGCAGGGGCTGATGGATAAGCTGAAACCCAGGATAAATTAGCCTCCGCTGAGCTCTCTGTCGTGCTAGCTAGAGCGCTACCAGCATCTGCATGGTTAACTGCCTACATTATGCTGCCAGCTCTGCTGTTACTGCCATACGGACACGTTTACACCAGAAAAAAAATCACTAGGCAGCACAAAGGGTAAGAAAGAGTTTGGTGCAGAGGCTCAGCTAATCCCCTGAGAAAGTACTGCTGGTTTATGGCTTCAATAGATCACCTCTGGCCAACTCACAAAGAGCCGATCATCTCCAGATCCAGGAGCTGGCTGTGCTGTATCACTTTTCTGACCATAATTACACATTAAAGAGAATATAGTGGAAGATATTTTGCAAAAGCTTAAAAAATCAAGCAACTGACAGGCTTCTGGATGAAGTGGAGCTGCCTGCCTATGAAGGCTCACACCTGCCGGGGAGAGCTGGGAGGGAGGGAGAAGGCTTTAACCCACTCTTTCTTCCAGCTCTGTGGCCAACAAGTGGCCACAGCACTCCCCAAATCCACTGCACGCCTGCATACAGCCCGGACTTTTCTGTATGTGAACAGGGATCACCAGTGATGAGAAGACAGGACCGAGAAACACCAAGCAGTGTTGTTCTGCACTTCCACAAACGTTGTCCTTCACAGGGCTTTCAAAAATTCAGCTGAAATGACCAACAGGCCTCTTGAAACTTTCGTCCCTGCCTCCACGGTTCTTTGAAGGGTGAAAATTAACTGATTCTAGAGTATACTTCACTGTATGGACTGTCAGAGATTACCTTGTCTCTCTTGCCTTTAGTCATCAATTAGGCCATGAGGATCATTGTTGGAATGGGACATTTTGGCCAAAAAAGTACCAAAATAATGAATGTTCTAAAACACTCACTCCAAAGGGAATCAGTTCATAAGCACTTCCAGGGCACACAACATCTTATCCTGCAGAGCATTTCTTAAATTTTCCTTCTGGGAGTAAATCCTAGAAGATGTCACCAGCCAGCTCTGAGAAGTGAGAGTGTCATTAGCATATTGCTTTAATTGTATTTTAAATATTATATTAAACAATTTTTTGTACATTTCCTAAGAAGAGTCTTCTTTCACAAGGTGTCCCAAGTCTCATGTCAACTTACTGTGGCTCAGATGTGTACGTGAAATCCAATTAGCACATTCCAAACTTCATTTCCACTGAAACACAATCAATTGTAACTTATTTTCAAATCACGCTACTTTCTCTAATTGTTAGCTCCAGCCTCTGCTGAATAGGTGGTTAAGCAAATTATTCCATCTCGCATATGAAAATTGTGCTATTTATGCTGGCAGCTTTCATGGTTGCTGATGAGGTTTCTTGAGATAATGAAATAATGAAAACACAAAACAGATTTACCTTTCTTAATAAGGAAAAAGATAATGAACTAAAATAAAAATTGAAACTCTCACTATAGACAGTTGCTGTAATATTGTTTCTGTTTTGAATTAATGCCTGTGTTTTTTTATTTCATTTTTTACATGCCAGTGACAAAACTAGTTAAAAATCCACTTGAACCATGGCATTGTAAGGATGCTTTTACTTTATTGCATTTTTTGTAATAGAATTATGGGACATAGAGTTTTGGTGACTTTTCTCTTCCATGCGATTAGGCACATATGAAAGGGCAACACTTTGACTAGACTCTGTGCTGGGCTTCAGGGAGAGCTGTCATCGAAGGGGAAAGGGAAGGATGGATGAAGGTGGCTTTTGGCCACCTTTGCATCCTTCTATCTGTGCCCTGATGCTGGGCTGGCACCTTCCTGGTGCAAATCTGCTGGGATTTGCATTGCTGAAGCCCCGCAAAGCAAGCCATGCTCCTTGCTCACACACTTCCCAGCCTCTGCTGGTCATATGGCTCATGAGGAAGCTTTGCCAAGGAGAAAACACAGCCATATTGGGCTTAAAATGCTCATCCTCTCACTCTAGGGGCAAAGAGGGGAGGAAACCTCAATGTGTTTGTGTCATCTGTCTGGCAAAGCATTCTTGCTTCTTCTAGTGTACACATACTGAGTTCGAAACCATCTAGCAATATTTTTTTGCTCATTCACTCATGGACCCATGGGGAGGCCAAGGACCAGGTCTGTGAGACTCCAGGTAACACTGAGCCTGTGTTTGATGCCATGCTGGAAGGAGCCCAGTCACAGCCGCATGGGCTATAACAGGAGATGACCCCCTGGCATCACTTCAGAGCCAGGACCCTACAGGTATGCAGCCCCTCTGTTTTCTAAATATGTATTTCTAGAGCTGAGAGCAACCAGTTTTCAGTGTAGGGATATCTTGGCTGGAATACAAAATCTGAGAAATTCAGTACAGGGCAACTGTCAGGACACGTCGGTGTATCTGTCAAATAACCGACAGCAGGTCCAGGAGGTGCTGCATGTGTCCATGCAAGTTGGAGTTTCACAGGGTTGCCAGCAGGATCCTGAAATCATACCTCAAACTCCTCTCGAAGTCAGTGGAGTTTGCTGGAGGAAGGGCAACAAAGAGGAACGACAGCAGAGCCCGGTGCCGAAGGGACCTGGGTGCTCCCAGGGGTCCCAGCGCTGGCACCTCAGGCAGTGTCCCTGCTTTGCTGTACAAGGAAATTGCAGCAAAAGCCCCTCAGGCTCCCCCTCTCTCACAGAGCTCTCAGCTCACGCGTCCCTTCTGCATGCGGCAGCACCCAGTTTTCTCCTTAAGCATAAAACAATTATACATTTCTGTCAATAAATACCATGCCATAAATTAGCGGGCTTGCTGGCTCCCTGCCAGACGCTGGGGGAGGAAATGGCCCCATAAATATTTGTGCAAGACATCAATAAATTTGAAGTGTTGACTCGAGTACTCAGCTTCCCTATCTGAGACCTGGAGCAGAGCTTCCGGAGTTCACATGTTTCTGCCACGAGAGGCCAGTGCTGGCGGCTAGCGATATCCCCAGGATGCTGAAACTGGAGATGGAGAGAGAAAACCCTTATAAACCCCTTTGCGAGGTCCCTTCATGTTACTAATCCAGGTGGAAAAGGTCCTTGCAATTCAGACAGAGAAGGTTTTAGGAAGGAAAGCGTTCCTCTGGCCAATTGCTGCTCTTCATTTTTTCTTATTTATTTGACTTATCAATTTGTACCGGCCCTTACTACAAAAACACCATTGCTGTAGAGCTTCATATGGCCAGACAGCTGGGCAACCCCCTCCAGCAAAGCTCCTTCAGGCTGTGCACAAGAACCAGAAGAAGATGGGCCAATGTGATCCCGCTTTTTGCTATACAGCCTCAGGACGCAGGGACATCAGTGTCAGGAGCCCCCCTTGTGCTTCTGGGATCTGTGCCATTTAATCTGGGTTAAAAATATTCTTTTAGGCTGGCTCTGGGGGCTGTTTTGCTGGCATTGCAGTATTATTCCCTGTCCGGGCACATTTAGAAGCTTTTTGATTCAGTACTGACTTCTCCAGGTTTGCAATCTGTCTTTTGGGAAGAATAACTCCATTCTGTAATGCTCGCCCACTTACATTAGCGCCAGATCCTCTTCTCCAGCCGAACAGAGTCTTCATCAGGAGCAGAAAATGGGACCCAGTCATTACATACTTTTTATTTTTCTTGCTGCTTTGTGTCGATGCATGTATGTACATAGCATGTATGTACACATACGGACCAACCCAGGAAGTGTGCCCTGGGGAACCGCTCCACTCCATCCTCGGGAGATGGTCCCAGTGGTTTACTGAGTCTTTCACTTCTTGTAAATCAAATATTTGGGAAGTGTCTAGAAGTACTCTCTTGCTACTTATGTAAAATCAAAGAGTAAGGGACAAAAAATGAGCCTGAGGGTCTAAAGAGAAGAGGTGAGGGTCAGGAGGTTCCCCCGGCTCCGTGTGGGCTCCTCTCTTCTACCCAGGAAGAGGAGCAGCAGCCAACAGCACCATTCAAATGCAGTGACATTGATTGCAAAGACAAAAGAGATGGTTTTGTTCCTGTACAGGCAACAAACTCTCCTAGTTCTCAGTCTAAGGACGCCTCGAGTTGTGAAAACTAATAATAATTGTGAATAACGCATATTTACAAAACTTGGGCTACAGGGTGGAGCTGAAGTACTAGGAAGTTACTCTCTCTGCCTCGCTTTCCCCGCTGTTCTCAGCTCACTGTCTAGACTCAGCTCTCTTGGGAAGCAAGAAGGCGAGAAGGCTCAAGAAAAAAAAAGAAATAATGAAACTCAAGCTAGCAATTGTCAGATTTGTGATAATGCTAAATTCCATAATTATTATCCAGGCTACTCAGGAAACCATTTTACAAGGCTTAGTAGACATCTGGGAGTGAAGGAAAAGAGATATTTATTAAGCCACTCACGTTTCCAGGTTTGCTAAAACAATTGCTTTATCTCTTAATTTCCTACGTATTAAGACACAGTTACTGAAACGCAGACCTGGGGACACTCCCCATCAGCACCCCGTCGCATCGGGGACCACAGGTTAGCAGTGGCACAGCACAGACTTCGTTTCAAGACACCGTTTGCTGGTGTCCAGGGTGGTCCACGCACCAGCCCGCTCCCTGCGGTGCCACGGGGCCGGAGAGCAGCTCGCACCGGCGCTGCCCCTGGCACCCCCCCGGCAGCAGAAAATTCCTGTGTAACGGGGGCCCTGGGTGTCCGCTGGCTCCGTGGCCATGGTTTGTTCACGGTTCAGTGTTCTCCCCAGTCCGGCCTGGCATCCCCGGCTTCCCCGCTGGAATTTGCCATTTCACTGCAGCCAGGAGCTCGACATCATGTTCCCTCTTCCCTGTTGGGACCTGGCTGCAGATTATTCTTTCCGTGTTGTTTTCAACAGAAGAAAGAGCACTTTTTTCCCACCCTGCTGCCCATAAAAGAGGAAACCAGGAAGCAGGACAAGAATTCTTCTATGTTTGGGGGGGTCTTTTTGTTATTTTGTGACAGGGGACAAGGGCTGGCATGCAGCAATTGGGCTTGTTCCCCAAGTTATGTTTCATGAAATAAACATTTTAGAGAAAAGACAAAGCACTGCTGGGGAACTGAGACCCCCAAAGAGGCTGTATAGCTGCTGGTTGCATAGACGTGCATACATCCATCTGTTGGGTTCCCAGCTACGGTTTCACCATCAGTAACCTCATTCTCAGCATTTCCCTGCCTTCACCGGCAAGAGCTTCAAGGTCAACCCCACCAGTCAGTCCTCCTGGCTGTTAAAACATGAATCTTTATCATTCTCGCCTAGATAAATGTTACAACAAATTGGAAAGCTACATTGAAATTGCAACTATAATAAAGTCAACCTAATACAACTACTGAAAAGTGGCTGCAGGGAAGAGAGACGAGTGAGAACTCCCAAAAATCGTTTGCCTTAAATCTGCAAAGACCCATCAGGCATCACCAAACTGTTCAGAGAAGATGGCATTTATTTTGTTTACTATCACATCAGCTCATCCTAGTTACCATCTTCTACCTTCCTTATGCTGCTTTTCTTTTTGTTCAACATTTTTATTTTGTTATCTTAAGAAAAGAAACATTGCAGAACAGTAAAATTAATGTACAGAGGGAGAATTGCTGACTAAGAGGATTTATGCTGGCAACTTTATGCACAAAAGTTATTTTTCAAAGGGAAAAATTTATGCCACGCTTCCTTGGCCATCAGAGATCACTCCCTTAAAAGAGAATTTTTTCAGCCGAGTTGATGGGAAAGCCTCTCCTTATCAGCTGCTCGGAGGAGATACTGGCACCACACCTGCAGCAACTTTCTGAAGTTCTCAACTTGGAGCCCCAGCGTCAGACCACAGAAAAAAACAGAAAAGGGCAAGAACAGCCAGATTTTATGTCTAACTATCTTGACTCACTAGGGCTCCTATTCTTAATTCGCTGTGACCTTTAGAGCGGTAGGGCTGATACTGAGCAAACAATACGGCTCCATCCTCTTTGGGAAGCCCCCGCTCCTGCCCTCCGCCTGTCTCCGAGCGCTTCGCTCAGCGCTGCCAGCCACACACACCGCACGGCCCGGCTGGAGGAGCAAGGATGACGCACCAAGTCATTTTGATTTGTGGCATCTCCCTGAGTAGGATGTGCAAAATAAAGACAGATGGTAATGGATAAACTCCAGCGACTGTGAAGCTGCCATTAGCAATAGCTCTCACACTGCGCAGAGCGCCCTCGAATGAACTTCCCTGTGGCCCAAAGTCCCTGGTGACACACACAGATACCACAGCTCTGCTTTTAGTGAGAACTTCTGTGCCTTCTACCATCTTACCATCTCGTTTTGCTTTTTCTGAAATTTTATTTCAGCCTCCTGATCTTCCTCATAAAAGCCACCATTTCCACACGGCTGTTCCTGCAGTCATCCTGCCCAAGTTGGTACCTCAGCAAAGCAGGGAGACCTTTCACCTTCAGGGTCTACATAGGAAACCTCCTTCCAAATCAAAGCTTCAAAATGCCCTGGGAGCCACGATGTTTTTCATGTGTTCCCATCACCAATCTATTTCCTTAACACCCTTTTCTCCTGGGATTTTTTCAGGGTTACCAAACCATGCTGAACCTCAGCAGAAGGACCCAGGTGATAATCCAGGCACCTTTCTGCCAGGGGGGCAGTTTGGCTTCTCTCTTCGTTCTTCACATTACCTCCAAGTTCAGAAACCTGAAGTCTGCAGCTGACCTGTATGTTATTTCATCCCAAAATAAATGCAAGCACACCAGTGTTTTCTGATATGCTTTTCCTTAAGTATATCAACAGAAATCGATTGCTGGCGGTCTTTTCCAGAAAAGAAAATGAGAAGCAAAAAATAAGCGAAAACCAAAAACCGTTCTCGGATAGCATTTTCATAAGGCACCTCCGCGGTTTCAGAGGTTACCTCCCATTTTCAAAAGTAATTTTCTCCACCATGGATTCAGGTCGGTTTTGAAGAAGAATCCCACCTCACTTACGTGCTTTTGCAGTTGCTGCCTTCAGCTTTCAAAGCTCGGCGCGCTCTGCTTCCTGCGCCATGCTGCTGTCTGCAGACAGCCAGAGCCAGCTAAAAAGCCGCTCCTGAACACACATCGGGGCTTTACAAGCAGCATTTGCTGGTGGGTTCATGCTGGGAGCAAAGATTTGTTTTATCTTCCAGTAAATTGGTTCTCCAGTTGGCAAAGTCCACACCGTCTGGTAGCACAGGGAAGCGGCATCAAGAAAACTGTGGGTCAGTTTCATGTACATTATAAAATCTGAGCCTTTTATGAAAAAAATTTGAAAATGAATGGTACGATGAGCACAATAACCTTTGCGGGGTGTAGTCTGATTATTGTTAGTATGGAGGACATGATAAATGAAATCCCACACAACTTTTTCAAAGTCCAACTGAGAACGAACCGGGTCTCTCCAAGTCAGCTCCCCAGTGCACCAGAGGCTCAGTTAAAGCCTTTAGTAGTCTTAATAGCAGATTTCCAAGCCACTCCAGTGAAAGCAAAGAATTTTCTCATATGTGCAAACATACCTGACGATTGGCATAATCCCAACGAACACACATTAGGTCAGTTAAAATATTCCAGTGTATTGACATTAATTCCACAGCTCAGGCCCAAGATCATGTTCTCATTTGTCTGAATAACAGCACATTTAAATATCTAGTTCAAATATAAAGACTTTTAGATTATATAGGGGGGGAGGGGGCAGGGGGGTAAATCCAGGGGACAAAAGTTTTCCTTGTAGCATGCACTGTGCTGATTTCCAAACCTTGGCAGCCATGAGCACGACACAGCAACGGCAAAAGTCTGGCCAAGACAAATCTATAAAATTTGCGCTGTACGTATACCCCCTCCATGCATGAAGGTCTAATAAGCCCAGATACTTTCTGTGTCTCTGAACAGTGGAGCTACAGAGGTTTCCCCACGGATCCGAGCAGGGCC
Organism: Larus michahellis; assembly: GCF_964199755.1. NCBI lineage: Eukaryota > Metazoa > Chordata > Aves > Charadriiformes > Laridae > Larus > Larus michahellis. The sequence goes on along the minus strand of NC_133907.1, from coordinate 10,822,133 downwards.
AGGAGCATGGAGACTTTATTATGTAACAACCCACATTATTTAGCAAAAATCTGGAATACGCTTTATTAGTTGGGCCTTTGTTTGGCCAGGAAATACCTCCAGACAAATGTGATGACACAGGCATTTTTAATTTGCCACTTCACGTTCATAGCAAATTAGGTGATTTTACTTGTTATTCCCTCCATTAAAAATGACAGGCTGCAAGGTTAGCAGTTTCCCTCAGAAGCTCTTGATGACATTACAGACACACATAGAAAGCACGAGCACATCAGAACGAATTAAGATCACCTCCCTTGCCTATAATCCAAAACACTCCATGTGGTCTCCCTTAGCATCGGTCCCAAATGCCAGCGCGCTGGAGCAGCATGTGCAAGTGGTTGGAGGTAAGGGAAGGGAGAGGTCAAATTCTGTGTGCTCCGTACGATCAAATTTGTGGTATAAAACCAACAATTACCAGCGAAGCGGTGAGTGAAAAACAAACGTCCTATCTATTACCCAATTTCAAATGCCAACGCGATGCCCCCAGGACTCTCAGTCCTTAGTTATTTTTTTGACATATTTGGTAATGTGTCAAGTCTTAATACCTGCTCTCAAATGAAGTTGTTGGGTTTTTCCATTTGTGAGCTCAAAGTCATTTTCATTTCAGAACAGACTTAGAAAAAGGCCAGCTAGGCTGCTGCTAAAGTAAAATTTGAGGATGTATTCCTCTGTGAATTACACTTCTGCTTAGGATAAATAGAAAAAAATGTGGCAGAAATTATGTTAAGTGCAAAATATTTAATCTTGAGTGAATATCACTGAAGCAGCTCAGTGCAGACCCAAAGGAAACACTGATAAAGAAAAAAAAAAAAAAAAGAGAGGGAAATAAAACAATCCTAGCTTTCTGTACACTCAGGATTAGGAACTGAAATGCGGCCAGCATAGAAACATGCACTTTTGCTGGACTTCAGTCCAGATAATATAAAAAAAATTACAGATTATGTAGAGCCGGGTAATAAAAGAGGTAGCCATGGTGAGTCTGCAACTGCACATTTTTTGGCTGCAGGTTTAATGAACGAGGCTGAGGGTCTGCCAAACGGTGCTGAACGAGACTGACGCGGCTCCTGGGGTTTGCTTAAAGAGGGGAAGCGTCAGTGGAGGTCTGCAGGCCGGCCATGGCGAGTGGGTGGGAGTTTTACGGAGGACCTGCTGCTCGATCCATTAGCAGCATGGGACACCTCACCTGCGCACCAACGTCTTCTTGGGGAGCACTGGAGTTACGGCTGTTTGTGTAGGCTGGAGGACACTGTGCGGTCCCTCCTCGGTTGCACATAGCTATTTTATGGGCAGGCAATGAAGTATGGCTGGGATTTTGAGGAATACCAGGTGTGTGTCGGAGAAACCGATTTCCATGTCGGGAAAGACTCCCACATTTGGGTCCCTCAGCCCGGCCAGCTGGGTGGGCCTCCGCCTGCCACCAATGTCCCCAGGAGAGCACAAGTGCTCGCCCAACTGGTCAACAGAGCCAAATGCCACCAACATGCTTCTGTGTGATGGTGCAGGAAGGGAGCGAGGAGGAGGAGGGAAGACTCCACATGGAAGTTGTCTCCCAGGGCCAGGAGCTGAAGACTTTTCATCTCTTCCCACATCCTAAATTGACTCGAAGCCTCTGTGTGACCTTTTTCCCCAAACTGCTCTGAATTTAGGCACCTAAAACTGTCCATTAAACTCAGGTTTCAACGCACGAGGAATAATCAGGCTGTTCTCTACACAGGCACTTTCAACAAGCACTTCCACAGTTGATTTTGGGTGCATTTTCACACAACGGCTTTGTATGCTGTTATCATAAACAACCCAACACGGGGCTGGGTAGAGATGAAAATTAGAGGGAGCCTTTTTCCTTCAGGTCAAGTGAATTTGGCCTGTGTCCGTAACCACTACACGCAATTTCCAGGTGCTGTATGCTCACTGGCCTTAGCAAGCAAAATACCTCTTCAGAATTCATTCCAGTCCCAAAGAGACAATCCCATGATGAAAACATCATCTCACTAGCAAGGCATGCTTCCTTGGAAGCCACCTCAGCAGATGAGACACGGGCATGTCTTCAGCTCTCAGAGGTGCAGGCTCTGCAGGTCAGCGAGGCGCGAGCCCGGCAGCCAGCACTCGCTCCTCTTCCTTCTGGTAGGCAAGGCTCCAATGCAGGAAATCCCATTCTTGTATTTTTTTTTCCATCTTCAGATGAATAACCTTTATTTTTAAAGGAAGAAGAAGCGACAGATGTATTTTCAGCCATATCTGCCCTGCTGACGCTATTCCTCACCCTCCTGCCACCTCCGCTGTGCTCACCAGCATGCAGTAAGCACTCTCCGTTGACTTTGTCCACCCTGCAGTGTTTTAAGCCTATGTATAATTGCTGAGAAACCTTCTCTACCAAAGAGTCAGAGGAGACTCTTTCTTTGTGTTTCTTTTTGCTCAGAAGGGGCTGAAGCAGCAATCTTGACTTAAAGGCTGACTCTGATTGGAAAATAAACAACTATAAAGTACAATAAATCCCATTGAAGAGTCCAGTCAAAACATCCCAATGAACAGCTAATGCTCTACTAACCAAATCCAGATGTCACTGCCTTGTCTGGCACTAATTGGTTGACTGGAGAGTAAGTAACTGTGTAACCTGAAGGAAATCTCTACTGCTTGCACTTGGGATGAGTTGCTAAGGCAAAAAACGGTTTGGTTTTGTTGTGTTTCTTAATTTCCTAACTACAGAGGAGTTGCGGGCACCTGCGCTCATTAGGACCCCTGCTAACATCCCCCCTCTGGCAGGACACGCTCCTCTTTTAGGCACCTTAAGGCACCTCACAAAAAGTTTCTCAAGCTGCCTTTGACATCTGATGTTCCTCCATTCCCAAACATTTCTGGGTTTATTTGTTTAACTGAAGGACATGCCCTAGCAGATTGCAGCTAAGTTCTTAGATAAAGGTAGTTGCAAATTCCAGCTGGAAGTGTTTGAAACACCAAAGAAACCATCAAAGAAAGGAATTGCTTTCAAATATAATTAAAAAAATAAAATCAGAAGACTGGAAATGAGTTTGAGAATAGAAAGTTGATTTCTAAAAATAAAATTATTCCAGAGCACCCTAATTCTTACGGCCTGGAAATTCCATGTCTGCCTGTTCGACTCTGCATTGGTAGAGGACAGGCAAAGTGGCTAACCAGGATTTTCCAATCATTTTTTTAGGCATATTTGACACGATCATATAATATATTCACATTTTAGAAATAATTCTGCATAATACTGTGAAGTAACATGTGTGCCTGGAAGGATCTTCTTTGTTTTACCAGAATACTTCCCAGTGCCGTGAATCTGCACACATTTATTTAAGCGGTTTAACTTCAAGTAAAGATACGTCATTGGCTTCAGTGGCTGCCATGACACGAAGAACTGCTATTCATAATTCATTCTTGGCAGCCTAGTCGTATCCCGAGCACATAGCAGGACGTTCTGTGAAAGACCTTCCTAGGAAGTTAGTTAATAAGATTCTGTTAAAAAAAAATACTGTACATATTCCTTACGATTTTATATTAGTTAGTAATATTAATTTTATCTTTAATTAACTTTTTCTTTAATTTTATCAAATAACTTACTAACAACATGAATTTGAATACACGTTTCCCTTAGCATCACTGACATGTTGTTTGTACTTTATAAGAGCATTTTAGAACTATGTAAATTTGCACACCAAAATCTAATTTTGAGCTTCTGCTTACTTTATATAACTGATTTTTTTAGTGCTTGTAAAAAAAAAAAAAAAAGCGCCTATAACCTGACCCCCAAGTGTCAAAGCCATTTTTCCAGTGGAGCAGTGTACAGTGTAACATCTGTCCGGACACATCCAGCCGTATCTTTCACTCATGATCTGCAAGTGGATAACACAGGATTTGAAATACAGTAGACAGTTGTGCAAAGCATGAACAATGAAAATTATATCCAGCCTTCAGTCCCAGGGATTCTGGGCTGAGCTCAGCCCCCGTGAATATACATATCCAATCCACATTTAGTTCCACATACTCGAAAACGGAACGTTCCCCTAGAAGAGTCACATGGGAGAAAAAGTGGTATTAAGTAGCTTTCTCTCCATGTTTTGTTATTGGTATTACACACGTAACATGCAGTCACACAAGCAACTGTGCTGCACAATCACCAGCAAAGAAACTCGTTTCTTCCAAGATACCAGAAGGTTTCACATTTCATGCACCATCTTCATTTTGTTCTTGGCCTTGGGAGAGAAGGGGTGGAAAAGAAGCAGAAGGTCATTCATACACCATACATTTGGAATCAGAAAAATTTTGATAAATCTTCCTCCTTCAAGCCTGAGTGAAGGACTATTTCCTGCCAACAGGACTCCGAATGCAAAACCAGCTCCTTCACCAAACTTCTTCCATGCTTGTAAAACTGCCAGGAGCTGACCTGGCCTTGGCAGTGGTGATACAATGGAGGATTTCTCTCCTGTGGATGCTGGATATATATCAAAATAAATAAAACTACCATCTTGCCGGTACAAAGTGGCACCTGTTAGCAACCTCACAAAAAGGCCGAGGACAAAGCAGGTTTCTCTAAGGACCATCTCCTCTACCTGTTTTTTAATATGGGCTCCCAAGGGTCTCAGGCTGGTATCTCTCACCAGCAGGAGCTAGATGTATAGCTTGAACAACAATAGGAATTTTTTACAGCGTATAATGCATGAAAGTACCAAATTTAAGTAGACAGGTATTGAACTGCTCGTCCTAGGGGAAAGTATTAAACTTTCTGTTCAATTTTATCTCAAAAGTTCCTACAAAGAAATTGTGGGATGTTAGGAACAAAACGCCTAGAGAAGTTAAATTTCTGTTTCCATTGAGCTGAGTTAATTAGAAAAAATGGGTGAATTCTGAAACAGGTTTTTTACAGCAGTGCGGAGCATCCATGCTTACTGACATTTAACATTAAATATCTCTCTTTATCACTAACCTCTTTAGAACACTTAAACATATCTTCAAAAACCAGCCTTCGACTTTGGCAGCAAAGTTGACTGTTAAAAGAAACTGTTAACATTCAGCGGAGTGGCATGTGGAAGAAAACTGGCAAAGTAAACTCAAGGGTTAATGAAAGTAAATGAAATAATCCTCATTGATCCCCCATAATCCCCACGGTCTGAGTGCAGCTGTCAATCACTGGGAGAGACTTGTTTCTAATCTATCCCTCTGTGAATAGGTCATTCCAAACTGAATATACTTTATATACAGACATATATTCAAACATACACACACACGCTGAACATTTAACAAAAATCTTAGCGGGGTGAATTCCAAAATGAAGGGGAAAATAAAGCACGGTGTGTAAATTTAACAAATACGAAATTTCTTTTGCTAGTCGAAATATGTTGAAGCTGTCTGTTCATACTAACTCATCGCTTCCCATGTAAGCTGGTAGCAAGCAATGAATCTGTTAAACCTCTCCTCCAAAGGGAAGAAAGACTGTTTCCATAAAATTAAAACTAACTGTTTAACAGATTGACCTAAGAAAAATATGGTCTGGAACATAAAAGAAATTATTTCAGTCCTCTTCAGAGAACTGCTGATGTAAGAAATGAATTAAATCAAATGATGGCATATCTGAGGCTTACAGGAGCAGAGCATGGTGCTCTCTCTTCCAAGAACTACACTGGACTCACAGGCAGCATGAGGCATCAGTCTCTCTCTTTACCTCCTGTTTCACTTTGGTCCTTAGCTACCCGAGCAGCGCTGTGCTCTCCCTCCTCTGGCACAGCCCGGGGAGGGATGCGCATGGACAGGCACCAGATGTGCGCTGCCACAGCTGGGGAAGGAGCTGGCTCAGGAGGCAGCATGATCCAGGGAGGTGAACACATCTGGATTAGAAGGGCACCAGTCTATAGTCCAGATTCCATCACAAAAGCTCAGCTCTAAACCCATGCCCCATTTTGTAAGAAATTCATCCAAGACGCCCAGTGCATAGAGACGCTGTTATTTACAACATTTAAAAGTACCTGCTTATACTGAGAAATTTCCATCTAATACTTTGCTTCTGGAATTCTTGATAGAGTAGACATGGCACTCAACATGCTTTAGCGGTGGACTTGGCAGTGTTCAGTTTATGGTTGGACTCAACGATTTTAAGGGTCTTTTCAAACCTAAATGGTTCTATGATTCTATGTTATAGCAATCACTTGCAGAGAAAGTCTAGAGGATTTAAGAGAAAGACAATCTTTCTACAGAGCATTCAGACCCACCTGTAATAACGTTATGGCGTGCTGCAGCGGAAAAGGAAATTGTCTGTCAAAGGTTTGGGATCGAAATGCCTCACACCACCCAAAGATACCTCTTGATAACCCAGTGTAACAGCTATTCTCCTCCTGTAAACACTCAGAGCAAACTTTGCTGCCTAAGCCACCACTTCTAACCTGAGGCTGAGTTGGAAATAAATGCCCCACTCTCAGGTTTAAAGAAAAACCAGCTTGGTAGCCATTTGGCCTGCAGCCAGGATTAAAGTGTTAACTCCTTGTCTGTCAACCTGTCACTTAAACATTTACCAAACTACTGACCACTTCTATTAAAAGACCATTAAACCAGGATTAAGCTTTTCCAGGGTTAAGCTGATGTAAAAATGCAAGGAATGTCACACCAAGGGCAGCTCATTTCATTTGTATTGTAAACAGGCAGAAGATGGGGGATAAAATGTTACATGTTTATTAAATATGGGGATATACCCCTGCTTGGCTTTTTCCCTTCTTTCAGCTTCCTAACCCCAGATCCCATTACTCAGTGCTCTGATAGCTGCAGCATATTGCACACCGAACATGGAAACCTCCAATTGCCTTAAAACCGGCACTGGCTGCTTCACAACAGCTCAGGACCACTCCGCCGGGAGTGGGGATGCCATATGGAGTCCAGCAATAGTGCACAGGGAGAACCATTGTTATAAACACAACACTCGGTTAATGTGTCACATCATAACCAGAAACCAACTGTTAGAAAAGTACGGTCTCATCAAAAGCAAGAGCCTATTTTGAGCAGTCTGTGAATTTATTTTGTAGTAGTGTTTGCAGCCAAAGACAGGAGGCGTGTGCACAGGCAGGGCAGGTGCTGCTGCTGCTTTCAGGTTAATTTGATATCTCAAGTTAAAAAAGTCCTATAAGAAAAGGCACAAAGCTCTACAAATCTTCATCTCATCAACCAGGAGAGAGTATTACTTCTGAAAATGGTCAAAGGAAGGCAAAAATGACTCGTAAATAAAGGATACTGTCTCATTTTTATCTTTTTCAGTTCCCAGTAACTCAGTGATGTATCACCTAAGAACAAAATCCTGTAAGACACCACCACAGAGAGTCTGTACTTACAGTTAAAATGGTCTGTCCAGCCTTTCTGTCTCTGATGTCTGGGCTCACATCATGCTGGTCAACACTGTTGTAGGCGCTGGGTTACCCCATCCAGGTCAACACACACACACATCCACGTAGTACCAGAGAGCAACTTTTGGATTGTGCAAATCTAGTGGGTCTGTAGAAGATGCTTTCTTGAGAAATACATATACTCCTAAGAGCTACCCACAGATAACATTAGAGCTAAATAACCAGGTCTATAGATAACTACAAACTCAAAACAACAAGGAGAATTAGGAAGTCAATACCAATGCCAGTTATCCTTGCTGACTACTGTAAGCAATGTGTGTTCCTTTTGATTTAACACTTATTTAATGCTCTGATTTCCATGCGGTTCTAGATGTAAAAGAAATAAAGAAGTACCAAGCACCTCAGTGGAAGTCTCTCCAGCTTAGCTCGCCAGGAGCCGTGACGGGACACATGATGTTGCTCCTGTTGTCTTACATTTACCCACTACCAGCCCTCGGTGGAGACAAGGTGCAGGGCTAGGTGGACTTATGGCCTGTTCCGCTTTGGGTGTTTGTATCTGCCACTTAATTAGTTCTGAATGAAAGCACGCTGGCCTGTGTGAACATTGATGCAAAGACAGAACTGTTGGTCTCTACATTTAACTACTATTCTGCAGATTTTCAAAATATAAGCCACTGAGCAAATTTGCCTACATAAAGACCACGGAACTGGTCATTCCCAAACAGGGAGGTGCATACATTTAATAAGATTCCTCCCCTTCCCCTTAGCCCTCCCCCCTTCCCTAGCCTGTTATCTATATTAAATATAATTTTGCTTTCAGGAAGTATCTATGACACTTCCATCTGAAGCAAGGCTTCCAGTATTTACAGATATCAAAGAACTGGTCTTAATTTCATCTGATACTTTCAAAAGCCTTTTATTCTAAAATAAATTATTGAAATGCGGTATTGGTAAAATGGGTTGCTCCAGTAATGGATTTACTGTGACGGTGCAATCAATTTCAGAGATTGGATTTCAGGATAGAAACTATTCATCACTCTCCATGTCAATGCAAGGTTTACCTTCACACTGCGGTCACCCACTGTAGCTTATGGATACCAAGGGCAGAGGAGGATCTACTGGAGGAAAAATCTTTTTGTCACTTTTTTCCATTGTTGCTGAGGTCAGAGCCTCAGGAGTTTGCACAGTTACAGCGGCTCCACAGCACTATGGTGCCATCCCAGGAGATGCAGAGGGACTCATCCCTATGCAATAGCAGGCATGCTTAAATATCCCATTTAACTACTCTGCCGTCATTCAAGTGCAGGCTTTCTTCTCTGTGTTTTCCTGCTTCTCTGTCTTATTTCAGGATCAGCAGAGCCTTTCAGTAGGTAAAGGCTTTCAGGGGTAAAGACTGCAACGGTTTTAATAAGAATGATGGGGAGAGACCTTGGAGCGATACAACTTCTTCCCATCCTGTAAAATAAAGCACCCAGCACATGAATGATGCTAATGTGGGAAGGAGAAGAGGAGCTGTGACATTAACTGTCCCTCCTTCCCCCTGCACTGACCCTCCCTTTCAGTAAATTCACTCCTGAGGTGTTTCAGGAGCTGGAGATCCCAATGACTGCAGGTGCACCTGCCCTTCCATAGCTATGCTCATATCTCCTGGGAAAAAAAAACAGGATTTTACACCATTTATTTTTGCTGCGCAGAGGCCCACGTGCCTCTATTAGCATATATACATATTCACGGTCTCATTAGTCCCTCTTTCTCGTTGCTCCCTGCCTGGTAGAGCCCCTTTGGTCCTGCCAGGGCCACAACCCATAGAGGCTCCACAAACCACCACAAAACACAGCTCATTGGCAGCATCCTGATCTATCAGTGGCAGGAACAAATGGCAAATGTAAACCTTGTGACACGCAAAACATGAAAGCTATTTTTCCATCCTCATCTCTAACAAGTTTTGTTCTTCATTCCTAGAAAGAAAAGTCAACTCCATAAATCAAGAAGTCTGTGGATTTGGGGTTTTACATTAACACCTTCATTCATGCTTTGCTGTGACCTCTTGGATTGCGGTGAATTATTCTACTGTGCTGGGAAATGGCAGCTCCAGAGCCAAATTTAGCACCTAGAAAATTTCCTTTGGCTCTTAGGTGCCATAATTTTAAACTCGACCCCCTGCTTAAAGACAAAGTCATGTCTACATTTGATTTCAGGTGTAATATACAATAATTTGAGAAGTTAAATGGGGATCTGGCAAGTCTCTGACTATGGAAGGGGTTGGAAAATATTATTTGGAGCCAGAAATGCAGCTTTCTTGGCTATGGTCTGTACTCTGTCTACCAACATCAGCTCTGCATTTAGTCTTCCACTGACTTTCTCAAGAACTATAAATGGTGAAGTTTTGCTCAGCTGGAGAATCACCATCAATATATACAGATGGTTTGGAATACCTAATGAAGGGTGAAAAACTGGGCTTGTGGTAATTATTTATAATGCCTCTTAGGACAGTTAAAAGTAACTGAAAGGTCTCTGTGGAGTTTTAGAGCTTTCTTCTCACTGCACTCTACTGCTTCCACTCCTTCTTTTGCTCTGTTTTTTCATATAAAATATGGCCTATCCTGGAAATTCATTTAAAAAAATCAAAACTCTGAAGAAACTCACAACAGGCACCTTGCAATGATTAAATTGCAGTAAGCCACAGCAAGAAAACTACTGATGATGCCACGATGATGCCTGCAAAGGAAGGGCTCCTGGAAGGGCACCATCTCCTAGAGATAGCTAACTCTAAATTTGGTCCCAGCAAGTGCGGGCTTAAGGTTCCTTTTAATGCTGCATTTAAATGCACCAATCCTGCATTTAAATGCACAAATCCTTCCAGCCATCCGATGCGGAGCTTACGCTTTACTTACTCTCAGACCTGCCCACAGCCTCAGCAAGTCTATAAGAAAGATAACTTGGTTCTCTTCTCCTTAGTCTCTATTCAGGGCTTTTGATTTTGCCCAGGTACAAGATTGGGCTGCTGTGTCTGTGCCACAGACTCAATATTTTCCACCTGTGGTAACCTCACTTGAAACACTACAGTTAATGAGGTCTTGGAGCACTTCACCTTCTGCAATCCAGTGCTCATCAGAGTAGATTTACATAACTCGGTGGTCACCAACACTAGTACATCTACTTTGGAGCTGCTTTTTGGATGGGAGGTGCTGGAAGGGTTCAAGAAGAAGAGGCAATACTGAATGGGGAATGAAACTATATCATAAATTAGACTTTTACTCAGAATTTCTAAACGTTGAGTGCTGTAATTTCAAAACAGCAGTCATTCCAGAGATGAATGAAGAAATAATTTCTTTATTACCTACCCAGCACTCCTCACTGCTCCGATAAGATGCCAGCACTCCAAATACTCCAAAGAAAAAAAAGATAAATCTATTCTCAAGTCTGACCACCATGCTATAAGGGACTGTTCCTGCAATTGTTTTGTGTTTCCTAACTTAGAAATACCAATGGACAGAAAATAAGTTAAACCCAGAATACTCCTGAAGCCTTCTTAATCAACCGTAAAAAGGGAAAAGAAAAAAAAAAAAAAGTACCCATAGATACAACCAGATTCAGCAATAACAAGTAGAAATCATGGCTAATGTCAGCTGGAGTGCAGGATGCTAAGAAGTTATCAGTGCTATGATATTAGATATATACATATCTAAGCAGAATCGAGCACTCTCTAAGGAAGCATTAAAAGCCACAGCTCTAAGCTCACTATCTGACTCTGGCATAGTGCCACAAACGCATTCCTTGGGGTCTCACACACCATATACCTGGTTCATCTATAAAGAGATGAGCTCTCAGACCGCAGATCTTCCCTCAATGAGACAGCAGTGCCTCCTGCTGTACTCCAGGCTGCATTTATTCCCAGACGTCCAGCTCTGTCTGGTTTCAGTTACCAGTGAAGCTGTGGTTGGCATTTTGAGAAGAACTGAGGTGAGTAATGGAAGATGTGTCTAACTGGCCTCAGCAGCTCTGGAAACATCAGCCTGTCTCACAGAAATACACTCTGCACAATCCAACACGGGACAACAGCGAGTTGTGCAGTGGGTGAGGCAGCCTGAAATACAGACATTCTGTTCATAAACCAGCTTTTAATCCATTTCTGAGTACGTTGAGTATCACAGCACATCAGGGCTGACCTGCGGCACCCACGGGGTTTCAGCCTCCTGGGCCACGCTCCCCTCCTCTTGCTTTAACACGCTCCAGCACTGATCTGCAGGAAGCCCTGCTGCAGCTCTGCGACCTTCTGCTGAACAGACTCTCGCTTGTGCTGACCCACGACAAACTATCGCAGTTGGGGAATGCTGACTGTATCACAGCCCACGTGAATGCCAAGTCTGCCTTAATCCAAAAACATCAGAAAAAGGAACTGGGGGTCAATCTTACTTAAGGAATGTGCCAAACTTCCTGGAGGTCACAGCGAGAGAACAAGCCCAATGTTTTACCTCTGAAATGGAGACACAGAGAGGTTTTAAATCCTTTTGAGTCATCAGCCTGTAAAGCAGGTAGACTAGCGAAATAAAAGAGGGGCTTGTCTCCGCTCTGGGCTGTAACTGGGAGCCTTTCACTGGAGAGGGTTCTTCCTCCCCCTCGGGGTGGTTTTCTGCATATCAGGTAGAAAAATCTCTTTGAAAAACAGCAAGTCAAATCTTTCAAAACAATCACTATGATAACAAAGAAGAATAATAATGTTAAAGACGACTAAGCCACCACAACTTCCACCCAAAAAGTTTCTGAAGGCTTTGCAGAACCTATTTCTCAAGCCTCAGTGCGGGGCAGCCAGCTCTGGGGAAGAATATCAACAACAAGCACCTCCACGACTTGGTGTGGTCATTTCTCACTGCAGTGGGAAGAGCTTTGCAGTGGTGAGGCTGCTCGAGCCAGAGGACGAGGCTCTGGGCTGCTCTCAAAGCTCACTGACCGGCACTGGCCGCCCACCACCCTTCCCTCCCCAGCACCACGCTAATCCCAGTAACACGCCCCCAGGACTTACATCAGATGATGGCACTGCTGAGATGGATGTCCGTCTGTCCCACCCTCGCACCATTTGAATCAGCCTTGTTTGTCTGACTTCCAGGCTTTGGGGCTACGTAATGTCTGCAAAGCAGTTTGAGACTTTTGACTCAAAAGATGCCATGGGTGCAAAGGATAGTCTTTTCATTCCCAGGCAAGTTTTAGACAACCAGTACGTTTCAGAGCACGTCTGGGAGACTTCTACATTTTATATTTGGAGAAATTGAGGCAGGAGGTTACATGGTTTCTAAAGATCACTAAACAAAACTGTGGGAGTGCCAGTAACTGGGTGTAGACAACTACAGCTCTTCAAATGACCTGTTCCATTAGAAAAATTTCTTTTCTACTCCTTTGCCATTAAGGATTGAGAAATATCGTAACGGTCCTGCTCACAGAAAGCAGAGAAGGACATTTATACCTGAAACAATTTTCTTCAGTGAACAGGATTGCCAAATCACCTTCTTCATGCAAGCCCCTGTTCAGTGTCGGGGTAGAAGGGGTTAGTGGGCCTGGAAGCTGTGACACCTCCCGTGCCAGGACCGCCTGTGACCGCAGCGCTCCTGCCAGCCTGGCTCTGCCGCCTTGTGCCAAATCCAGCCCTGCTGCAGTAATCCCCTATCATCAGCATGGCCAGGAAAAATGTCGTCTGCAAGCTGTGATGCCAACATCACTGCAGCGATGAGCCTTAGGAAGGAGTGCCAGGATGAACGTTAGCTCTTCTGTAAGTAGAAGCCGCAGAAGTGGTAGCTGAAGACCTAACGGAGCTGTGGTGCAAAGCCTTGCAAGGATGGCCTCAGCTGAGGACAAGGTCAAAAAAGCAAGGAGGGACTTGTTTGGAGGCAAGAAAGTACCTGTGAACACTAGCAGAGTCACTCCAGACTTACTCTGGGGTAAATGAGAGAAAAAACTTGGTCTTGCGCATGTACAGCCAAAAATGAATCTATGCAAAACCTGAGTAACATGGGGGAAGTATTTCTCCTCAATTCTTCCCCACTTTGCCCATTTCATACTTCTTTTCTTCCTCATCCCAGAGGAAAAGCTCGATCCACCAGCTGACAGGCAATCCATATATGATTTCAAATTTTCCTGAAACTCTCCTCAGAAACACTTTTCCTTAGAAAATTATCTGCACCCTCTGCAGACCAAAGAGAGCATCATCTTCTGAGCATTTATGCAAACCAAGCCAAGCTTTTAAATCTTTGGCAGTTCAAAATTCACAGCATAAAACTGGGAGATTTCAGGAGTTTTTCATAGCTCTGTTACTGAATTCTTAAAACTAAGCAAGCACGGCATTTGAGCATTCATGCAAAAATATAAAACAATTAATTTGCATTATTAAGACGGTTTTCTTCAGCTTCATTGGTTGTCTTCTTTCCAAAATTGTCCTTGAGAGTAAGTAGGAGTAGTCAGAAAAGTAATCCTTCTGCCATCAATAGGAATGCGAGCATGTGGCGTCCTTTCTGAAATGAAATAGTTGATGCTCATTGTCGGCCAGAGGAAGGAAATTGTGACCACAGCATCTATCTACATTCTTATCAGACATTTTGTGTGCAGTAGCAAGAAATGCTCAAAGTGAAAGTTTTTATCGGGGAAGGGGAAGAGGCTTCTCTACTTCACACACTAAGATCTGACAAAGAATATTTGCAGAAAGGCAATTCTGAATTCATTCAGGGAGACCTTGAAAAGAAAATATAAGGCTAAAGATTGAGCTCTTCAGAGACTAAGGAGACCGTTCCTGCGCCAGCCACCTAGTACTATACGCAGGAAGTCCACAAATGAACTACGCCCGCAAATAATGGAAGCAACAAGTATGCATCAGGCTGCTGCAAGACAGTTCAAGAGTATGACTCAGAATATGTTAATTGTTGTTAATTTTGTGACCTGCTTTATCTGTTCCACTGTCTTTTTGCTTAGTTGTTTTTTACTTGCTTATCTGTTGAAATTAAGCATCCCAGCTCCATTTCCCAGGTCAACAGTTAAAGGGATTAAGTAGGTTCCTTAATTACAAACAGTGAGACAGGTCCGGGTATGATTGCAGAACTTCATTTATCCTGCCCAGACAGCAATTACATCTGATGGACTTTCTGGCTGCCACAAGTTTTCTAGAGCCCTCCCTGTTTGAGCAGGTTAGCGTCCATGCTAACCTGAAAAGGCTCTGACAGACAGCCAAACACTCATACTTTCTATCATCTCTCGCTTTTTTTTTTTAAGTTGAAATAGCCCGGTTTTGGCTTTCTCTGCAGAAGAAAACTTAGGCAAGGTCTTTTCTTTCATGCATGTTCACAGCTTTGTGCCAGGATCTAATGAGACTCTGAACCAAAGCTGACACAGTCGGTCTCAGACAGCATAATCTCTTCTCGCAGTGCATGTAAGTGCTTTTTGGACTGGTTTCCTTTCTCTCAGGCAATTATAGGTGATTTTAAAGAGACAGATGTTGTCAGATTCCTCCTTTGTCTAACATGCTTTTTTTTTTTTTCCTTTGGGTCTCTCTTTTCTGAACAGTAATAAAAAAGTTGGCGTTTCTGGGGGACTTCCCAAATTTCTGACCACACTCACCACAGGGTTGCATTCCAGCACAAAATCCCAGCCGTTTCCTGTTTTTCTGTCACAACTAGTAAACAAGCACCCCAAAAGATCAGCATTTGTAGGGAGGAGCTGTGGATAGTCTGCTGGCAAATGACTGCATTTAAGTACAATTTTATATTTATGAAGAACTCTCCTCTCTTGATAAGAGACAAAGGTATTTTTGGTACTTAAGAACGACGTCTCACTGAGCATTTTATTACAATCTGATAGCCAGAAGTATCCTTGGAGGAATAAAATTACCTGTTACAATCCCTATGAACAGCCTGGCAATTAGAAGCAATTAAGATCCCCATTTAGCCTTTCACAGCTCTCACCCAGCTGCTTGCTCCAGCCTCCTATCTTAGCAGCCCTTCACTGGAACTCCCTCCAGTTTATTGGTATCTCAAACTGGGGAGCCCAGAACCAGCGTTTCACTCCAGGAGGGGTCACACAGCGGTGGGGCAGAGGGGAATCACCATTTTCTCCAACCTGCTGGCTGTGCTTTTATTAACACTACCTGATGTGCCTTCATCACCTTTGTGTTCACCATTCCTTCCCTCTTCTTGCTTTCCCTGTGGAGAGATGAACAGATTCCTCCAATCAAAGATAATTTTCATGTGCTCTTTATCTTTCCATTGTGAAAAAAATAATAATAAAATGAGGTGTTATTGGTTTTGCAGTAACCTCCCAGTTTTGGTAAAACTTCAGCCTTAATTGAGCCTACTTTGCAGAATACTCTGGTTCTAGGAAAGCCTGAAGGAATTGAATGGAGCCCAAAATTGAGGCCTTGAGCAAATGTTAGACAGCTGCATGCATCTTTCCAAAGTAAAACAGATACTGAATGTAGCTGCTTGGAAATGAGGATTTTCTGCTTCTGCTATGCTTGTCATTTTGCAAGTTCTTGTTGTTTTATTTATCAGTTTGGATGCACCTGACCTTGTCTGTTCCATCTTGAAAACCTCCCTGTGCAGAGACAGCAGCTGGGCAACCATCCCGCGCACAGTCCCAAGCAAAGCAATCAAATAACCCAACGAGGTTGTAGATGTGTTTGTTTCAGACATTGTTTAAGCAAAAAGAGGGTGGAAATAAACTTAGTGAGGTTCACCAGCCTTCACCAGAACAGACGCAGCAGGAAATCCCTCTGGGCTGCTCAGCTCACTATGGCTGCTGTCCCGTGGCTCCCTCTGACCTGACCACCCTGTCTCCTACCTCCCAGCTGCCCCTTCCGATGTCCTTACCTAACCGAGATGGAGCAATAAACTCATCTGGGTAAAAAAACACACTGTAGGAAAAGAGAAGAAAAAAGTCACTCTCTGTACAAATTTCTTTCTTGATGATGAAAATGTCAAATGAAAATGTATCTCCCCTCCAGTCATGGGAAGATGTCAAGCACTCGGTCTCTTTTTCCTGCCCCTGCTCTCCACAGTGTCTGTAGGGTGATTTTTGGGAGCTCTCCCCTACACACAGGCCAGACGATGTGGGAACCCGAGGGAGCTGTGGCTGCACACCCTGGCCCTGCCTCAAAGAGCCCTCTCGCTGCTGCCAAATATTCACCAGAGGATCAGTGTCCCTTCAACCTGCCTTCAGGGTTCTAGATGGTATCTTCATTCTCTTGAACAGGGATCAAAAAAAAAAAGTCCCTTGGATCCAAACACACCTGAGCTGCTGAGGACTGTTGACCTGGCTCTTCCTTCTGCTCTTATTCTCCAGGCCAGTGACACCATCCACCCGTGAGCTACAGCACGAGTGGTCCTTGTGTTGTTCACTGCCTTCCATATTTACTTGGACGGTGATATTAAGAGGGACTTTACTTCTTCTGAAGGACAACAAGTAGGTGACCTTGGCAGAGGCACCTGGACCCTCTGCCCTGCCAGGACAGAGGTCTGGCTCAGCTCAAGGCCTCTGGCCTCATCAAGATTGACAACTGAGATTGGATGCCCTCTTGTGCCATCCTGTCCCCTGGAGCAGGGTGGCTGGCAGAGGCTGGTGAGTGACGGACCAGGGCCACCCCAGTCCTGGCCCCACCAGAGCCCCTGGGAGCGAAGCCTGGCCTCGGCCACAGCTCCAGCCCTGCACTCTCCGGGGTCCACAGCCGTTATTCTCATTTCTGTCACCAGTTGGGACAGCATTGCGGGGGCCAGTTCTTAGCTGCCCTGCAGTGACAGCAGTCTTTTACACCAGGGAAAAGTGTCTGCAAAATGCCTTTAAACCCAAACAACAAAAGGCCATATCCACTTTGCAATAAGTAAATGAAAATGTAAGCGTTGAGGAAACGGAGGATCACTCCTCTTGTGCACAGTAAACAGCTTCCCCACCTCCAGGACCATTTCTTGGCTCCTCTCTCTTTAAATCATCAGTGGAAAAACCAGGAGGACTCAGTCCCTTAAAGCTCTTTCCTTTTTTTGCCTGTCGTTTAATTAAATTATCCTATAATGAAATCTTTCCCTAATGAGTCAGTGTTTAATAATTTATTAGACACTGAAGCCCTGCTTGGAGTCTCATCAATTATGTATCACAGCACCAGGCACTTTCAATCTCTCTTTTTTCATTTCTCATTCACTTCATTAAAAGCCCCAGCCTTGCTGCTTCTGGGTTTCAATTCACTTGCCCAGACTTAGAGGTCAGTTCATTGACACCTATTTTTGTCCAGCGCTCACCGACAGATGTGTGCGTGCATGTGTTAGATGGTCTAAAATTACAGGTGGCATCTGGGTACATGTCTGGGCACATGTCTGGGCACACATGTACCACAGCATGGTACCTGTCTTTCTGCCTGTTAGCAAGAATGGGCATTTATCACAGATTTATGCAGACCGTCACGTAGTTGTATGTATATATGTCTGTAGATTTATAAAATCAGTATATGTGTGGGTCTTTTTCTGTTCGCACTTGCACATCTACATCTATAAGGTTATATTTGCTTATACATCCATGTAGGTATATATCAATACTGGCAGTCCTGCCTATGTCAGTGTGCCAGCACATCCTCCTAAGTGCAGTGAACGAGTTTGTCTTATTCCACTATCTTTTTCATTTTTGTTCTCCTTAAAACAATAGCACACATAACCTGTATGAATCAGTCAGGAAATACTATACATGAGCTGTAAAGATAATGAGTTTGTACCTACTGAAGTGATCAGTACCAAGCACACATTGCTGCAGTCCTGACTGACACCTGCAGAGGAATTTGGGGAAGGAGCTGACTTTTCACTGAGATTTCTCGTCCCGTTCGCCATCAGCCCTCTACAGTCTGTAGAGCTCTAAGCCTTTATATAGACCAGGCTCCCTTAGTTACTCCGCGGTAGTTCTGGAGTCAGTAACTCCACCGGCTATTTATCCTGGGAGAATTTTTCTGTGAGGATTTGTGTAAAGTACATTGCTGTTAAAAACTGAGTCTAGGGGAACAGTTTTCCTGAAGAATTGTTGTCCTTGGAAGAGTTATTCTAAAACTTCACCCATTTGCTCCAGCTTGTTTCATTAATTCTACTCAATTCTCATAAAACTATATTTAGTTTAGTCTCCATTTGGGAATGGAGAGTCAAGCTGGGTTGTTTCTAACTCACGCAGTGTCCTCGGTAATCCCGGGGTGCCGATGCTCGGGAGAGCTGGGAGGTCTGGAGCAGGTGAAGCCCCTGGCTCCACACGCAGCATCGGGAGCGCGGCTCAGCGTGGTGACACTGGCGGTGGCAGAGCAGACCTGATGTTGAACTGGTGCTGTCCTGTAGAGGTACAAAGTTTTTTAGTTTCTTTTCCTGAGACAAAGCCGTGCTTAGTCCCTAGCTGAATTTGGGCACACTGAAGCACCACTGGTTTATCACAACATCTTCAGGCGTATTCCAAGAGAGAAACAGACCCACAGCACACGCATTGGGTCACCGCGTGTTCCCAGTGACCAGACTCTGACTGAGCAGGAGGAACCTAGGGCAGAGGTAATCCCTTCTCCTCCTCTGAACAACCAGCCCAGCCTTGTCACCTGTCCACTGCCTCTGTTAGATCCAGGGCCGCTCCGGTCCCTGGCGACACAGGGTGGGGTTGTTGTTGGTCCACTCTGCCGCTCCCGCTTACCAATGTTTCCAAGGATGGGAAAATCACACTCACTCACATGTACATGCATTTGCATTTTGAATACTTAACTAGACAGCTGTACATGGGAAAGGTTTTTTTGATCAATTTATACCCCAAAGCACAAAATTTTATTTTCTTCTTAATTATCTTATCAGACATTTCTGAAAGAGTTGTTAGCCGTAGCAATCTCATCAGGCCTTTCAAAAAATCTACTGTGATTTTAGAGGGTCTTTCTTTACTTCAAATTGTTTCCTTCAAAGTGAACATTTTCCCACACCCACAGTAAAAGGCTCCATAACAGACACCAGTAATATACATTTTACTAATTAAATTATGATCTTTTTTTTAAAAAAAAAAAGGATACAGCCTTCCAGAAGAACCCCGTATTGGTGTTACTGGAACCCTGTGTTGCTCATCAATAAATATTCTGTGTCAATAGGCCATTAAGTATTAATCCCAGTGCTGGCCATTTGAGAACTTTACATCAACACTCTTGTTATTTTACACATTGCATCTCATCTTATTAAGTGACTTGCACATGTGGACAAGAGCACAGGCTCACAAATGAGCCCACGTCAATAATGCACAGGACACCACCTCTGATAAGGAAGGGGGAGAATCGCAAGAAAATGAGGATGTCTGGGGCTATCATGAGTATTTATTTACATTGAGAAGAAAGAGAATCCACTCTTGAAGAGCTTATTGTATTACCTGAGCTGAACTTCCAACATATGTTCACTCTCAACCACATTCTGTCTTCGGTTTTGGGGTTCTTTTATCCTTAAAGCAAATTTGGTGTTAGTGAAAGATGCCAGACTGATGAGCAGCGTACACTGCTCACCGTGCAGGCTGCTGCCCAAACGAGCTCCTCTCCGGCCCCCGCTCCCTGCTGCTACCTGATGCAGAGGGATGATTTCCAGGGTGCGAGCTGAGCTCGCTGCTCCAGCCCTATAGTACTACCAAAGAGTATCACCTCCAGGATTGTGTTCTCCACAATATGACAGACAGCAAGGGGAGAGTCTAATAGCTTTGATTCTCACCCTTTTCTTCAACAGCATCTTGCAGCTAAATTGCATTAAACACAAAAAGCAGGAGCAACAATTATTTTAATGGTGAAAAATGGTGCATCAATAAACAGTGATTTTTCAAATTAATTCAATATGATGAACATTGTTTCTCCCAACAAACTCTCTCTGGGCACCTAATTTATGTTCTCAAATCAAATCCTGACCTGTTGATTTTAACCTGATTCTTCTGTAAATCACCCTAGAAATATTTAGATTTCCCAACTGGCTTTTCTCTTCCTTCCAAGTAACAGTTGTGCAAGTCCACAAAGCTCCTCCAAGCAATTACTCAACTGGACAAACTAAGAAATACAATATCCTGTATCCAGCTACCAGAGATGTCCCTGCAGTATTCCTCAGGCTGTTACGGAAGGTGACTGACAAAGTTTTGAAAAGTCCTATTAGTGACATATATGGTGAGACTGAAGGGGAAAAAATACTTTTTGGTTTAGCTCTAGCAAAAAAATAGAAGTGAGAGGATAAGCAAAGAAGAGAGATTTGCAGTAGGTGTCAAGATCACGTCTGGCAACGTGGTAGCCAGACAAACACACACACACACAGAGTTGAATAATATTGAAGTGGCAATTGCTACTCTGCGATTACATGGATCTAATTCCTGGCATTTAGTTGGCCAGAATTCAGCAGGAATTGGTGTGTCTTCGATGGAGAGAAATGATGACAGTGCAACAGCTGTGCTCGCTAGCAAACTGCGTAATGATATTCAGGTTTTATGGCTCTTTGGTTTGATTCCTAACAGCAACTATCCTATTATCCCTGGTCAACACAGGTTAGCACCTGCTAAAAGCAATTTCTCATAAATTAGTTCATGTCAGCTCTTGAATGGCTGCTACTGAAGCCCAAGGTCTGCCCGTACCGCGCCGCGGCGGCTCTGCTGGGTGCAGATGGCCGTCTCCCCGCAGCTGTGCGTCGGCGCGGGCAGCCCAGCAGAACAACCCGGGCAGTGTTGGGCTCTGCCAGGCTGGGGGGGGTGGGGGGTTGCATGGGGACCCAAACCTGTGCTGTGCAGATGGTAAGTGTTCTCCTTCCCCTTGGGGGATGGCGGAGGAGGTGAGCACAGGGTCTCTGCTTGCATCTAAACTGGGGTATCCCAGCGGGCTTGGCTGGCTGCAGGAGGCAGAGCCCACTCCTTGCACCGCATCCCTGAGCGGCCTAAAGGAACTTTGTGTGTCCAGTGCTGGGAAAGGTGTCCTCTGTCAGGAGTCAGCAAGTCCACGGCACAGACTGACGCGTAAAGTGGGGCTCACTCAGCTGCGCCGGAGTCTTGCTGAACATTGGGCATTATTTTTACATAACATATTTCCAAATCAACACTTCAAGGAAAAACCTGGACTCTACCAAGCATCTGAGGCCAAACTCTGCCCTAAGTCAATGCCACCGTGAAGATACGGATGGTCCTTGAGCGAAATTTGAATCACTCAGCTGTAAAAATGCAGGTCTGCCTCCAGTTCTCCCTGCCCTTTGGCTGCTAGAGATTAACACGTTTCACACTCTCTGCATAGACCCACATGTGCCTATTCATGCCTGCTCCATGCACAGCTCCAGAGACAGCATCGTACGAGATCCACGAGCAGCAGCTTTGCAGGCTGAGCTGCCGGCATTGACCTTGGCGCGGACGAGCGGCTTGCAGGACACAGATGGAACATTTCCTCGACACAGACAGGCCTTATATTACACAGAGTCCAGCAGGTCACTGTAAGTGCTTTGAATCAATGAGGCATCTCACGAGAGCCCGTGCAGGCCCCCGAACTGGGCTGAAACCTGATCGCACAGCTCAATGTGTTACAACAATTTTTCAAGTGCATTGAAAACAAGGGGGCTATGGGGCAAGCAGTTGTCCCTCCTGAGGAAAGAGCCAGAAAAGGATGAGGTTTACACATGGCTTGTTCAGGATCATCAAACTAGGATTTGAATGGACCAAAACGAAAAGCACCAGTTGTGAACTGGGGGAAGCAACAAAACCTGATGCCAGTCAGTTGGCTGACAGTGGTCAGAGAATGAGTGGTCAGCACAACACATTTCCCAGTTACGGTGATTTCATCGACCTGTCGTTATAGAGCAGTGTTTCCTGCAGATGCCACAATTGTCACCTCGCAGACCAGGGAACCTTGTTTTCACGTGTGCTACTGGGCTCCAGTCCTTCCCTTCGCTTGCACAAAGTCCCATCCTGGGGTCTCCAGTCCCAGCAGCGACAGCTGCGGGAAGCCTGTGCAGCCTGCCCAAAGGAGGCACAAGGGCTACTGGGAAACACTACCTTTCCCCCCACCTCCTTTATCACACCTATTTTTACTCCTTTTACGACCCTAGGCTTCCTTTTCTATTTCTGACGGGTTTTGTCACCACCTTTGTTTTCATTTCCAGAAGATAATTTTCTCTTCATTTTTTCCCCTGCATCTGTTCTTCCTACACAGCGTTTCTCGTTTTTCTTTTCCACTCAGTCCTACCACCTGCTATGCTCTTGAAACCATACATTTCCACAGCTCCTTCTTCCTCTTTATTTGTAGACAGCTTCTATTTTTAACAAGGCAATTTCTTTAGCTGTTGGACAATGTACGAAACACTTCCAGACATTAAGGCTTCCAACCAGAGGGAGGCTGAGCAGACCTTTTACCCTTCCTCGGGGGCAGCGGTAATGCGACACGCTTTTCAAGCAAGACGTGGATGACTCGCTAAGCAGTCTCAAATTCATGTTAGCTAACAACCAAGCTGGACGGGCACACCGTCATCCACAAAAGTAGTAATGACTCTTCAGAAAAACATTAGATGTCATCTTTTACCTGGGAAAAAGGTGACCATGGGAGCAGACCCCGGATCCCATAACGGTGGTGTGGGTACGCAGAGGTGCAGAGCCCCAGGCAGGCATTGCTTCTACAAAACAGTGTTTTCAACACATCCAATTTCTCAACAGTTGGACCCCAGCAACAGCAAATACTAGCAAGCACACACCACAGATGCCCGGGAGTCAAACAGTCACAGGGTTAGGTGCACCGATCCCGCAGGACAGCACTTGCCATCCGACAGACTCAGCGGTCTGAATAACAGAAAGTAACCTGGAAAGTTGGAAAAAGGTATGAGAGTCAATGCAGGAAAGTCATGGGCAGCAAGAGCATGAAGACCTCAGTTTTCAGCACCAGACAGGGTGAAAAAAAAAAAAAGAAAAAAAAAAAAAGAAAAAACCTACCAGAGCCAACTTCATCTGTCATAGGCAAGCTGATTACAATCAATAGACACTTAATGGTCTCTCAGAGTCCCATCTGGGCAATTAGCAATAGCATTAAGCAAGCGAAGATGTATTGTAAGTCTGTTTCTTCAGTGGAAGTGACAGAAAAGACAAACAAGAAACCAAATTACATTTTTAGATCCAAATTCTTCACTCATTAATACTGCCTGAAACCTACTGCCACGGGTAAAAATGGAACAAATGTCACAGTTTTTCTTTTCTTTCTGCAATTTTCTGACTGGTTTTTTGTTTTAAATTTAAAAAATTCAATCTCAGTTTCAAACTGTAATAAAACCTATTGAAGTCAGGAGGTAAATACGAGTGCCAGTGAGGAAAGAGTGGCCTTTGGGGTATTTGTTTTACAACCAAATAAATCAAAAATAATGATTTTGAATGCCCCAGACTTCATTAAAATCAAAAAGCAGCGTTCACATTTTTGTTTTCTCAACCTTAAAATGCAGCAGGTATCATCCCAGGCTTTCTGAGGATAGAAAATAGCACTAAAAATAATTGAAAAAAGGGAATTTTTCTGTACATCTTTTATTTTGTTCATGGCAAAATGGCAAAGACTGAATAATAATGTATTAATCAGGCAAAAGTACTCTCAGTTTTATTAAATATGACACTGCTGCATTATGAATAACAAAATCAGATATCTACAAGTCCTGTAACTAAATTACTGTCTCCACTGTGATCTCAGGACACTTTTCGTGAGAAATGACCCAGTATCTTGCACAAATTTAGTTGATTATCCTAAATTTTTCTTCTGCAATTCATCTGACCCACTATTGTGCAGATTTTGACCTGTGATTTCATAGAAAATAAAGACTAAGGTTGTTTCTGGATTGGGATAATATTTTCTATTATATGTTGTGCTCTTTTAGTGTCTACCAATCCAGATCTTCCAAGAAATACAGAGAAAGTAAATTATGAATATGTGAGTTCCTATATGAAATGTACTTCATTATTATTGCACAAGCAAAATAGGAATCTGTGCACACAGCTGACAAATTGGGTGCACTCTTACATTAAAATTAATTACC
Organism: Larus michahellis; assembly: GCF_964199755.1. Classification (NCBI taxonomy): domain Eukaryota; kingdom Metazoa; phylum Chordata; class Aves; order Charadriiformes; family Laridae; genus Larus; species Larus michahellis. The sequence goes on along the minus strand of NC_133907.1, from coordinate 10,797,733 downwards.
TGTTTTGTGTGCCATCAGCAAACTTACACAGACAAGACAAATTACCATACAGAAGTCAAGTCTATAATATAAAAAAAATCAATTTTGAAAGCTTTTTTATCAGCTCAAGACTTCATAGAGTCTGTCAGAGAGTACAGTGTTAGGCTCCATAAATTTTGGCAAGTTATTAGCACCTTTCTATATCCAAGTGGGGCTAGTAGGATCAAATTTGCAGCAGATGCTTTTAACTTAATCCATGGAATTTTGCAGACAAAACAGACAAATTGCAGAAACGTATGTCAATTTGCCAATGGAAAGCCATATCCTGTCTATACATAAGCTATGTTGAGCAATCAAAAAGAACTGGTGAAATATGCATTCCTTATGCATTTGCTCTGTGCCCTATCTATGAATTGAAGATGATAATCTCAAAACAATAGAGCAAGAAAACACCACGGCCCTGAGCGTGCTAAACCTGTATTGTGGTAACTTACCGCATCGCTTACCGGTGTAACAGAAACTCCTTTGAGCTCACTGTTGCCCCTCTAAGAATCAAATTACATTTTAAACCTGCAGCGCTACTATTTTTCTTATCTTTGATCTACTGTACAAAGCAATTTTAAATGTGTCCTGAGCGGACCTGTTTTCAACAAACTTTTTAACTATTGCACTGGTGGTGAGCTCTGAATGCCAGGAGCAGCAACTCGCTTGGAAATACTTAGTAAATCACTTTATCTGAAATAGTTGTCAGTGAGATAGAGACTGTGTTTCTTTGCAAAATCTTATCTAAGAGTTCTTTACAATGGCTTTATTAAATACTGTAGAAGACTGACAGTTCTCCAAACTGCCAGCCATAACAACTGAGCCACAACCAGATGCCAAGAGTCAGGCCACGGTACCAATTACATTTGGCAGGATAGGCTGCTGAAATGCTTCTAGTCATTGAATTTCTTCTTTAAAACCCCTTTCTTTCCTCTACCATAATGAGTTTTGCAAACATATATAAAAGATGGCACAGACACAGCTTGTAACATATTGACTGGGTTAACCAGGTCTGCCTAGAAGGGTTTTAGGTATGAAAGTGATACTGAAAGCAATCCTGAATGCTGGCTGCGTGCTCCTAATTGATTTACATAAATGTTTATGTGACTCTGATTTGATAAACATTACATGCAACGTTAAAGGATTCGTAGGACAGATTTTTACAGCTTTCCATTTGGTCTCCATTTATCAGCAGACAGAGATCAGCCAGAAAAGGCCCAGGAGGAGAGGCAGAGAAGGACCAGGAGATCTAGTGTCAGAGGCAGTAAACATCAGATTCAGTTTGTCATTTCTGATGGGGTGTTATTAAAAGTTTCTGGGCTCCCCAGTACAATGGAGACATAGACATACTGGAGCAAGTCCAGCAAAGGGCAAGAAAGATGATTAAGGAACTGGCGCATCAGACATATGAAGAAAGGCTGAGGGCTGGGGCTGTTCAGCCTGGAGAAGAGAAGCTTCCTGGAGGACCTTATTAATGTGTACACATACCTGACGGGACGCAGATGAGCAGATGGATCAGTGATACCCAGTGACAAGACAAGCGGCAATGGGCACAAAATCAAATGAAAAATTCCATTAAAACATATGAAAAACCCTTTTTTTTTATGGTTAGAATGGTCAGACACTGGACCACGTTGCTCAGAAAGGTTGTGAAGGTACTCAAACCCAACTGGACATGACCTTGAGCAACCTGCTCTGGCTGACCCTGCTTCGAGCAGGGGGCTGGACTAGGAGATCTCCAGAGACCCTTTCCACCCTCAGCACTTCGGTGATTCTGCTGCACAGACGGGGTCCGCGTAGCGATAAACAGCCACCTCATCTTGACTTACACCATCTGAAAGGTTGGATCTATAGCAAGACACTGAAGGCAAAAGTGATTTTTGCTACATTCTCGATTCCGTAGATCGATCTGGTGGCATACAAAATATGTTGATAATTTATCATTTCTTGCTGTCAAACACAGTGGCAGCACTGTAGAGAATTATTTTTTTTCTGAACATGGTGTGGGTGTCTGTATGCTAATGACAATATCCTACACCTGGGTACAACTGTCATTATTAATACTGATGTAAATGAAATGATAATTCTTGCTAACAGATTAAACTATGAAATGCTTTAAAAGCAGAATTGCTACAATAAAAGCAATTGGGTTGTTTCTTTGTAATTTGATGGCCCACAGAAGTGCAGAAACATATCTTATGGCTTTACAAATCTGTGATAATTTCCTTCAACTTTTACTTTTATTGCCTTGTCATTAAATTCACATCGGGTTCTTAAAACAAAAATGTTTAAAACAGATGTGGCTGTTAAAGTTACAATATGAATTTTACAACCCTAAATTTTATGACATTGAAAGAAATTTCAGCCACCAAAGTCAGAGAAAAGAATGGAAGCAGAAGACAGCTCTAAGAGTGACAGATTTCCATAGTTACCAAAAACTTAAGCTAACATAAAGCATACATTATATACTAACTGTGCAAGTCAGTGTTTAGAAAGAAATTTATCTAAAACCCCATGAATTATCAGGACTGAATAGCAAACAAACAAGAAAAATGTGAGGTAAAGCTTTAATGTCTTAGTTCTACTTCTGTCCTTTATCACTTTCCTCTATGGATCTAATTTATGGGACTAAATAGTTTGCTGTACAGTGATCCACACAGTGTCTTTCAAGCAATCATGAGGCAAAGATTCATTCTAACAAAAATCATAATTTTCATTATATTTGGGAGAGGAAATTCAACTTCCATTTAATCTGACTATAAAAAACCTGATATCTGATTCCACCAGAAGTTCCACTTTGGGTAGGCAGACAGACAGAAATGTAGACATGGTCACTTTATGTCTCAAAATAATTCACAACAAGTGTAGCAATGACCTCTCGCAACATATTATCCCCCACAATATGTTTTCTGATCTTTCATGTGTGTGGCTCCGTGCTAATTTCTCATTTCCTGGGTTTGAGTCTGGGTGCCACAACCCTTCACCAGTATGTGCACGTTTCCATCGCTCCCTTTCAGCAAGAAACATCTTCTCACATTGAATATTCTTCTCAGATCAGGTTCAGCAGGATTACATCATGATTATCCCAAGTGTGAAAGGTAAAAAATTGGCTGCGGCCTTGCTTCTTGCTTTCTCTTGCTCTCAACCTTTATTGCCTTTCCAGTTCTATAAGTATCTAAAGCTTTGATCCTCCTAGCAACTGTATTTCAGTCTTTTCCAAGGCAATTCATATCAGTGGCCATTGCTAAATTTGAAGTCAACATATTTCAGATATGGACTGGCTGACCCTCTTTACAATAAAAAAAAATCCATAATTTGGTTTAAAACCTGCCCCTTTTTTTGTTGTTTATTCAGATCAACACATCTCAGCTTGTAATTGTTTTAAGAAGTTTTAGTGAGAGTTTAAATCTTATGCTCAGGGAAAGTGGAAATTCCAAACCAAGATAATCTTTAGTGAGACTGTATCATCTCCCTGTGTGCTGCAAGAGCACACTGAGAAGTTTTCCTGTTGGGTTCCAGTGAGATGTGTATTTAAATTAAGAGTGGTATCACCTAATCAACCCATGCAATCAAGTTGCTACAAAGATTTTATTTTTTTTCATTTATATACTCTCCGTTTTTAATTGGCTCGATGTTGTTCTTTAGCTCGGTCTCTGGCAGAAGAGCACCTGAGCAGTTCTCCTGTCCACAGAAGCATCCCTGCACCACATTGCTCCGTGTTTCTTCTCTCTAACTCCTCTGCACATGAGCTCCTGTGGACTTTCTCCTGTTCCCCAGCTCCTTGTTCTTGCCTATATTTTGCTAAGGACTGGGCAGAGGATTTCCAGCCTTGTGCTGGTCCTTGATTTACTGCTTTTCCTCCCATGCACTTCACGGTAACTTCCTCATCCTTGTTATTCCCATCATATCAAGCACATCCGAGAAAACGCAGCTCTGTCAGTCAGCCACATTATGACGTACACTTTTGGCTTCAGCAGAGAAAAAAACCTTTTCCTCTTCTCTTCCAGTCGTCCTGAGCTCCAGCTCCTCTTCACCAGCAGCCGCATTACCTCACGATTTCGGCAGCCCTCCCTCTGATCTCCCCCTTCCCTCGTGACTGATCTCAACGCTGGCCAGGTAACTTTCCATATTAGCAGCTAATCTCTCTGCTCCCATATGGCTGGGGTCAGTCATCATTTCCATGACTTATTTCTTTCAATATCCGTAAAAAGTGAGGAAGTCCTTGGCATCAAGTAGCTTTAAATGATGTCAGGGGTCAACCGTGTCTTTGTTCCAGCACCGTAAATGTTCCCCCGTGCCTGTGCTCACCTCTGAACACTGCCCTGTAGCGAGCAAGGGGGTAACACAGGTGTCCTTCCTTCTCATGTAATTTACGGCAGACATTATTATATCCGCAGCAGTTCAGTTAAAAATAATACGGTCACTTTTCTATCGGCCAAGTTGTAGGTGCCTGAGAAATGTCTAAGTTAGGAGGGTAAGTCTGGGGCTTGCAGGGAAATCTGATAAAATCCCGCCTCTGTTTCCAGCATCACAATGTCTGCAAGACTCAAATCTCTCTCAAAATTTGTATCATCCATGCAAGGCCACAAAGGCAAAAGAGGAGAAAATAGATATATAAAATGACATTTTAAAAAAGACAGTGATCTGAGTTGCCAGAAAGCAGAAGCTCCATTGTTTAAGGGAGGTACGCAGCTCTGTTTGACAACGATCGGTATACCTTGCTCAGGTCTATTAAACTTCATCTCTTTTAAAACTATTTTCTTATAATTCATCCCCATTGTTGTGTAAAATCTACAGGTAATGATGCTTTTACAAGTAAAGCATATATATCTGCCAGCATCTTGGCTCCTCTGTCATCTAGACAAGTTCCGAGTAGGATTGAATATCTCTTTGATTAATGCTAATGCTTGATTAGCGTGCTAATGCTCTCATGAATGGCAGTAAGCCATCACATAGGAGAAAGCGTTATATGAAACCTTTAGAGACTGGCAGGAGAAGATGATATAACAGACCTCTTAACATTTTAATTTTTACAATTTATTGTAGCTAATTTATGTGCAACTTGCATGCTAAGGTACAGTGTTAACATTATCTGAAAAGTCAGAAATCTCTCTGATATTGAGACTCATGTACATAAATAAAGTCACATATATACTGAAATTCTTAAATAGTCTCCAGACATTTCCAGTCTCACTATTGCACGTAGCTTCAGAAAATGTATTTCTTTGTTGAAAGTATCACCATCAGTTCCCATTCACAAATAGTTTGGACATGATATAATAGCGACGCCGCTTCAAACCAGGCAGCCCCCAGATTTCACAGATGTGCTGTGTAACTGGCTGCCACCCAAGCGCCGGTATACTCCAGCCAGAGCAGCACAAAGAGGTTTCACCCAGAAAGCCAGACCAGCTCCTCCCTAGGACTGCAGAGAGCAAAGCACGAGCTGTGTTTGTCAGCACTGACCTGCACGTTTTCATCAGCACCAAAAATAGATGGGGCATCATCCACAAGTAATACCAGCTGAGGGGTCCTCTGAGACAGCACTACATTTCCTTTTGTGCTTGGGGAAAAAGGAATACACAAAAGAATGATGGGAATAAATTCCACGTGCTGTTTCAGGACACGTTGTTGAGCTAATTAAGGCTCTTCTGGTCACAAGCCTGCTATACAAGGAGGCAAAACAGGAGGAGGAGCAGCAGAGGGTCTGTGTAAGGTTTTTATCACATTAGGCAGCACAAAGTGTTGCTATTTCAGATCCTGACATCCTGACCCACCTGGGTGATGTCTCTGAAGCTTAGAAATACTGTAAAAATAACAATCTCACACACATTTCACTGAGAAGTTCTTGCCTTCTCCCTTCTTTTTAGTAAAGGCTTGACTTCTGGCATTGTGGGAATCAGCACAGCGTCGGGATCGTTTGTAGTCCCTCGTGTGACTACACCTTTGCCTCTGTCTAATTAACGCAGTTCAGAAATGCTAGTCTGCAAATACTCATTGGAGTCTCGTGGAAGCTGAGTTATCTTCTCTACTTAGTTGTAAAAAGGGGCTACTAATATGATTGACTGTTGCAGCATGGATGCAAGATGAAGTAATTCATTTTGAGAAGCATTCAGATATGATGGTGATACCACCACGGAAATGTACACAAGTAGATTAACTTTCATATTTTGGCAGCATTTGAATAATGTGCAGTATAAAACATCTGGGACCACATATTAAAAGGGAATATAAAAATCCTGAATAGCCAGTGAACATCCAGTGGATGAAGCAGTACAGGATAACGCAATTGTGATTTAACTGAACCAAGCATTGCTGGGGACGGGGCAGGGGAAGGCTGCACTGAAGTTACAACGTTAATTCTTTACTATCCTAGTTTTTGAGTGCTTGAATTAACAATTTTGACATATTTTGTGAAATGTAATATAAAGTTTGTGCATACCGTAATGATTTCAATGGAAGTGCATGTAGGTATTACTAGATAGTATATAGTATCCCTGACACTTTTCTCTAACTTACGTTATAACTGTGTCTTGCACATGAGAGAAACTAGAGATACATGTGAAATACAGAGACAAACAAGCATCCATTTTTTGTACCAGCTATGGCATTAAGGAGTACCTTGGGCCTCAGCTCTGCCTCAAAGTTCCTGCTGAGCAGCTTTCCAGCTTTTTGCAGCTTCTCTGATAAGCTCACTCATAGAAAATGCCAGGAGGAAAACAATGTTATATGTGAAACGAATCTGGTTTCAAGTTCTGTCCTAGCCTCCAAGCCAAGTACATCCCTGTTGAAAGATTTGTGTACCTGTGACCCATTCTTGTGTTGCCCTGAAAACTGAGCAAAGAGAGGAACAGATGGTTTATACACACAAATGAGTTGATTACAACAGTTTAAGCTAAGCTTAACCTCTAGATTTGGGCCTCGTACTCTGCAGCTGAGGGATAACCAGAGCAGACACTCTCTCACACATAAAAACTGGGAAACATTTTTGCAAGGTGCTGGGAAATGAAATATCAGAGATGTAAATGCAAATCTTCCCCAAGATTAACATCCCGAATGTGCAAACAATCAAAGCTGTGTCTGCGCAGACTGTCAAACGTGGCCGTCCAAACAGAACTCATAAGCTGTTGAAATGGCCCTGCCTTTTGGTATGGTCATGCAAAAATGCAGTCATAATTGCAGAAATATCATTCTCACTCATTCTTCCTGCTCCACATATCCATGAAGACGGCCACTGACACCTGTGCAGCCCGTTTCACACGAGCAGTTCGGAAGGTAATGAAGATGGTGACCAAAGTTATCATTTGCTGATGCATACATGGCAGCACTGGCAAACAGTGTTCTTGGAATTCATTCCCAGCTCTGGTAGAAAAAGCATCTCCCTGGTGCAAAGTCCCTTCTCCTGCAATCCCACAGCAGAGCTGGGGACAAACACACGGCAGGGACTGAGTGTGCTTTCACATATGGAGCAGCTCAGCCTGGGCCAGGGCTGAAGCACTTTGGTGGGGAAGAGGAATTCTTTACTTAGTTTTCACTTACTGTGGGATGTGCAAATGAGAACCCATCAGTGCTTCAGCAGAGGCAAAAGTACAGTTTGGCTCCGGAGAGCATCTTTGTAAAAAGACCATCATGGAGTATCTACTCCTCCTCACTTTGATTTCCACATAGAAATATATTACAAGTAAAAATTGTTTAATAAGAGTTAAATTACCAAGATCAAAGTCAGTTTTGTGTGTGTGAGTTCTTTCAGCCCTATGGCTTCATCACACGCTATTCTGTAGGTCAAATTAGAATCTCAGCAATATTCATGGTACCTCACTGCCTTAATGAGTTTGAACAGGTGAATTTAGTGAACTTAGATTTGTATTGAATCCTCAGTTTGCTGGTTCTCCATTGTTTTGCTTCTTTCAAGCTAACAGAAGTAAAAATCAGTAAAAACTTATTTTTGGCACTAGAGGCAATTGATGTGACTGAATACAGAAAAACAGCAGATCAACTGAAACAGTTCCATTATTACATGGTCATTTTGAATGTTGAACTTCACTTGAAGCCAAAGAACACGCTAAAGAAAATAAAGCTTGAATATATTGTTCCCACATTTGCAAACCACTAACATAGGAATATTTTTGAGCATCCTAAGTATTCACCATTTTTGGCTATAACTTTATCTCAGTCACCATCTCCAATGCCAAGTTTATTTTTAAAGAGCAGTCTAGTTCCTGCCCCTTCAGGTTTATGCAGACAGCTGTTTTGTTTTGCTCTTCCCATGCTATGAAAAATCTGTCATTCAGTATTTAATTCTAGCACCTAACTGGCTCTCTTGAGACAACAGAGGAGCCTCCAACAAATATGAACCCATCAAGATCCCCGAGTAGGATAAAAAACCCCAAAGTGAAGGCTAAAGCAAAACAGCAGGTCAGGAAGCTCAAAGGCTTGTAGCGTTGATTTCTTTGGCACAAAAACCACTGCGTTAGTCCAGTCCGTGCTCTGATTTAAATGGAATTATCCTGAGGTAAAAATAAAGGAATGCAGCGGTGAATCAGGCTCATTGTCTAGCTTTAGTACAAAGCTGAGATGAAGGCACTGGGCTGTGTGTGATGCAAGGTGTAAATGAACAACACGCGGGAGCACGGCTTGATCTCTTCCTTATGGCGCTCGCTAAACTCTGTGTCAGGTATTTGTCTGCACAGCTCCCTGGGCCACGCAAGGCTCATCTGTTTTGTAATAAAAAAATTTGGCTGCTACATCAAGATCTTAAAAAACAATTGGAGCCAAATGGTACAATAAGAGCCCACCATTTTCCTGTCAAAATTGGGAAGAAGCCACTTTTATTTGGGGACTGTTTAAGGCTGCAAGCTCCTGTCTGTCAATATGTACTCGGGAGCAATTTGCTGTCCTTGCTTCTAATCCTTTCATGTGGCTGCCCAACAACTGCACTTGATTTTTTCACCCCTTGTGAAGGTGTAAGGGCTGCTCCTGCTGCGGCTCCTTCCCTCCTCCTTGTTATCCAAAGCAATAGCCATCCCCTGCCCTGAATAACCTGCAGAAAGCAGGGGTTTGGCTGGCCCGTCACGCAAACTGCAACGTTTCAGGTGGGGAGAGGCTGCGGGGAGAAACCAGGCTCAGCAAGAGCGGAAGATCAGTAACTCATCAAGCCCTTAACATGGCTTTCAGCAAATATTGCTCTACTGTGCTTTATATATCCCTCAGGAAAACCGATGGCAGGTGACTTTGCCTGATTTCAGGCTGTTTTAAACACTGCACTATGTGCATCAGGTATCAGCGCGAGCAAGGGGTTCATCAGACCTTCTGGGTGTCCTGAAACAGGATTGTTGCATACTCATGGTAACAAGACTTGTCAATTAGACTCGCATTTTTGTGAATTGCCATGCATGTTGAGAATTTTTTAAGCAGGGTCTGTAAAACAGACAGAGAAAACCAGAGAAGCACCCACTGGAATATGCAGAGCTTTTGGCCAAGTGTTGCAGCATTTGAAGTTCCCATGAAAGCAACAACAGCCCTAATGGTATGCTACTAGATAACGAGATACGACTTCATTTGAAATATATGAAGTATATTGAAAATCTCAGTTACGAGGACAATCTAAACCCTCAAAAGCTATAAGAGCACATCATGATTGTTTCAAGCACCAACTGACCTTTCCGTACACCAGTGAGGGAACCTCCGTGTGATGCTGGAGCTCTGGGATTAGCGGCACTGTCAGATTCACAGGAACCACGACCTGGGTGTACACGAGCCTCCCAGAGAGGCAAATGACACTTCTTGAAGCAGCTTCCTGCCTTTACAGGATATGTCTTCTTTCCGTATCTCACTATAATCTGGCTGAATTTTAATCAGAAACTTAGCTGAAA